>NC_053389.1:668677467-669004550 GCF_905171765.1 Bufo bufo | reverse complement strand
AGAATGTCGCAGGAAGATGATTTTGGGCCCAATTGATCCGCCTGGGTTCCGGCTACAACTAGAGTCCAAACATGGTGCCGCTATGTGGTTTCTGTGGGAAGTTATGTATATCTCCCCTCCCAGGCATCCTACCATCAAGCCAAGACCACGTGGGTGTTTGGCTTTGCCCCAGGATCGCAAAAAGATAACCGAATTATGCCTGGGATAGATGGACGATTCATAATTCCTTATGAAATGTAGGTGCCAACATGTCTAGGAGGTATCATTGATCCTGGGCAAGGGCTGAGACCTCCTGCTGGGGGTTTTCCTGCAGGATTAGCTTGCCTCCAAACTGGCAAGTTGAGGTGTGACTTTATCCACCTGGGGCCTCCTTAAAGCCTGGACCCCTGGGGCTTCCTCCCTTGCTAGCTGCCAGCAGATGGCTGGGGGGTGAGAACATATTTTGCATGTACACTGACTGTGTACATGCCAAAAGGTAAATCAAATGACAAGCAGGGCTGCCAATAAATGATAATACATATTCCTCACACCTCCCCCCTTTAGAGGGCGCTAGGGGAAGCACATTCCTGTGTTTCACCGTGCACCCATCCGCACCCTCTCTGGTGGCGAATGTCAACGTGGTACGGCTGGAGCGCCAGGCTCCCGCGTACCCACCTCCCATTCGTTCTTGGCCAATAGAGTCACCCAGACTGAGCATGATACCGAGGCCAAAATTACTGGCGTCAGTTGGTACTATAAACGGCCACGTGAAGTTGGCTGCATGTAGTACCGGGAATCTGGAAAGGGCGGCCCTCAGCGCCTGAAAGGCCGTCTCGCAGTCGGTTGTCCAAGCAACTGCGGAGGGCCGCTTCTTCCTGGTGCGGTCCGTCAGGGGCCTCGCCAGGCTACTGTAGTGGGGCACGAACCCCCCATAGTACCCGGCGGTGCCCAGGAAGGACATCACCTGGTTCTTGTCCTGGAGGGTGAGCAGGTATGCGCTGGCATCCACTCTCCTGGGCTCCAGTTCCGAAGCTTCCCCGCCTGCCTGGGGCCCCTCACTTATGCCCATCTGGCACTTTTTCTGGCGTAATGGTCAAGCCTACCTGGCAGATACTTCCGGGGATCCTGCCCTGTCGGACCAAAGACGGCAACAATCTCCAGGTACACGGCCTTGTACCCTTTGAGTCCCTTAGGCAGGTATACCATCCGCTTAGAAGTGACAGGGGAATACTCTATGCAGGCATCCCGGTGGACTCCGTCCTTCCGGGCTTTTTGGTTTATATTTCCCGGAAGGGGCGGCATTTCGGGAGGGCACCTGCCTCCTGCTCCTGATGCGCCTGCAACAGGTTCATGGGGAAGGCCTTCTGCCTTCCCCGGGCGTGGTCTAGGGTGACCAGGTACATCCTGGCATTGAGCCGCTGGTGCGCAAGGTATGGGCCTTCCCAGGCCGCCTGAAGCTTGTTCTGAGGTACGTGAGCCAGTATCCAAGCTTGCTGACCCATGTGGTGGGTCCTCTCACAAGCCTCCTGGTTGTACCCCCGCTTCTGGTCGGTCTTGGCCTGCCCCATACTGTCATGCACCAACCGCGACAAGGACTGCGCCTTTTCCTGGAAGCGCATGACACACTCGATGATCGAGGCCCCAGGGGTGGCTACGTCTCCCGTCCAGGCCTCTGTCTTAGCAGCCCCTGGGTATCTGGTCACCGGAATCTCATGCGCAGCCCCTAGAAATTCCACCCTGAACGGATAGGGTACCACAAATTGTCGGTCCCTAGGCCACGCCTCTGGTGAGCCCTGTTGGACCGTTTCCTGGCACAACTGTCCTTGCTCCCAGACCGCCCTCTGGAGGTCTGAATCCACGGGAGGCTGTGCCACCTGCTCCGTGAGAGCTTTCAAGCTGGCGCTAGCCCCTAGCGCCACCTGAAAACCCCTGGTGGGACGTGATCAGAATAGACGAGACTGCCACGTCCCCTGTCAGTGCTACTACCTGCCGGTCCCTAGGCCACTCCTCCGGTGAGCACTGCTGGACCATTACCCGGTACAGCCGTCCTTGGTCCCAGACCACCCGCTCTAGGTTTGAGTCCGAGGGAGGCTGTGCCGCCTGCTCCTTGGGAGCGTCCAAGCTGATGCCACCTGAAACCCCTGACCGGACGTGGTCAGAATAGACGAGACTGCCACGTCCTTTGTCAGGTCCCTGGGACCTGTCTCCGGGCCTCCATCTGACTCGGCAGCCACTTGGTCGGAAGGGGGAAAGCCATCAGACTCCTGAGGGTCCCTTAGGGCCCCAGCACTCCCACTGCACGTGACAGCAGCTATGGCCGCTGTCACCGCTGGGAGTGCCTGCTTCCCCTCAGCTCCCGACCAAGTCACCAGTCCAGACCGTCTAACCTGGCCCTCTGACATCCCAGTTGTGGAGGAACCCTGCAGGCTTTACCTGGCAGCCCTACTTCTCCTGGGACTGCTCTGACCTAATTTGCATCCTCCTCCCCCGCAGCTGTTTGCCCCCTGCTTGTCCCCTAAGTCACCACACCGGAGGACAAAAGGTTCCAGCAGGCTTGCTGGCCACACCCTGGGGCCTCAGCATAGCTGGCAGGAATGACCCCCTCCCCCTTGAGGGGAGAGGTACACATTACATCCCCCACCCCCACATCCCCATCAACAGGCATGGTATGAACATTCACAGTATCATCAGGGGTAGACATTACATCACATTTTGGCAAATCGGACCTCGGGGTGTGATCGGCCCCGCCCCAGGTCCGTCCCCAGCAAAACACTGGAGGGGATACTGGTCGACCAGCGCCCCAGTCCAAATAGACCTTGGCGACGGGCAGCGCGGGTTCTACTCCTCCAATCCCGGAGGCAGTAAGGAATCTCCCGGGCAGTAAATTATAGGGTGCCACCAGTTTAGACCATACCAGTGTCATCTCAGCGCCGGTGTCTCTAAGTCCCATGGCCATGGCCTGGCCCACGGTGACCAGTTGATCATTGTCAAGGGACCTCCCACCACCCCCACCCACACACAACACAGTGGACGGTTTTGGGGTCGATGGCTGGGACGGGTCCCTCGGGCGCTGGGGACACGTGGCCTTGAAGTGTCCTGGCTGCTTACACAGGTGGCACAGTCGGGGTTCCCCCACTGACGTGGAATGTGTAGCAGGGGCTGGTGCCCACTTGGGCCTAGGGGCAGGGGTAGCAGGTGCAGCATGTTTTTTACCCCCTCTCCAGCCGACAGGTTTCCGGGCCTCTGAAGTCTGGTTGTTGGTGTATTCATCGGCCAGGGCTGCTGTTGCGGAAGCCCCCTTTGGCTTCCGGTCACAGAGGTACTGCTGTAGGTCCTCCGGGCAATTCCACAAGAACTGCACTGTGGCGATAAGCTCCTTAAGCTGCTGGAAAGTGGTGAGCTCCAATCCTGAGGTCCATTGGTCGACCACTCTCAGCAGGGGCCGCATGTAATCGGCCCAGCTCTGGGTAGAACCCCTCTGCAAACTACTTTTTCCGGTATCTCTCAGGGGTCAGGTTGTACTGCCTTACCAGCACCTGCTTGATGTCCTCGTAGCTCAGGATGGTCTCGCTGGGCAGGTACCCGAAGATTTCAAGGGCTTTTCCCCTGAGACGTGGCGTGAGGAATCTGACCCACTGGTCCTCCGGCAGCTGGTACTGATGGCAGGCCGTCTCAAATGCCAACAGAAAGGTGTCCAGGTCCCCATCTTTGTCCAGTAGGGGAAAGTCCTCTGCCCGCATTTTGGGAATCTGGACCTCTGGAGACTCACATCGGGCTGGAGAGGGCTGCTGGAGTTGGAGCTGGAGCACTCGCAGCTGATGCTCACGCTCGGCCTGCTCGCGTCTTTCTGCAGCTTCTGCTTGCTCGCGACGCTCTGCAGTCGCCAGGAAGAGCTCAGAGGCTGCCTGGTCTCCGGCCTGTAGACGGTCCAGGGCAGTTTGTAGGAGAGCAGCCGAGCCTGCCAGGCTGGGGGGATGGGCTGGTGGTGTGAGGCCCACCGCGGACCTCACCTCCGGAAACTGGCTCCTTGGCGAGCTTTGGCTGTGCTCCCCCTCGCCTTGAATAAAGTTGCCTTCTACCTCCTCTCGGCCCCCTATCTGGACTGCGCCTTCCCCGGCATCATTCATAGCCTCAGCCATCTCCTTAGCCTTGCTTCGTGTGTAACTGGCCATCATTGCCACGGATGGTCACTGACACAGACTGATACCTGATGCACACACACCTTATTGTATTTGCACTCAGATTGTCTAGTGTTGAGCTGATCTTAAGACTCCAGCGGAAAAAGATACTGCTGGTCATCTTAAGTGTCTGGGAGTATGGGTCTCAAACTCACACACACTAGTATCCCGATCCCACTTTACTGCCACCAATATGTGACGAATACCAGACCTCGTGCCCGTTTGACGTCACCTACGTCGAGCTCACGAGATGCAGTATGGTCACTTGTTACCAAAGCGTGACGTTACGCCCTCCAGAGGAGCAGGTAAGGTCAGCTTGGTACAGTTACACAGACACCTCCTGTCCACGCAGGCACAGAGAAGCAACAAGCTGAGAGAGCCTTTTCACTGCCGCAATGAAACAGCGCTTTCTCAGCTCTGGAAATCTGCCACCAGCTTCTCGTTTGATATAAGCCCGATCCGCTAACGGGATTATATAGGGTGAGAAACCAACCCGCGGTAGCTTATAACTAGGCCGAAACACGGACGTGGGGATTCGTGATCGATATACAAGATAGCACAAGATTAAATTATATATTTAATCGCCTTAAGGGCACACTAGATGACACAATATACACAGAGAATATATACAGTGGTCTGAGGTTACAGATACAGGTGACATAGGTACAACAGGGTTAAGCAGAGCAAAAGTCAGTTACCAGGTAGATGAAAGTTCCATTGGTTATGAGCAGGGGTGGGATTAAAAATTTTAAGAACAGGTTCCCTACTCAACGGCAAATACGCAGCGTCACCACACATCTTTACATATACAGTCAGGTCCATAAATATTGGGACATCGACACAATTCTAAAATTTTTGGCTCTATACCCCACCACAATGGATTTAAAATGAAACAAACAAGATGTACTTTAACTGCAGACTGTTAGCTTTAATTTGAGGGTATTTACATCTAAATCAGGTGAACGGTGTAGGAATTACAACAGTTTGCATATGTGCCTCCCACTTGTTAAGGGACCAAAAGTTATGGGACAATTGGCTTCTCGGCTGTTCCATGGCCAGGTATGTGTTATTCCCTCATTATCCCAATTACAATGAGCAGATAAAAGGCCCAGAGTTCATTTCAAGTGTGCTATTTGCATTTGGAATCTGTTGCTGTCAACTCTCAAGATGAGATCCAAAGAACTGTCACTATCAGTGAAGCAAGCCATCATTAGGCTGAAAAAAACAAAACAAACCCATCAGAGAGATAATGACCCAAAGCATACTGCAAAAGCAACCAAAGAGTTTTTTAAGGGAAAGAAGTGGAATGTTATACAATGGCCAAGTCAATCACCTGACCTGAATCCGATTCAGCATGCATTTCACTTGCTGAAAACAAAACTGAAGGGAAAATGCCCCAAGAACAAGTAGGAACTGAAGACAGTTGCAGTAGAGGCCTGGCAGAGCATCACCAGGGATGAAACCCAGCGTCTGGTGAGGTCTATACGTTCCAGACTTCAGGCTGTAATTGACTGTAAAGGATTTGCAACCAAGTATTAAAAAGTGAAAGTTTGATTTATGATTATTTTTCTGTCCCATTACTTTTGGTCCCTTAACAAGTGGGAGGCACATATGCAAACTGTTGTAATTCATACACCGTTCACCTGATTTGGATGTAAATACTCTCAAATTAAAGCTGACAGTCTGCAGTTAAAGCACTTCTTGTTCGTTTCATGCATTGTGGTGGTGTATAGAGCCAAAAATGTTAGAATTGTGTCCCAATATTTATGGACCTGACTGTACATACACCATATATATGCAACACACATACAAATAAATACACCATATACATGGTACACGTACATAAATACACCATGTATACACTACACACACATACCACAAAACTTTTAAGGAGCTAAACTATCAGTGTTGCGTGAAGTTTTTTTTACAGCGCTGGCCCACACCTCTAACTCCTCCCAATGTCTATCTGTACATGTCCCAACCCTGCTTAGTCTCCATTGTGCCCCCCACACAGTAGTTATGCCAGATCTCTGATGGTTGGGAGGTATGCATACATAAACAGACTATATAGACACTACACTCATATAATCACATAAACAATATACACCATACAGTATATAAATGACCCCTAGGCTACACTTACAGTAGATTTACCTACACCATATATATTTTATACACATTTGTACCTAGCACTAAAGACATATTTGCATACATATTATATTCTGTGCTATCCACAATAAAGAACCACATACCTCTTATATCAAGTGACTTCTCCTCTGATGCAGACCTTCTCTTTCTTCATCTTATCCTTTGAGAGCAGACCGCCATGATGATTTTTCACCCATCTCTTGTCTCTGAAGTTTGACAAAAGACATCTTAGGTTCCTACTTTTCCATCATTCTCCTACCTTCTTAACAACTCACCTGCCACCTTCAATAATAATAATAATAATAATAATAATGTGCACTAGTTCAAAAATGCTCCCGTTCTGTGTGCCAGTACAAAAAATTCCCTGAGTGCCCCCAGTTGAGCTAATGTCCCCATAGTGCCCCCATAATGTGTGCAAGTATAAAACACCCCTATATAATGCCCCTGGTAAATGCTCACATAGTGCTCTTCTCCTCTTCCCCATAGTGCCCCCATAATGTGCCAGTATAAGATTCCCCCATAGTGTCCCCCAGAATGTGCTAGTATAAATGCCCCTTCTTAGTGCCCCCATAGTGTGCCTATATAATATGCCCCCATAGTGTTTTTCCTCCCCTCCAACACCATAGTGTCCCCATAATGTGCCAGGATAAGATGCCCCCATAGTGTTCCATATGTGCTAGCAATGTACCCAGTAGATGCCCCCCATGTGCCAGCAATGCCCCCAGTAGATGCCCCTATAGTGTCCACATGTGCCAGCAATGTCCCCAGTAGATGCCCCCCATGTGCCAGCAATGTCCCCAGTAGATTCCCCCATAGTGTTCCCTATGTGCTAGCAATGCCCCCAGTAGATGCCCCCAATGTGCCAGCAATTCCCCCAGTAGATGCCCCCATAGTGTCCACATGTGCCAGCAATGTCCCCAGTAGATGCCCCCATGTGCCAGCAATGCCCCCATAGTGTCCACATGTGCCAGCAATGTCCCCAGTAGATGCCCCCCATGTGCCAGCAATGTCCCCAGTAGATGCCCCCATAGTGTCCACATGTGCCAGCAATGTCCCCAGTAGATGCCCCCATGTGCCAGCAATGCCCCCATAGTGTCCACATGTGCCAGCAATGTCCCCAGTAGATGCCCCCATGTGCCAGCAATGCCCCCATAGTGTCCACATGTGCCAGCAATGTCCCCAGTAGATGCCCCCCATGTGCCAGCAATGTCCCCAGTAGATGCCCCCATAGTGTCCACATGTGCCAGCAATGTCCCCAGTAGATGCCTCCCATAGTGTCCCCAATGATGTGCCAGTAGATGCCCCCATAATGTCCCCATATGCCAGCAATGTCCCCAGTAGATGCCCCATAGTGTCCCCATGTGCTAGCAATGCCCCCAGTAGATGCCCCCCATAGTGTCCCCCATGTGCCAGCAATGCCCCCATTAGATGCCCCCATAGTGTCCCCTTTGTGCCAGCCATGCCCCCAGTAGATGCTCCCATAGTGTCCCCCATATGCCAGCAATACCCCCAGTAGATACCCCAATAGTGTCCCCCATGTGTTAGCTATGCAGCCAGTAGATACCCCCATAGTGTTGCATATGTGCAAACAATGCCCACAGTTTCGCCACAGAAAAGCAAAAAAAAAACACTTACCTCCACCCTGTCAGCGATGCGATGCAGGCCTCTTCCGGTCTCTGTCCCACGCTGTACGGCTCAGGCGGCGCGATTACACCATTGCGCCGCCTGCATCGGCCTCTGGTAGGTTATCGGCCTTATGCCAGCAGCCTATCAGAGGAACAGGGAAGGCAGACGCCTCTCCCTTGCCCTGCTGCAGTGTTCATCTGCATCATCGTCCTGAGGACGGTGATACAGATGAATGTAGGGAGATGAGCGCTTCCACAATGCAAGCGCTCATCTCCCGCCGCACCGGATCGGGATTCAGCCGGTTCTCCGATCCGGCTGTAATTTTAACAACCGGATCTGTAGAACCGGAGCGAACCGGCTGAATCCCATGCCTGGTTATGATGGTGGAATAGTCCTTGGCTGCAGTCACATGGGGGCAGTGATGTCAGCTGTTTCCTGGTCTCTCCAAACACAGTGGCACGATGTGACCCACTTTAGAAAAGACACCGCCCGCTGGCTTGCATGGGCTTATAACCTGTAGCCGGCCGCTCCCATCCCTGCCTATGGGTAGGGTCCACTCCTCCTTCTCTGGTGCTTGCAGAAAATGACCCATAAAACACCTTAGGGCTCATAGCCCCAGACCAGAATGTCGCAGGAAGATGGTTCCGGGCCCAATTGATCTACCTGGGTTACGGTTACAACTAGAGTCCAAACATGGTGCCGCTATGTGGTTTCTGTGGGGAGTTATGTATATCTCCCCTCCCAGGCATCCTAGCATCAAGCCAGGAACACGTGGATGTTTGGGTTTGCCCCAGGATCGCAAAAAGATAACCAAATTATACCTGGGATGGATGGACGATTCATAATTCCTTATGAAATGTAGGTGCCAACATGTCTGGGAGGTATCATTGATCCTGGGCAAGGGCTGCAACCTCCTGCTGGGGGTTTTCCTGCAGGATTAGCTTGCCTCCAAACTGGCTGGTTGAGGTGTGACTTTATCCACCTGGGGCCTCCTTGAAGCATGGACCCCTGGGGCTTCCTCCCTTGCTAGCTGACAGCAGGTGACTGGGGGGTGAGAACATATTTTGCATGTACACTGTGTACATGCCAAAAGGTAAATCAAATGACAAGCAGGGCTGGCAATAAATGATAATCAGATGATTTTCCTATTTCATGACGTAAAGTCATGATTTTATTAAAGACACAGAGGCGAGTATTGCTATTCTCCTTCTTTACTCTGACCAATAGCAGCAAAGAAAAAAATGAACATGTGACCAAACCCCTCCCCATAGTCCTAGTACAATAGGTAACTCCTCCTGTAAAACCTCCTCTTTCTTTGTAACAAGAGTCCCAAAAGTCCCAACGAAACTGGAAACCGAAACATTCCGGACATCACGGGAAGGAACCGCCAGTCATCTGGGCGCGAACCAGGAACAAACCGGAACGAAGTCTTGACAGAATAGTCCTCGTCCCGTCCACTTCAACGATCGGCTGGAACCGAAACTGCCGACCCTCCAAAACCTCATGCAGAACAACGAATACTGCTCAACATTTCAGTCTCAACCTAAAGGATGAAAAAATAGAGAGTGATAGGAGACGAATTGATACAGGATATCCAATCTACATAGTTGCGCAAAACCTACTCAGGAAAAACTCACAGAGTTAAAACATAATGCTCAAGACAAAGCAATCCATCAGACATGTAATCATAAATACTTACATAGGGAGGGAAAAATAAGGGAGGGCAATAATCGCCTCCGTGTCTTTAATAAAATCATGACTTTACGTCATGAAATAGGAAAATCATCTGATTTTATTACAAGACCCGGAGGCTCCTATTGCAAGTTCAAAGTCTAAGACACGTTATCAATGATGGAAGAAAACACATGAGGACTTGGTCTAAAATAAAACTCCCTGAACGTGAAGACACTGGACCAATCCGCCAACTTCAAAATGTCTTCAAGTCTGGCCCCAGAAACCACCAACGAGGTAGCAGATGCCCCCCTAGCGGAATGTGCCGAAAAAAGAGAGACGTCCACGCCCGACAACTCCATGATCCACTTCATCCACCTCGCCAACGTGGGAGTAGTCACCGGAGCAAAAGGCCGAATCGTGGAAAGGAAGAGCTGCGGAAGCTCTCGAGATCTATAAGGAGAAGTGCGAACTTCATATTCCTTAAGGCACGCCACAGGACAAAGCGAAGGCGAAGCAGGAAAAACCGGATAGGAGACCGAGCGTATGTGGGTCTTAGTCCTCCTAGAAATGTCAAACGTGACCCCTTCCGGGGTGTAGGAGCGGGCATCATGATCCAGAGCCCTGACATCGGACACCCGCTTGCAAGAAATCAAACAGAGAAGAGTGACCAGTTTCGCAGACAACTGCCTAAGGGAGAGTTCAGAATTCTGGGGCCAAGCAGACAAAAAGGAGAGAACACGAGACACGTCCCAAGTGGTGGTGAACCTTGGTCTCGGAGGTCGAGACATACGCGAGCCGCGCATCAGCCGGCAGACCAAAGGGTGTTGACCCGCAGGCGTCCCGTCAAAGCCTTGGTGAGACGCTGAGATGGCAGATCTGAACAGGCTGATGGTGCGATACGCCTTGCCCTGGTCGAAGAGGGAAGACAGGAAATGTAAAATCTCTGTCACAGGTGCTGAAATGGGATCCAAGTCCCTAGCCAAGCACCAGTCAGCCCAAAACCCCCAGGCTGATCTATAAGATCTCCTGGTTCCTGGGGCCCATGCGTTCTCCAGAAGGACTTTAGCTGTACCCGAAACTCCCGGGACCTCCCAGGGTCCCCTGAAATCCGACACGCCAGCAGGCGCAGTGTCCCGTCCAGGAGAAGAGGATGTGGCTGGCGGCGAGGGTCGCGGAGGAGAGTCGGCGACGTCGGGAGAAGGCGAGGGATCTCTACCATCATCTCCAGAAGGTGGGGGAACCATGATTGGGAGCTCCAAAACGGGACCAGCAAGGTCAGTTCCGCGACACACCGGCGCACTTGAATGAGGGTCCGCGGAATCAGTTGGAACGGCGGGAACGCATAGAGGATCCCTCTGGACCAATCTTGGAGGAATGCATCCACGGCCTCGGCTTCCGGATCCGGGCGCCAGCTGTAAAATCGTGCCAGTTGCGTGTTCAGGCGCGAGGCAAACAGGTCGATACAGCAAGGTCCCCAAATCGACATCAAGGAGCGGAACACCGTTGGATCTAACTGCCAGTCGCTGGAATCCGAAAGATGACGAGAGCTCCAGTCCGCGTGGATGTTGTGAATGCCCGGAAGGTATTCTGCCAAGACCACCAATTCCTTGGATAGGCAATAGTCCCAGAAGTCCTTCGCCAACCGTGATAAAATGGTGGACCGGGTTCCTCCCATGCCGTTGATGTAACGTACAGCTGACACGTTGTCCATACGCAATTGAATGCAGGATCTGGCCGTGTCCCTCGTGAAGCTCTTGATTGCAAAAGAGCCCGCCAACAGTTCCAACGCATTGATGTGGAACCCCGTCTCTATTTCTGACCAGCCTCCGCCAGTCGTGATTCCCTGGCGCATGAGGCGAACTCCCCGACTGCGGAGCCAGGCCATGGCTGGACGCATCAGTTTGGTGAAACACCATGGAGCCGACGAGAGGCCGAATGGGAGGCACGTAAACCACCAAACGCTGCCCTGCCAAGAGAAACAGAGGAGATTTCTGGACGCGTCCTCTACCGGTACCGTAAGATAAGCGTCTTTTAGGTCCAATTTGACCATCCAATCGCCCATCTGCAGTAAATCTCGCAGTAAGTGGATCCCCTCCATTTTGAAATGGCGGTAAACGACAAACGCGTTGAGAGCGCGTAAATTGATGACGGGTCTCATCTGACCCCCCTTCTTTGCAACCAGAAAGATGCTGCTGATTACCCCGTAAGGGGGTCCCGGGGCTGGTTCTACTGCCCCCTTGCGGACCAGGTCCGACAACTCTGAGTCCACCAGAACGCGGTTCTGTTCTGACAACACCACCGGGTGTGGGAGAGAAATGGACAGAGGGAAAGACGTCAGTTCTATGTGAAAACCCCTGACCGTGGATAGGACCCATTGGTCTGAGGTGATGCGGGACCAGGCCTGAGAAAAGAGACGTAGTCTGCCCCCTACACAAGCATTTAAAGAATTGAAATGGGGCAGCGGTCTTACCGTAGGGGCGTCTGGAACCGGGTTGTCCTCTATATCCCCTGGATCTCCAAGGATTTCCTCTGGATGGGAAGAAAGGCGCAGGATCCCGCCTGTGCTCCTGGAAAGCCGGTCTTTGTGAGGAGCCTCGACCCGAGCCACGGGACTGGTACTGGGCGCGGCCGGACAGACGGCCCCTGAAACTGCCGGCCCTGGTAGAGACCCTACCATGGAAAACTCTTTTCATGGAACTTTGGGCCTTATCTAGGGCGGTGAAAGCGCCTACATAGCGGCCTAGGTCCTTGATGAAGGACTCTCCAAATAGTAGGCCTTGAGCCTCCTTTCCCGTCTCTGTCAGTGCCAGGTTTGCGAGTTTTGGTTCAATTTTGAACAAGATGGCCTTGCGCCGTTCCATGGATAGGGACATATTCACGTTGCCCGTAATGCAAATGGCGCGCTGCACCCATTCGCGCAACTCTACTGGGTCTACCTGACCGCCCTCAGCCTTAGCTGACTCCGCCAGATCAAAAATCTTGGCTAGAGGGCCGAACACGTCCAGGAGCTTGTCCTGGCAGGAGCGCAGGGCTGACTCCAGGCCCTTACGTGGGTTCCAACCCGCTTTAGAAAGGAATTGGATCATTTTCAGATCCACAGACGGGGTATCGCAGACCTTGTTGGGGATGATCGGTCTGGGGCATTCCGCCCTGAGCTTATTGCGGGCCTCTCTGGATAGAGGGCACCGCACCCGCGCCTCCAAATATTTGGACACATGGTCCAAAGGTAGCCATTCCGCGAAACGCGGGTGATGGAGCGAGTCAGGGTTAAATAACGGGTCCCCAGAGGGGTCCACCAAATCTGCAGGAAGTGCGTCTGCAAACGATCTTTGAGTACTACACCCGGGTAGCGGGTTAGATTCCATGACCCCGGAGGGATCCTGCTCTGCCTCCTCAAAGGCGTCATCAATAGCCTCCTCCTCAGAACCGACCTCAGAGTCGGTAGCCCAATCCTGTTGTGCTCTAGCACATTTCCATTCTCGCGTGCGTTCTGCCTGACGCGGACAGGCTCTCTTGCACGAACCAAGCGCGCCAACATTGGTGGCAACATCATCACCAGTCAAGGTTGTTCTGGAGGCATGCGGCCCAGGCCCGGCTGGTTTGGAAACCGTAGCGGGCTGCGGCATACTAGAGGTAGCTGGATGGGCAGCTAGGGCCTGTGCAATGGACTGGGATATGACAGATGTCATGGATCCTATAGCTGCTGCAATGGCATTTGAAACAGACATCTGAAAAGCCTGAGATTGATTTGCCTGCATTCTGCCCTGATCAGTGTGCACAGAAGGGGTTAAATCAGCCAGAGGAAGTTCCTCCTCTGCTAAGCCCTGATCACTAATGTGGGACCTAGGCATCTTCTGGCCCATGTATTGCCCCAACTTCCTGATCTTAGGATGTAATATAAGATGGGATGCCCCTATGGATTGTAGTTGGTGAATGGCAGGGGGATTTGCCCCAAGCCAACGGAGAAAAAAGGACAGCGCTGGAGGGAGAGGGAAAAGGTACAACCTGTCTGCATGCAGGAAAACGCTGGCAATGATGTTCTGAGCGCAAGTAACCGGAAGCGCCCGAAATCTCGCGAGATCTCGGGCGCCGCGCTCTGAAGCAGAGAGCCGGAGGCGGGAAAATCCCCCGACAGGAGAGAGATCAAAGTAAACGCCGCGTCAAGCGCAGCACTGGAAATTCCCCGCTCTGAAGACAGAAACAGGCGGGGAAAGAGCCAATATGAAGGGGAAGAAGCAGTAAGTACCCGTATAGGGGTACAGGGGTGCCAGCAATATATATAATGCCTAAGAAGGGCTAAAAATAAGACCTATAAAGATATAGGCAACCTGTAGGGGAAAAATCCACACCACAAATAGAGCCAGCAGGCTCCTCCAAACAAAGGTTAAGAAACCACAAAAGCCTATAACTATATATGTATATATATATAACCCAACACAGTATAGTCACACAGTATAGTCACAGTAATGCTTTGAATGTACTTATCTCTGCGGTCAGCAGCAAAGAAAGAGGAGGTTTTACAGGAGGAGTTACCTATTATACTAGGACTATGGGGAGGGGTTTGGTCACATGTTCATTTTTTTCTTTGCTGCTATTGGTCAGAGTAAAGAAGGAGAATAGCAATAGGAGCCTCCGGGTCTTGTAATAAAATCCATATTCCTCACACTCCCTTTTCTATAACCTCATAAACACCTGTAAAGAAAAAAATTACAAATATAGATGCAAAATACTGCCAAACAAACATACATACCATACAGATGTAGCCAATGTTATTTTGACACCTGCTGCGCCAGGATGGTCATATTCATGTGATTTGTTGTATGACTGTAATGTGTTTTTGTTTTTGTTAATGTGTTAAATCTGTATCTGTACTGCCCTGTGAAAGTGGCCTGACTCATTCTCAGGGCTCATGCACACGAACATATTTTCTTTCCATGTCCCTTCCATTTTTTTGCGGACCATATGCGGAACCATTCATTTCAATGGGTCCGCAAAAAAAACTGAAGTTACTCCCTGTGCATTCCGTTTACGTATGTCCGTATTTCCGTTCCGCAAAAAAATAGAACATGTCCTATTATTGCCCACATTACGGACAAGAATAGTACTGTTCTATTAGGGGCCAGCTGTTCCGCAAAATACGGGATGCACACGGATGTCATTTGTATTTTTTGCAGATCCGTTTTTTTGCAGACCGCAAATTACATATGGTTGTGTTCATGAGCCCTCATTCTGAGATTCTTTCCTGTTCTAGCCATGCTTAGCCCACTTACTTCTGCATCTAATTAGTGACCAATTGTAGGAAAATCACATGTGTCAACTTTTGGAGTGGGGAGAGCAATGCTATATTGTCCCTTTAAAAGTGTCAACCACATTGTCAGAGCCAGCCACAATGCTGATATACCAGAATCTACCAAAATGGTTTGGAAACAGTCACAGCCACAGTGCCTACATGTGTGGGGATTCGCTGAGAAGTGGTGATCATAGATGAGATGTTTTCATTGTAGCAGCTTTACTTACACAGCTTTAGGCTAATTTCACACCAGTGTTTTCCCGTTCTGCTATTGAGATCCGTCATAGGGTCTCAATAGCTGAGGAAAACGCTTCAGTTTTGTCCCTCTTTATTGTCAATGGGGACAAAACTGAACTGAAGGGCACAGAGTGCACCAGAATGCATTCCGTTCCGTTTCATTGCGTTCCCATGATGCACACAAAAACGCAGCAAGAAGCGTTTCTGAGTGCGTCCTGGGATGCAGAGCAAGACGGATTTGTCATGAGACACAATGTAAGTCAATGGTGACGGATCAGTTTTCTCTGACACAAAAGAAAACTCATCTGTCCCTCGTTGACTTACAATGGTTTTAGAGAAAGATCCGTCATGGCTATTTTAGAGATATTACAACTAGATCCGTTCATAACGGATGCAGACGGTTGTATTATCCTAACACAAGAGTTTTTGCTGATCCATGACAGATCCGGCAAAAACGCTGGTGTGAATATAGCCTTAACCAGCACCACACTTGTCCACAGGTTGTGTCTGGTATTACAGCTCTGTTCATTGAAGTGAATGCCACTGAGCCAATACCACACATAACCTGTGAATGTTGTGGTGTTGGTTCTGGAAGAAAGCAGCTTTGTTTTCCTAATGCATAACCCATTAAACCACATGAAAGTTGGGCGATTCATGTGAATGGTGTTCCTCTGTATTAAAAAGAGGGAAAGTCAATCTGTATATGGTCATTGAAGCAAAAAAAAGGTGTTTTCTGGGATTACTATGTTTTTAACAAACTTGCTCATGTAGATGCTTTTTCGATTTGAACTCTCCTGACCCATTTCCACCATGTAAACCAATCACTCTGCTTTCCATCCTGTACTTAGCACTTCCTGTTGCTGTATACAACCAAACCCATAATTCACTTCTCTTTTATCTCTGCCACAGCTACAGCAGTGCCCCTAACACCCAGCTACTTTATAGCTCCTCCCACCCCGCTAGTTACATAGACACTCCCCTATCACTGCCCCTAACAACACCCAGCTACTTTATAGCTCCTCCCACCCCGCTAGTTACACGCCCATGGACATAACATCACAGGAAATGAGAAGGGGCCGTATGGACATGGTCATATGACTACAGCCAGGAACAGAAGATAGGAACAATAAAGGTAAAAGAAACACATTATATACTTACAGGTATTTTTTACGCAAACTGAAGAGCCCCTTTAATGATTCAAACCAGTTGCCTCTGATCATTTGGTTCTCTTAAAGCAACAATGACTTTATTGTAGAGGCTCCTGTTATTATACAAATGCCAGCGTGCCTATGGTATTGTACAGGTAAAATACAATGCTTCATGGAACCATCGAGATTTAAAGTGGTCGTGGTGCTGCAAAAACATGTCCTTGGTTGGCTTAATATGAAAATACAGATAATGTCATTAAAAGCTTTCAGTAGGCAGTCACATTTGCACACATTTTCAGTGTATTGTCTGTGCATTAAATGTGCTCTGTACGATATACATGAGGTTTATTGGCATCAAATAGGGCTTTTCAGAAAATGGTTGGGTGGAATTGGACTTGATAGAAATGTGCTCTGTGTTCTAAGCTAATACCAGCATGACAGTAGCATTGTAGTTATAGCCTGTGCAGCGTGCACTAATGTTCTCCTTTTGAAATGTTAATGATACAGAATAGCATTAGTCTTATAAATGACACATCTGCATGGAAAGCATTCTGCTGGGATTTGGGGTTAATTCGCCAATAGCTTGTGATGGTATTTCATAAACCCATTCATTCCATCTGACCTGCGTGTACACATCCGCTGTACTCCAGCCCCAGCCTGCCATCTGACAGTGGCGTACATTTACAAGCCTCATCATTCTGATTAAAGGTTTGGTTTTGTTACGATGTCATATACAGTATATCAAAGGAGATCAGTAACCAGTCTGAAAGTCAGATGACAAAAGAAAATAACCAGCACATGCACAGGGCTGCATGAAGAAATGGCTTAATTTAATGAGTCATAATCTGGGGGGGGGGGGGGGGGGGATGGAGTACTTCTGAGTGTCCCTGGTCTCTTGACTAACAATGGTCAGTGATAATCAGGACATGAAGAAAGTAAAAAAAAATACCATGTATTCATCCCTCGGCACACAACTCCATTCAAATCAAGAATCAGGGAGAAAAGTGACCTTACATAGAAAACGTCCATAGTATTTATACATTTGGAAGCAATTTAACCAACATTTATTGTGCTTTGTCCAGCAGTTCTGGTAAATGGATCTGCTAGATTAAAAAATGATTCTCTTTTAATCAGGGGATAATGAGGAGCATTTGTTTCTAACCTGCGGATAAGTCCAAGACATCACTGTATTTTCCAAGGAGAAACACATGGTGCACTTTATGTTACATAAAACCATATTCACTTTGGGGACATGTGCTAAGAATTAAATGTATATTGTAATTCTTCCTAGTTATAACAATTTAGGGGGTCATTTACTAACAGATATACGCCACTTTTTGTCCACTTTTTCCCTCCCACGCCAAGGCATATAAAATGTTCTAAACCTACAAGGGAGCTGGCATAGATTTAGACAGGCCAGTGCCTCTACATAGCTTAGGCGCAGCCACCGCCAGCACAAGTGGTATTAAAGGGGTCGTCCGAAACTGGTGACATTTGCTTAAGTTCACTGTAGTCACCTTAATTGTACATACATGCCTGTATTATCTGTATTTTCCTTTTTCTGATGCCCCATTTTCTAATCTCCTAATTCTGAGCCGTCAGTTTGGTTTCTCTACAAGTTAGCGACATATCGGGGCCCCTCTGTGGACAGCAAAGCCTCTTCTTCCACTTCGCAAGGAGCCAATGACGTCACTGGCACCCACAGAGATTATTCAGAGCACAGGGAGGGCGGGTAATAGGCAGCGACAGTCTGCACTAAGTAACGCCCCTCTGGTCCGGTGATGTCACCAGCACACAAAAATATTATGCAGAGCACAGGGAGGGAGGTTTGTAGGAGGTAACATCAGGGATATGTAATGCCCCTCTGATCCGGTGACGTCACTGGGCATTGCGCAGCCTTATCTATGAAGATAGAGAGGAGGGATATGAGGGCAGGAGGCAGAATATCAATAATGGGGGGAGGATGCACGGAGGAGTGGAGACTGATCTGACTGACAGCCCAGACGCTACGATGCTGTGCTGCCTTGTGGGACCCACAAGGCAGTGCGACAGGAAGTTACCACAGATATACACAAACATGTCAATATTCAGTGTAGGAGCACTGGAGAAGTGCTAAAAATACAGGAACACAACAGGGGGACCTTGAATCAGCTAGACATGGTAAGATATCATGTTTTTAAAAATCTATTTGATCCCGGACAACCCCTTTGAGACCAGCGTCTAAAATGCCAGTCTTAATAAATGACCCCCTTAGTCTTTATTATGCTTTGTGTGTTTTAAGTTTGATTGTCTCTAGTTCTTGCCGGATATAGGACATACCAGATACATGGATTAAGTGAAATGAAGAGACAAATTCTCATGAATGTACTAGACATTTTTCCTAATGTATTTGCTCTTCCCTGGATAAGGCAGCAATGAGGAACATTGAGATACAGGCACAAGAGGAGCAGTCAATAGTGGTTTTTAAACCTAATTTTAAAAAAATCATGTTGGGTGATACATCTGTGAGCTTCTCATGTAGGCATTCATAGTGGAGCTGAAAGAGGGATAGGGTTCACTGATGGGATGGAAAATATACCTACTAGAATATGCAACATTGTTAATTCCAGCTGTTTAGGTAGAGCATCTGGACATTTTCCCAGTTTAAATTAGTCTCTCAGGTCCCTCTTTAGAGTGTACCTGAGTTAAAAAAAAAAAAAAGTTTGCAAAATGGCTGTGCTTCTTTGTACAATAATAACTGAAGAAAGAGTTATGTTTGGGATTCCCTAATGGGTTTTTTCAGCCATATTATTCCCAGTTTCAGCTGCAGAGCTAGATGCATTTCACTCAGAAGCAGGGGGTATCTCCCTTTTGTCAGCACTGTACTACTGTGATATCCTTTCCCTTACTTCCCACTATGTTTATTTTCAGCTCTGGAGCTCACAGAACAGATAAGGAGGGATAAATCACACTTAGGCCTTATGCACACAAACGTATTTTCCTTCCGTGTCCGTTCTGTTTTTTTTTTTGCGGACCATATACGGAACCATTTTATTTAATGGGTCCGCAAAAAAAACGGAAGTTACTCCGTGTGCATTCCATTTTCGTATGTCCGTTCCGCAAAAAAATAGAACATGTCCTATTATTGTCCGCATTACGGACAAGGATAGTACTGTTCTATTGTGGGCCAGCAAAATATGGAATGCACACGGATGTCATCCATATTTTTTGCGGACTGCAAAATACATACGGTCATGTGCATGAGGCCTTACAGAAAGGCAGGATGCTCCTGCCATGTTCAGAATGTCATGCTGTCATGTTCTATAGCAGTGTAGAAGCAGTTTTATCAGGCTGAGGATCTCAGCTAGCTCTGACACGCCCCCACTTCCTCTCAGTTGTCTTCTGAGTACCAGGGACTGACAACAGGCAATGAACTGCAACTGAAAGTGAGACCCCTAGTGGCCATGACTTTACAGCTTTATTTCAGGTGGATGCAGTCATATTTTTTAAATGGAGTGATTTAGAAATTTGCTAGTTACACCATTCTCTATTAAATGAAATGAAATTGTGAGGAAGTACAGTGACTCTTTAAAGTATGACATTGTCTACATAATTTAAAGAGCTAATGCAGGATTTTGATATTGATGGCCTACGATCAAGGTAGGTTATGGATATCAGATCGGCGGTGGTCAAACTCCTGACACCCCTGCCCATCAACTGTTTATGTTGTAGATTTGGCATTGGAAGTAAGTGCAGGAATTGCAAAACTCCATCCATTGTCTAGCCAGAAGTCTGATTGGCTTCCTATCCCTCTGATAAGCCAACCAGCCAGGGCCTTCCAGGAACATAATCGGATATGTGGAATCTGACTCCGTATATAGGGGAGGTGCCACCTGGAAGAATTCTTCAATCCCAAATGTTAGGTATACACAAATCCAGGGTAAACTTTACTTGATAATTTATTGCAAGTCTACATAAAATTTTGGAAATTCTCCTGTTATTGCCAGATTTTATACAGTGAGTCCAGATATGCTTATGATTTGACATTTCAGCCATACCGGCCTACATCCGTTTCCATTGTTTGCAGGGTATGTATTCAGCATCCTGCAGTGGTCGCGTTTCTCTTTCTCCCCTAGTTTCAGGCCAGGTTTCTCTCTGCATTTCTAACATACTATAGCTATTTCTCATTATATTATTGCTTGGACTTCCCTACATGTGTATTAGATGCACCTAGTTTTCTCTAGTTATATGATTCTCAAATTACTGCCCATACACATTCAACAGCTGCCCACTGAAGTGAATGTTGCGGAGACCGATAACAAGCACAGCCGGCGCTGTGCTTGGTGAGCTGCGAGAAGGCAACGGCGCTCACAGAAGTGTCGGACACCCACCGATCAGATACTGATGACCTATCCTGAGAATAGGTCTTTAGTATCAAAATCTCAGAAAACCCCTTTAATGTATATAAATAAAGGTGTTACAGACAATGTAACTAACTGGTTTGAAGTTGGGCTAGACCTGAGGGCAGTGACCTGGCAGTCCCCTGGTTTTCATCCTTTAACCCTTATACAGGGATCTGGATTTCTCTGCAGTTGAGCCACCAAGCCGCTACCTCTTACAATAGTCCTGGTGTAGTTGGCAGCTGGCATAACAGGTCCGAATTTTCAGTGCAAGGCACCAGAAGCACAAGCAAGATCATAGACAAAACCAGACTGAGAAAAATAGGAAAAGAATATGCAAAATCAACAGAACAGACTTCAGGAGACAGTTCAGACACAGCAGATCCATGTTCAGAAATTTGGCAAGATGGAACAGGCAGTTTATTCTCTCTACTAGTCCAGCATCCTGCAGTGGCTGCAATTCTCTCCCTTACTTCTGGACCAGGCTTCTCATCCATTTCTAACATACTATAGCTACTGTATTTCTCATTATGTTATTGCACGGACTTCCCTACATGTGTATTAGAAGCATCTAGTTTTCTCTAGTTACATGATTCTCAAACTACTACTTTTTAGCTGCCCATACACATTCAAAAGCTGTCGTCCAAAAGTTTGTATCTCTCCTGACTCGGCTGACAAAAAACTGTCTGTGGCCAGCTTTAAGGCTATATTACACTGGCCAATTTTTCGGCCGATATTTGCTAACGAGTGTTTGCATGAACGGTCATTAGTGATAATCTTGCAGTGTAATACTGCCGCTGAATGACCGATAAACGAGCAAATGGTCTTTCATTAGTCAATTCAGATTTTTAAGCATGCTTAAAAATTGTGTTTCCAATAGCAATCTGCCTGCCGGCAAACCACTAGACAGCATGGGGACAAGCGATGGCATAGTGATTGCTCCTCCCCATGCTTCTGAGGAGATCGCTGCATGTAATAGCAGTGGTCTCCTCAGCTAGCTAGCAAGCGATTCCCGGGAGGGGAAGGCTTCCCTCCCAACAATCACTTGTTGATCTGCCTGTCTAATACAAGATTTAGTCTCCCCTGGATAACTTCATTATCCCTCTGGGATTACCCCTTCATCTTCTACAGGACTGCCTTATAGGATTTATATTTTAGGTTGAATCTCATTATACTTACTATTATTCCATACTCTTACACAAATGTAACTTTATAAAGGTCTACTCCGTACAACAGAAACTTCTTCTCATAAGTACATCTGGATTTATTATATAAAAGCTGGCAATGACAGGAGAATTTATTAAATTTTATGTAATCTTGGACTAAATAAATTATCACTGAAATTCAAGTGAAGTGTGTTCTGGATTTCTATATACTTAACTTTCCAGGAACAGCCGTGCGACTGGTGCACATGCTGCTCCTGATCTCCCCCAGCAAGGACACCGCTGAACGTGGCTAGGTAAATACGTGGCGATATCGCATCTTTTACTCCACATATAGCATTTTATCTCCCTGACACTACATATTCAGTGAGAGCCCTTGGGAGTCGGTGTGTAGAGGATGGGAGAGGTCGTGGCCCTGATGTAGTGTCATGGTGTTCTGCCTCAAACCATCCCTCGCTCGGCCCTGTTGCAGTGAAAGACATAGCCCTGAAGAACAAGGCCAGAGTTGAACGTAATAAAGTCCATTTTACTAAGTGCAACACAGAATTTTAAATACATACAGTAGCAACAGGTTTTAGTGCAATTCTTCTCTGGCTAGGATATAGAGGCAAGATGGGTGGTGTCAATTCAGCCACTTAGGTGATGATGGTCTAGTTGTTGTTTGGTGATGGGTGGCTTACCTCACTTCACAGCAGTGTCTGTAGAAGCTGAATATAGCAGTTCACTCTGCTGTCTTTATCCTCCCAAAGCTTTACTTAAATTTACTAATGGTTCTCTCTGGAGTATTCTCTGTAGGAGAAGCAGCACTGCAGTCTGCGTATTTTGCACTCTGAAGTTACCTGCCCACTCCTACCAAGAAGACAGGAACAGGGTGGTTTGGTAACCCTGTTCCTGCCAACCTTTCCCATACCTTCCTTGCTGGTAGTAATCGCCAGGAAACAAACAGTAAAATGCAATGCCTGGGGTACTACACATACAGTATTTTACTTTCCTGACTCACATATGTACAGCACTTCACCTCCCTGACTTTACATACAACATGTTACCTCTCATGTTACTTCATATACAGCACATCAGCTCTCTAATGCAACATACTTAAAATCAAGCTTTTAACTGCATATATTGCACATTATCTCCCACATATGCAGCACATCAACTCCCTGGTCCCACACATAGGGGGAAATTGATCAAGCCTGGTGCAAAGGTATGTGGCTTAGTTGAAAACACAGAAAATTTTATTAAATTGACCCCTTAAAACTCTTTTGTATTAGTACAATTAAAAGAACCTAACACTATAGGCCACCTATTCAATTTTTCACATGGTAAATAAACCAAATGCAATCCTGATACTAAGAAAGGTACCGCCAGTGATAGTTAGGTAAGGATGGGCAGAGAGATTCATGTGAGGGGAGCCTTTGCCCTAGTGTAACCCTGCTTAATCCTCACAGCCCGGGGATGGCCCCTGAAGGTGGAGTCTCCCCGTCCTTGTGCCTAAACTGGCTGACCCTAGTAAGCCCTAAATAGGTTTTCCTACTGCATCAACGCGTTTCTACCACTTAGGTTACACAGGGGGTTGTGTGGGAAAAAGGGTACAGGACCCAACAAAAAAACAAACAAACAAAAAGCTGATACACTTAGATGTTGAGATCAATAAATGAAATGATACATTACGTCAAATGGATATTGGCACAGGTAATACAAAACTGGGGCAATCATAATCACATGTGGTTCCCCAGAGTCTGGGCATGATGCAGACACCTGGAGATAAATATGGGAAAAAGGCACGGGTCAGATACACCATAAAAGATCCTGAGGCAGCACTTGTTTGTGTTGCCCCTCCTTACTCACATGTGAAGGTACCAGGAGGTAAACATGGCCATAACTCCAGCGCAGGTTATAATGCCATTAGGTACAGACAAGACGGGGGTTTAAATCCCAGGGCGTTCATCCTCTTCCGCTTGCCGAGCCCCACAGTTCCGGCGGGTGGAATGCAAACCTCCGGCCGGTGGTGATGGGATATATGTGACTCCATTTTGTCTCATTTAGCCACGTGTATTACATTTGGTTAGTGCACTACAAAACCTCCCTCCCCCCTATGGAATGTGAGACACTTCCTTAAACTGTTTCATGAAATCCATACATGTTGAAAGTATGAACAGCCTTCTAGCCATAAAAGGACATCTGACTCAAGTGTCTGCTAGCTTATGTGTATATACCTGATTGGTCAAATGCTGTTACTATGAGTCAGCTATGATGTTAATGCAGAGCTTATGTGTGACCATACTATTGGTCAAATACTAATGCTAACATATGATTGGATGTAAAGGAAGCTCAACCCCCTCTATTAAAACTGTTTGCCAGCTGTGAATAAACCAGAATGGATTGGAAATAGACATGTGTTCATGTGGTCTATCTTCTTCATTCTCCCGGTACCGGTAAGACTTAATTCAAGCTGGCCACTGAAATCATGTGTCAGGGACACACCTTTAGGGAAGAGAGTAAATTTTCCTTACAGATTTGGGGGCTCAGTTTCCGGGATTGGGAGGGTCAACTCTTCAGGTCTACCGTGAAAGACATCAATTTTTGTCCGCCTTGGACCTGGGAGCAATGACCAAAAATCCCATTCAAGTAAGTCGAACCATCTATTTATGATTTCAGTGGATTGCGATGTCTGGTTCACGCAAATGTTGATTGTAAGCGGCTCATATCATTGAGTCCATATCGTTATAAAATGTTGATTGTAAGCGGCTCATATCATTGAGTCCATATCGTTATAAAATGTTGATTGTAAGCGGCTCATATCATTGAGTCCATATCGTTATAAAATGTTGATTGTAAGCGGCTCATATCATTGAGTCCATATCATTATAAAATGTTGATTGTAAGAGGCTCATTTGAGTCTGTATCGTTAAGAGATAGTGCACTATATAAGGATATCTGTTCCGGGAACAGAAGGATACAAGCTTGAATTAACTCTTATGTATATATAGTATAAGTATTTTAGAAGTATTAAGATTATCTGTCTGTGTGAGATGTTGGCCGGGTGGTAAGTTTACGGTCGCATCCCGCTTTGAAATCATTCTGTTTCTATCACTGCCAACATGTAAACTTTGTTGCACGGTCTAGTCCCACAAATTATTTTCTAGTAGACAATTGGGCAAGATGTGAGAATTGACAGTTAAAATGTGAAACAGAATGTTATGCCAGGCTGGCAGGGATGAAAATCAGTTACATCAGAACTCCCGTGATTGTGAAGGGGGGCTATTGTGAGTGAGAAGACACAGCAGAGTCAGGAAGTTAATTCATGGCAAGGGAAAAAGTGTCTCAGTGTTTGCAATTAGAAAGGGCTTGTGTTAAACGTTCAGAAATGAACTGGTTAAGTTTTGTTGCCCTAATGATCTTTGTGTGTTTAAATAGTGACGATTTATAGTCCCTGGAATTAGAGATTACAGCACTAAAAGATGGACAGTTAATGCATAAGTGTATTGATAGTTGAAGAGAGAAGTTGTTAAAGGATAATAATAGCCTGGTGCAAGCTGAGTAATGGTGAAAAAGTGTATAGGAAAGTGACTGAGAGAACTTGAAGTTAGAGAAATGAAATGAGCAGCATTTCTTATTTCAAGATGGAGGATTTTGAATCCTATAGAGAACAAAGGTTGCCATGAGGCATCCCTCCCCCCCCCCCCCCACCACATTCCAAAATGTCACTTGTAGTACTACAAAAAAAACAAAAAACTTCTTCCTGTCCTGTTTGAGATGTGTTTTCAGAGAGAGCCCCCTCCCATCTCACCCCTCTCCTCTGCTCAGGAATTTCATATGGGGGTTGAGGGGGGAGGGGGGCTGCTAATTGGTAATGCATAAGCAGCAATGTGAAGATACTAACCTGTGTTATCTATAAGATATTCCAGACAGGGCTCCAGTATTGATTGTATCTTTCCAAATTGCATGTTCCGATGGTTTAAAATGTGCCTGCAGTGATGATGCTAATTAGAAGTGTCCACTCGTATCAATCTAAGGTTGCACCCAATAAATTCTTATTCAGATGTGAGTAAAAGTTTGAGGAACATGTGGTACAGCTGAATGTCCTTGATGTATTGCTTTACTTCCCCTGTTTGAACACTCCTGAAATAGGAGACGCAAGGCAGAGGAAATGGGGGAAGGGTTAGTTATATACAATAAGTGGCGATGTGTGTAACACTAAAAAAAACAAAAAAAAAAACAAAAAAAAAAAAACGACATGGCATATAAGATGATTTGTTAATTTTAACAAAATGACTGTATGATTAACATGTATATTGTTTTACAGCGACAGACCATCAGCAATTGCTGTGTTTGTCTGTGCTGCAAGTTTTGGGATGTAACAAAGAGATTGTGTGATTGGGTGAAAGATACATGATTCAGTGGAATGTGAATGGGTGTGGCTCTGAGTTATATGTACGTAGCAGAGCTGTGTGTGTAATTCATATTTTATGTATAAGGGCGTGGTATGAGCTGGTTTGTGAAGATGAGTACATGAAAATGTATATGAATGCGTATGGAATACGGTATTTGTTTTTAAATATGCGCATTAAGAATTTTATTTTATTGGAAGTTTTTTGGGTTTTTTATTGGTACCAACAGCATTGATCAAGCTTTACATTTTTATTTCAATGAAAAGTTTTTATGGGCCCTTTGTGTGTTCATGTCTGTATTGTCAGATCTGTTTGTTTCAATGTTTGCAGTTACATGTTACATGTTCAGTGTTGTGCTTAACATCAGAGCTCTGCTCGTATGGACAGCTAAGATACTAATGGCAGAACAGAAGACAGACCAAAGCGTCCACCAAAAGGGGCGGACTTAGGTGACTCAGAGTGTCAGGAAGGAAATGTGAGCCCTCTATGGGAATAAATGGGGTACTGACAAGGACATACAGAACAGATTCCTTACCAGTAGAAACCATGGACAGGGAATACATCATGTCATGTATTTAGCATTATACTAGATTGCCCAGTCAGTCTATTAGGGAGAGATTTGTTCATTAGGCTTAACTTGCAGGTATCAGCAAAGAATCAGGACATAAGAGTACACTCAGGTCTCATTCCAGTCTCTACACCAGTGCCACTGATTCTTGCAAACATACAGGACCACCCAGAATAACATTAACCCTGCATTATGGTCCTCAAATGAATATGACACAGGATTCATAGATTGCACACATTACACAGCTACTGTGAAACCAGGTGTCATCTCAGTGTTCCAGAAACAATACCTGCTGTTAAAAGAGAAACTTGATGGGCTTAGGCCAATGATAGAAGAATTCCTACAAAAGGTAATCCTGGAAGAGGTGATTTCACCCTACAGCACGCCCGTGAATCCAGTGACAAAGGCAGATGGTGCTGCCCGCTTTGTACAGGATTTAAGGGCCATCAACAACATCATTGTGCCTATAGCCCCTGTTGTACCTGATGTCACTTAATCATTATCTGCCATTCCAGCAGACGCTGTTTGGTTCAGTGTGATAGATCTGAAAAATGCTTTCTTTTCTATCCCAGTTGATAAGATAACCAGACTACTTTTTGCTTTTTCCTTTGACAGACGCCAACTGACCTGGTGCAGAGATGCCCCAGGGATATGCTGATTCACCTGTAGTGTACAGCATAGTCCTCCGAGCGATGTTAGAGTCATGGTACATCCCCCCAAGGTTCTGTGCTGCTGCAATATGTCGATGATTTATTACTGTGTAGCATGTCAGCGGAGGCCAGCATTCAGGATGGTTTATCACTGTTATAATGGTTGTCAGGATGTGGTCACAAAGTGACACTTAAGCAAATGCAATGGTGTAAAATGCAGGTTGAATACTTGGGCTTTGTCCTCACAAAAGGTGAACGGAGAATCAGCACAGAAAGAGTCCAGTCTATTGCGGGTTTGGTCGCCCCGCACACCAAGAAAGAAATGTTATCTTTCCTTGGTATGATAAACGGTAGACAATGGATTACTGATTGCTCCCACTATTGACAATGTTTTGAGGCAAGCCACTCTGGATGGAAATCCAGATTTGATTAAATGGTCTTCTGAAATGTACAATGCATTTGATTATCTGAAATGTTCGCTCATGTCGAGTCCAGGGCTGGGCCTCCCTGACTATAATATGCCCTTCCACATGTTTGCACGCCAAAATTGTAAAACCATGGCGGGTGTACTGACACAAGAAAACGGAGGCAAGTTGCGTCCTTGTGTGTTTTTCTCAAAGGTAATGCCCACCTCTGTCCAGGGGATGCCGGCATGTCTGCGTTCTCTTGCAGCCTGTGCTATGATGGTAGAGTCGGCAAATTCTTTCACAATGTGACATTACACCATTTTGCACACCACTCATGATGTTGTAGGCCTACTCAAGGACATCCGCACTCAACACAGCAGGCAGCTGAGCTTATTGCACTCACTAGGACATGTATTCTACATGCTGATAGACCTGTCACCATTCATACTGAGAGTAGGTACACACATGGGGTAGTGTGGGACCATGGTATGATCTGGCAGAGGAGAGGATTTACGGCAGCAGATGGTAAGGAACATGTCTCACAGGGCAATGCGCTGGCAGTTAAGATGGCGAAATGAGTTGCCAAAAGCAACCTCACAGGTTTGTATAACCATTGGGAGATGCCATGTTTGGCATCTCCAACCCCTGAGATGCTGCAAATACTTACTGATCTTCAGTGGTATGTCACTGAACAGGAACAGCAGGACTGGTGTTATCCAGTATTGCAGAAAAATCCTGAGATAGGATTAGTCTGCGAAGAGGGGAAGTTATGCATTCCCCAACACAGTGCTTCCATCTTAAGTAGCACATTTCCACAGAGTAGGACATTCCACAGAGTAGGACATAAACAGCATTGAGATACTCATGGGTAGGCCTTTCCCCACACCATGGGCAAGACGCCCCCTGGTGGTGCAGGAAGGGGACTTGGACCTGATCAGAGAGAAGTACTAATCTGATCAAAGTCCTCAGTAAAACTGAAGAAAAAGTTGCTTGTAAGTCTCCTTCTCTTTCACAGGAATCAACCCGTCCATTCCGGATAGGCAACCAGGTGATGATCAAGATCTTAAAGAAGGGAAAGGAACCAGGAAGTTTCACCTACGGACCACCCACCGAGGTAGTCGCGATCACCAGAACAGCGGTCCTCACTGAACAATCGCCCACGTGGATCCACGCCACAAGGATTAAGTTGGTGAAGAAAAGAGAGGTACTAACGGGGGCAGACAGCCCTGACCTCCAACGAGGCCCAGAGGTACTAACGGAGGCAGACAGCCTTGACCTCGAAGAAGATACAGAAGGGGTACTAACGGAGGCAGACAGCCTTGACCCCCAACGAGATGACGCAGTCGGGAAATTCCTCGAGATGGCTGAGATGTAGTGCCTTAATAATTGTAATTTTGTGTCTCCTACTTACTGTCCCATGGCTGTGGAACAGACAGATATACCTGGAAACAGAATGCAGAGGGGAAGACAGTCTATGCAAGACAAAGGAGAACTTATGGCTGTACCTGGCCAAAACTCTGAACTTAACTGACTTTTGTCTCCAAACCACTTTATCGGCATCTAACATTTTGGAGACATGTCTGGTAGCAGTCCCCACCCCACTAGACGTATGGACGGAGCTCCTACGTTCCCAATGGAACGACACAGACTTGGAGGATCATGATGTTAAATATGGATATGTAAATCCTTATCATGCTTGTTATGACTGTCCTACATATGAGAATCTGCAGAGTAATATGATAGAAGTAATTACAGGTCTTGTCACAGCAGCAGAAATATGTTATAACTTCACCTGTGATGAGACACTATTGCCTCCCTGCATACAAGCAAAAATGCAGAATAAGATTAAGCCAAATATTTGTGATAGAGATTTAGGTAGTTGTAAAAAGATAATATCAGGAAAGAATATGCAATGTAATATTACAAAAACAGTACCATCCCTAGACAAACATGTACCTCTACCAGCAGGATGGGTATTGGCCTGTGGGAATACTAGTTACACATACATACCGGCCAATATTACAGAGGGACCCTGTACAATAGCTAGGTTGACATTAGCAATGATACCACTATTCCCAGCAATGCAGACACGACACACGAGAGACACTTCCCTACAGTTACCAGAAAATTGCGATTATAATATGAATCTCCTCTCTAGATCAGAATATATGAGTTTAGGGGTATCTTTGATAGGAGTACCAGGGTTGGCCATATATAACCACAGGACAATATCAAAACTTGCCTGTTTTATGATAAAACAGATAAATGTCACTAGTGCAGTTCTGCAAGATATGCTGCTGGATATACAATCGTATGAAAAGGCTATCTTGCAGAATAGGGCAACTATTGACTATTTATTGCTCCAGCATGGTACAGGATGCTCAGCGTTCGCAGGGATGTGTTGTTTCAATTTATTAGATCACTCCCGTGGAATAAAAGATAAAATAGGCCAATTAGAGGAGATGAGGAAACATATAAAACAGGATGTTGACCAAGGTTGGTGGGACTGGCTTTTTGGCTAAATACCTGACTTTGGTCAAATAAGATATGTTTTAGGAGTGGTACTCGCCGTGGTCGCTGCAATAGTGGGTCTCTGCTGTTGTCTACAGTGTGTGCCCTCCTTTCTTACCATATGTCAAAAGGTGGCCGAAAGAGGGGTACACTCAACATTCCTCTATACTCCGGTAGAGGTAGAAGAGGTAAACCCAACCTCAACAAAACCTGAGGATTATACTGCTGAAGGGTATATGGAATACCTAAAGGCTTATAAGCAAACCAAGGAAGAGCAGAGAAAGAACCATATAGTATATATATATATATATAAGGTTCTAAGAGGGGATTTGATGGGATATACAGTGGGGGAAATAATTATTTGACCCCTCACTGATTTTGTAAGTTTGTCCAATGACAAAGAAATGAAAAGTCTCAGAACAGTATCATTTCAATGGTAGGTTTATTGTAACAGTGGCAGATAGCACATCAAAAGGAAAATCGAAAAAATAACTTTAAATAAAAGATAGCAACTGATTTGCATTTCATTGAGTGAAATAAGTATTTGAACCCCTACCAACCATTAAGAGTTCTGGCTCCCACAGAGTGGTTAGACACTTCTACTCAATTAGTCACCCTCATTAAGGACACCTGTCTTAACTAGTCACCTGTATAAAAGACACCTGTCCAAAGAATCAATCAATCAAGCAGACTCCAAACTCTCCAACATGGGAAAGACCAAAGAGCTGTCCAAGGATGTCAGAGACAAAATTGTAGACCTGCACAAGGCTGGAATGGGCTACAAAACCATTAGCAAGAAGCTGGGAGAGAAGGTGACAACTGTTGGTGCGATTGTTCGAAAATGGAAGGAGCACAAAATGACCATCAATCGACCTCGCTCTGGGGCTCCACGCAAGATCTCACCTCGTGGGGTGTCAATGGTTCTGAGAAAGGTGAAAAAGCATCCTAGAACTACACGGGAGGAGTTAGTTAATGACCTCAAATTAGCAGGGACCACAGTCACCAAGAAAACCATTGGAAACACATTACACCGCAATGGATTAAAATCCTGCAGGGCTCGCAAGGTCCCCCTGCTCAGGAAGGCACATGTGCAGGCCCGTCTGAAGTTTGCCAATGAACACCTGAATGATTCAGAGAGTGACTGGGAGAAGGTGCTGTGGTCTGATGAGACCAAAATAGAGCTCTTTGGCATTAACTCAACTCGCTGTGTTTGGAGGAAGAAAAATGCTGCCTATGACCCCCAAAACACCGTCCCCACCGTCAAGCATGGGGGTGGAAACATTTTGCTTTGGGGGTGTTTTTCTGCTAAGGGCACAGGACAACTTATTCGCATAAACGGGAAAATGGACGGAGCCATGTATCGTGAAATCCTGAGCGACAACCTCCTTCCCTCTGCCAGGAAACTGAAAATGGGTCGTGGATGGGTGTTCCAGCACGACAATGACCCAAAACATACAGCAAAGGCAACAAAGGAGTGGCTCAAGAAGAAGCACATTAAGGTCATGGAGTGGCCTAGTCAGTCTCCGGACCTTAATCCAATCGAAAACCTATGGAGGGAGCTCAAGCTCAGAGTTGCACAGAGACAGCCTCGAAACCTTAGGGATTTAGAGATGATCTGCAAAGAGGAGTGGACCAACATTCCTCCTAAAATGTGCGCAAACTTGGTCATCAATTACAAGAAACGTTTGACCTCTGTGCTTGCAAACAAGGGTTTTTCCACCAAGTATTAAGTCTTTTTTTGTTAGAGGGTTCAAATACTTATTTCACTCAATGAAATGCAAATCAGTTGCTATCTTTTATTTAAAGTTATTTTTTCGATTTTCCTTTTGATGTGCTATCTGCCACTGTTACAATAAACCTACCATTGAAATGATACTGTTCTGAGACTTTTCATTTCTTTGTCATTGGACAAACTTACAAAATCAGTGAGGGGTCAAATAATTATTTCCCCCACTGTATGTGACTCCATTTTGTCTCATTTAGCCACGTGTATTACATTTGGTTAGTGCACTACAAAACCTCCCTCCCCCCTATGGAATGTGAGACACTTCCTTAAACTGTTTCATGAAATCCATACATGTTGAAAGTATGAACAGCCTTCTAGCCATAAAAGGACATCTGACTCAAGTGTCTGCTAGCTTATGTGTATATACCTGATTGGTCAAATGCTGTTACTATGAGTCAGCTATGATGTTAATGCAGAGCTTATGTGTGACCATACTATTGGTCAAATACTAATGCTAACATATGATTGGATGTAAAGGAAGCTCAACCCCCTCTATTAAAACTGTTTGCCAGCTGTGAATAAACCAGAATGGATTGGAAATAGACATGTGTTCATGTGGTCTATCTTCTTCATTCTCCCGGTACCGGTAAGACTTAATTCAAGCTGGCCACTGAAATCATGTGTCAGGGACACACCGTTAGGGAAGAGAGTAAATTTTCCTTACAGGTGGTACGCATAGTGAGGCGCCAGCCTCACCGGAAGAGCTACTTCCGGGTGGATGGAGCGCATCGCCGGCCCTCCTGTGAAAAGCAAGGCTCCTCCCTTATTCAAAGGATGCCGCCTAAATTGTGAGGCACCCCGCGCATGTGCCAGCCATACTAGAGAGCACAGACAGGTCCAAATAAAATCTTAGTGCCAGATGCCTGGCTACTAAAGATCATGTAAAGGAAATAGACACCATGATGCGCTCACTCCTCAGAGGACCCACCGAGGTCTCCTTCCCTCCATAGTAAAGACTTTTTAAATGGATCCACACAAATAAGAGATCCATTAAGACTCAAAAATTAGTAGGTTCCTATTCCCCCACATCTTCAAACATAATCCTGCGAAAGCATTAAGCCCTAAATTGATAAGGCTACATTTATCCCCGCAATATTACCATAAATCCCCATTAAATACAAACTTATCAAAGACAATGATGTGTCAAAGTTGACAAAATACATGTCATTGACATTAAAGGGGTTGTCCGGGTTCAGAGCTGAACCCGGACATCCCTCCATTTTCCCCCCGGCAGCCCCCCTGACATGAGCATCGGAGCAGTTTATGCTCCGATGCTCTCCTTTGCCCTGCGCTAAATTGCGCAGGGCAAAGGCATTTTTTGGAGATCCGGTGACGTACCGGGGCTCTCCATGGGGCTGCCAGGAACCCCGGTGACGTCACCGGCAATAATGGGCGTAATTTAGCTCTGCCCTAGCCAGTAAAACGGCTAGGGCAAGCTAAAGCCCCACCCTCAGAGCCGATGACGTCACCGAACACACTGCCGGGCGGAAGTTTCCGCCTGGCAGTGTGTTATTGAAAAAAAAAAAAAGAGCCCGTGCCCTGCGCGATGCTCCGATGCTAGCCTCAGGGGGGCTGTCTCAGTGAAAATAAGGGTGTGTCCGGGTTCAGCTCTGAACCCGGACAACCCCTTTAATCCGATGCTTCCCGCATCGTTAACCAGTAAAGGGTGTATATTTTTGTACGAACTGAATCACGAGCCAGAGAAAAGTAAAAGAAAAAAGAAGAATGGAATCAAAGTCAATTATTTCAAATGAAGCAAGTGTAATTAAGTCTCTCAGGATACTATGGGGCATTAGGAGGGGTCCCGGATCGTCAATAAGCCTGTGAAGGGAAAAGAAAAAGGGTTATTTTATGAATACGGCTTAAAAATGAATTATAGCAGACTCTGGATTTCGTATTCTCTGTTCAAACCTTTGGGTTCTAGGCTTTCCAGTCTGTGGATCCAAAATGCTTCTCTTAATTTAAGACGTTTTACTCTATCCCCCCCCATGTCTGGATGCAGGAACATGTTTAATGACTTGGAATTTTAGTTGGGAAATGTTGTGTTTTGCCTGATGGAAATGCCAAGGGACTGGAAGTAAAAGGTTCTGTTTTCTGATGTTTTATTTATGTTGGCAAATTTTGTTTCTAATGGTTTGTGTGGTTTCTCCCACGTATCGACGTATACAAGCTGGTGACGTCCCATGTGACAAAGAGTGTATTATTGGGGAGGGGATCTAAATTATGGATGATGTCCAGGAAGGAGGTGGTGTCCAACAGAAAGGATTTGTTTTTTTTAATTTCAGGTGTAAGGATTTTCTCTAGGAAGATAGATATGGGTGATAAAATGGAATCAGTGGAGGCGACTATCGGACGGATTTTGCAGATCTTTGTGTATTTTGGGTAAAATGTAAAAGACAGGGATAATCGGATGATGGTTTGTCAGGAAATTCACGGTATTCTCGTCTATTGTTTTTTCTTCTATATATTGCTGAGATTTTATTGGCGATGGATGTAGTGGGATTATTTGATAATTGTTGATAGACCTCAGTGTCGTCTAATTGGCGCATGACTTCAGATATATATTTTGCTTTATCCATCACGACTAGCGCTCCCCCTTTGTCAGCTGGTTTGAAAACCACTCCTTTTAGATCTGACATGTTCCTCAATGTTTGTCTGTCTGTGTTAGTTAGATTATTGTTGAATTTGAGATTGCCCTGTTCTATATCCTTTCTGAAGTGTTCTACATCTCTCTGAACTAATTTGATGAATATTTCTACGGGTGGGTGATTCTTCGGTGGCATGTAGGTACTTTTTGTTCGTAGTTTTAAGTCGTTTAGGGAGATAAGTGATGTCGAAGGTTCTATGGGAGTTTTCTTAGGGATTGGTGTAGTGCCAAAATGTGCCTTCAACCTGAGATTCCTAAATAACCGTTTTAAATCTAATTCTAACTGGAAGGTGTTCAGAGTATATGCAGGACAAAATGATAAACCTTTCTCAAGCAGAGACATGTGAGTGGGACTTAGTGACTGGGATGATATATTGATAACCAGTGATTGCGTTACCTGAGATCTAGTCGTCATTGGTATCGTGTTGGGTCCAGAGGAAGGTCCTCCTCTGCTGCCTCTTCGTGTTCCCCGGGTAGGGCGATATTCTGGTGGTCTTGAACCGCGCTGGGGATCCATACTTGATCCTGAATTTGATGAATCAGCCGATGAGGAACGCCATCTCGTGTTTTGTGGACGAAATTATGTGTCTGGGCAACGATATACCCTATTTAGGCGATAATCTTCTGTGTCTCGTAGGAATTTACTGCGTTTTATACCTTCCACGTCTTTACGATGTTGTACCAGTGTGGCGTTGATCTTTTCTTGTATTTTTGAATATTCCTCCGGCGTCAGGATCACTTGTAGCTGGTTCTCTGTGGTTTTAATAAGATCCTGTGTTTCCGTTATTGCTTTTTGTAAAAAAGTCAAGGTCAATGTCATAATATCGAAGGAGCACTTATTCAAGATTTGCTCGAACTTACTGCAATATTCTTTGTCATCTTTAAAAAAGGTTGGTCTGGTTCGTATCCGTAGACCCCGTGGGATCCGTTTTACCTTTAGGTATTCTGCCATCGTCACACAGTGTAACACGTAGTTCAGCGGTTTTCTGGACTCACGTTCTAGGTCCCTTGTTTTGAACTCGGAGCTCGGAGTCTGGAGTTACTTTTGACAAGATGGTGTTTATTTCTTCATCTTGAAATGAAAGAGATTCACTCGACATGTTCTCTTATGACAGGTGCAGGTCCAAGTTAGGGAAAATTAATCTTGGTTAAAACCTTGTCGCACTCTGTTGTATCTTGGAGTAGGGTTCCCGCCCCAATTAAGTATAAATAGACAGACTCCAGCGTAATTTGAAAGCTTGTTTTACTTTTTATTGAATAGATATTGCGACTTTAATGTAACGTTTCGGCCTATTGGCCTTCTTCAGACTGCCGTAAACATAAGATACATTGTTTCAGTATACATTTCATATCATCGGAGAACATGTACATCATAGTTTAATATATATAAGAGTATATATGTATAATAGAATTTCATCTATATATTTCATATATTGGTCAAAATTCAATTCATCTCAAATCAATCAAGGGGAAATCTCCAAAATAAGAGACCCCATATCATATTCCACAGTGGTCGTCATGCTAAAGGTTAGCAAATATCGTAGATCAGTCTTTGTAAAGTGAATTAAATTCTCCTGGTAACCCAATAAATTCAACTGGTTATCACCACATCACATCCATCACCCTAGGTAAAATATGCAGTTAAAGGAAAATAATGTTGATGTAGCATACTTAGCGTAGGTAAACTGGTGCTATCTTGTGCAGGCAAGGTATTACTATGTAAAAATGCCCTGTGAAATCGGAAAGGTACTCATTGGAATTTGGGCCCCTTTGCGCACCTAGGCTGCAAAAAACTGTCACACATGGTGGAGAAGTAGGGCATTGTGTTTTGGGGTGTATTTTTACATATACCCATGCTGGGTGAGAGAAATATCTCTGTAAAATGACAACTTTGTATTAAAAAAAATGGGAAAAGTTGTCTTTTACAGAGATATTTCTCTTACCCAGCATGGGTATATGTAAAAATATACCCCAAAACACATTTCCCTACTTCTCCTGAGTACGGCGATACCACATGTGTGACAGTTTTTTGCAGCCTAGGTGCGCAAAGGGGCCCAAATTCCAATGAGTATCTTTCCGATTTCACAGGGCATTTTTTACGCATTTGGATTCCAAACTACTTCTCACGCTTTAGGTCCCCTAAAATGCCAGGGCAGTATAAATACCCCACAAGTGACCCCATTTTGGAAAGAAGACACCCCAAGGTATTCCGTGAGGGGCATGGCGAGTTCCTAGAATATTTATTTTTTGGCACAAGTTAGCGGAAAATGATTATTATTTTTTTTTTTCTTACAAAGTCTCATATTCCACTAACTTGTGACAAAAAATAAAATTTTACATGAACTCGCCATGCCCCTCATGAAATACCTTGGGGTGTCTTCTTTCCAAAATAGGGTCACTTGTGGGGTATTTATACTGCCCTGGCATTTTAGGGGACCTAAAGCGTGAGAAGTAGTTTGCAATCCAAATGCGTAAAAAATGCCCTGTGAAATCGGAAAGATACTCATTGGAATTTGGGCCCCTTTGCGCACCTAGGCTGCAAAAAAGTGTCACACATGTGGTATCGTCGTACTCAGGAGAAGTAGGGCATTGTGTTTTGGGGTGTATTTTTACATATACCCATGCTGGGTGAGAGAAATATCTCTGTAAAAGACAACTTTTCCCATTTTTTTATACAAAAAAGTTGTCAAAGTTGTGCAAAAAAGTGTCACACATGTGGTATCACCGTACTCAGGAGAAGTAGGGCAATGCATTTTTGGGTGTATTTTTACATATACCCATGCTGGGTGAGAGAAATATCTCTGTAAAATGACAACTTTGTATAAAAAAAATGGGAAAAGTTGTTTTTTACAGAGATATTTCTCTCACCCAGCATGGGTATATGTAAAAATATATCCCAAAACACATTTCCCTACTTCTCCTGAGTACGGCGATACCACATGTGTGACAGCTTTTTGCAGCCTAGGTGCGCAAAGGGGCCCAAATTCCAATGAGTATCTTTCCGATTTCACAGGGCATTTTTTACGCATTTGGATTCCAAACTACTTCTCACACTTTAGGTCCCATAAAATGCCAGGGCAGTATAAATACCCCACAAGTGACCCCATTTTGGAAAGAAGACACCCCAAGGTATTCCGTGAGCGGCATGGCGAGTTCCTAGAATATTTTTTTTTTTGGCACAAGTTAGCGGAAAATGATTATCATTATTTTTTTCTTGCAAAGTCTCATATTCCACTAACTTGTGACAAAAAATACACTTTTACATGAACTCGCCATGCCCCTCACAAAATACCTTGGGGTGTCTTCTTTCCAAAATGGGGTCACTTGTGGGGTATTTATACTGCCCTGGCATTTTAGGGGACCTAAAGCGTGAGAAGTAGTTTGGAATCCAAATGCGTAAAAAATGCCCTGTGAAATCGGAAAGATACTGATTGGAATTTGGGCCCCTTTGCGCACCTAGGCTGCAAAAAAGTGTCACACATGTGGTATTGCCGTACTCAGGAGAAGTAGGGCATTGTGTTTTGGGGTGTATTTTTACATATACCCATGCTGGGTGAGAGAAATATCTCTGTAAAAGACAACTTTTCCCATTTTTTTATACAAAAAAGTTGTCAAAGTTGTGCAAAAAAGTGTCACACATGTGGTATCGCCGTACTCAGGAGAAGTAGGGCAATGCATTTTTGGGTGTATTTTTACATATACCCATGCTGGGTGAGAGAAATATCTCTGTAAAATGACAACTTTGTATAAAAAAATGGGAAAAGTTGTCTTTTACAGAGATATTTCTCTCACCCAGCATGGGTATATGTAAAAATATACCCCAAAACACATTGCCCTACTTCTCCTGAGTACGGCGATACCACATGTGTGACAGTTTTTTGCAGCCTAGGTGCGCAAAGGGGCCCAAATTCCAATGAGTATCTTTCCGATTTCACAGGGCATTTTTTACGCATTTGGATTCCAAACTACTTCTCACACTTTAGGTCCCCTAAAATGCCAGGGCAGTATAAATACCCCACAAGTGACCCCATTTTGGAAAGAAGACACCCCAAGGTATTCCGTGAGCGTCATGGTGAGTTCCTAGAATATTTTTTTTTGCACAAGTTAGCGGAAAATTATAATTTAATTTTTTTTTCTTACAAAGTCTCATATTCCACTAACTTGTGACAAAAAATACAATTTTACATGAACTCGCCATGCCCCTCACAAAATACCTTGGGGTGTCTTCTTTCCAAAATGGGGTCACTTGTGGGATATTTATACTGCTCTGGCATTTTAGGGGACCTAAAGCGTGAGAAGTAGTTTGGAATCCAAATGCGTAAAAAATGCCCTGTGAAATCGGAAAGATACTCATTGGAATTTGGGCCTCTTTGCGCACCTAGGCTGCAAAAAAGTGTCACACTTGTGGTATCGCTGTATTCAAGAGAAGTAGGGAAATGTGTTTTGGGGTGTATTTTTACATATACCCATGCTGGGTGAGAGAAATATCTCTGTAAAAGACAACTTTTCCCATTTTTTTTATACAAAGTTGTCATTTTACAGAGATATTTCTCTCACCCAGCATGGGTATATGTAAAAATACACCCCAAAACGCATTGCCCTACTTCTCCTGAGTACGGCGATACCACATGTGTGACACTTTTTTGCAGCCTAGGTGCGCAAAGGGGCCCAAATTTTTGACATTTGGATTCCAGACTACTTCTCACGCTTTAGGGTCCCTAAAATGCCAGGGCAGTATAAACCTCATTTTGGAAAGAAGACACCCCAAGGTATTCCGTGAGGGGCATGACGAGTTCATAGAAGATTTTTTATTTTGGCAAGAGTTAGCGGAAATTGATTTTTTTTTGTTTTTTCTCACAAAGTCTCCCTTTCCGCTAACTTGGGACAAAAAGTTCAATCTTTCATGGACTCAATATGCCCCTCAGCGAATACCTTGGGGTGTCTTCTTTCCAAAATGGGGTCATTTGTGGGGTGTTTGTACTGCCCTGGCATTTGAGGGTCTCCACAATCATTACATGTATGGCCAGCATTAGGAGTTTCTGCTATTCTCCTTATATTGAGCATACGAGTAATGAGATTTTTTTTTTTCGTTCAGCCTCTGGGCTGAAAGAAAAAATGAACGGCACAGATTTCTTCATTCGCATCGATCAATGTGGATGAAAAAACTCTGCCAAAAAATGTGCAAAAAAAAAAAAAGAGGGGAAAGGCGTCTGCCAGGACATAGGAGCTCCGCCCAACATCCAAACCCACTCAGCTCGTATGCCCTGGCAAACCCGATTTCTCCATTCACATCAATCGATGTGGATGAATAAATCATTGCCGGAATTATTATTTTTTTTAATAAAAAATGTTTGCCAAAGCATAAGCCTCGGCAAACGTATCTTTTTTACTGCAGAGGAGAAATTTCGTCTTGCAGCTCCACATACACCGACTTTTGTGTAATCTGACAGCAGCACAATGCTTCTGTCAAAATGCACATCAGTGCTGTAGCTGGTTCATCGGTTGGTCCACCTAGAAGGTAAAAAAAAAAAAAAAAAAAACTGGCCGCAACACAATAAATTTATTAACATTAACTTTATATAACATTTGAAACAGAACATTAACTTTTATAAACTTTATTGAACTTTTGGAACATTAACTTTTTTGCTTACCTGTGATTTTTTTTTTTTTTACCTTTATAGGACAAACCTTTCATTCCCAATGGGACTATGTGCAAAGCGCAAATCGCCCAGAGATGTGGCGAAGTACATTATGCACTTTGTCCCAGGTGAAAGGAGAGGTTTGCAGCAGCTCTGCGTGAAAGGGCCCTAAGACCCCTGTGTGCCTGTCCTGTGTCACGCAATCCCTATACTAATAGTGTACCTGTGTGTGGTACTTCCGGAAACACTCCCCTAAGCATAGGGCAGGGTGGTCAGAGCAGTCAGGACAGAAATAGCGGGTGTCACGCCTTATTCCACTCCTGCTACAGACACAACATTTTTTTCGGGGTGGCGCTTGGGTCGAGGTACCAGCAACAACATTGGGGAAATGTCGCTCGTGTAGACGGCTCACTACACTGGTGGTTGGGGCCATGGAACCTCCTGGATACAGGAGGTTCTCGATGATCTCTTCCTGAAATTTGAGGAAGGATCTTGTTCTCCCAGCCTTACTGTAGAGAACAAAACACATACATGTACATAGCCAATTGAATTAGGTATACAGACACCTTCTTATACTAGCGTCTGGTCGTGCGGGAGAGTAAATAAGGAGCCAACATCTGGTCATTGAAGTCCACCCCTCCCATGAGCAAATTAAAGTCGTGGACCGAGAGGGGCTTTTCAATGACACTGGTTGCCCGTTCAATTTGGATTGTCGTGTCTGCGTGAATGGAGGAGAGCATGTAAACGTCACGCTTGTCTCTCCATTTCACCGCGAGCAGTTCTTTGTTACACAAGGCAGCCCTCTTCCCCTTTGCAAGACGGGTGGTAACGAGCCGTTGGGGGAAGTCCCGGCGACTAGGTCGCGCGGTGCCACAGCAGTCAATCTGTTCTAGAAACAAATGCCTGAAGAGGGGCACACTTGTGTAGAAATTGTCCACATAAAGGTGGTACCCCTTGACAAATAAGGGTGACACCAAGTCCCAGACTGTCTTCCCACTGCTCCCCAGGTAGTCAGGGCAACCAACCAGCTCCAGGGTCTGATCTTTACCCTCATAGACACGAAATTTGTGCGTATAGCCTGTGGCCCTTTCACAGAGCTTATACAATTTGACCCCATACCGGGCGCGCTTGCTTGGGATGTATTGTTTGAAGCCAAGGCGCCCGGTAAAATGCAGATGTTTTGCTCAGGGGTATACAAATCTGCAAATTTGGTGTTAAAGTGGTCTATGAGGGGCCGAATTTTGTGGAGCCGGTCAAAAGCTGGGTGGCCTCTGGGACGAGAGGTGCTATTATCACTAAAGTGCAGGAAACGCAGGATGGTCTCAAATCGTGTCCTTGACATGGCAGCAGAGAACATGGGCATGTGATGAATTGGGTTTGTGGACCAATATGACCGCAATTCATGCTATTTTGTCAGGCCCATGTTGAGGAGAAGGCCCAGAAAAGTTTTAAATTCGGAAACTTGGACGGGTTTCCACCGGAAAGACTGGGCATAAAAGCTTCCCGGGTTGGCGGCTATAAATTGAGTGGCATACCGGTTTGTTTCTGCCACGACTAAGTCAAAGAGCTCCGCAGTGAAGAACAGCTCTGAAAACCACAGTGCCGATCCGATCTGAGCTGTCTCAACCCGAACTCCAGACTGGGCGGTGAAAGGGGGAACTACTTGTGCGGCTGAAGATGGGGGCTGCCAATCAGGGTTTGCCAGCACCTCAGGGACTCTAGGGGCTCTACGGGCCTGTCTGTGCGGTGGCTGCGATGGGGGAACTACTGCACGTGCCACCGTACCAGCTTCAACTGCCCTTCTGGTGCTCGCCACTTCACCATGCTCTACGGCAGTGCTGGTACTAGGTCCAGGATGGGCTGTGCTGCTGGTGTATGCCTCACCACATAATCCGACAGCGCCAGCCCCACTCTGCTGCCCTTAAAGCGGATCCTGCGCAACCTGTGGTCTAGCAACATGGGGCCGGGTACGCCTGGTGGTATCAGGGACCTCAACCTCATCGTCCGAACTTTGGGTCAGACTGCCACTGCTTTCTACTGGTTCGTATTCTGACCCGCTGGATTCGTCAGATGAGGGTTCCCATTCCTCATCCGACTGGGTCAGAAGCCTGTAGGCCTCTTCAGAAGAATACCCCTTACTTGCCATTTGGTCAACTAAATTTTGGGGGTATTCCCTGATACTACCCAAGAAAAAAAGCAAGCCTGTCTTACAAATGGGAGGCTAGCGAAGTACAGGAAGCCGCTGCGATTGATAAAAAATATCAAAACAGTTTTTTTTATCGCCGCAGCGCTTATGTAGTGATTGTGCAGTGATAAAAAAAAATTATAATAATTTTTGTCACTGCGGCGGGGCGGGCGTGGGTGAACGCACGTGTGGGCGACCGATCAGGCCTGATCGGGCAAACACTGCGTTTTGGGTGGAGGGCGAGCTAAGGTGACACTAATACTATTATATATCTGACTGTGATCAGTTCTGATCACTTACAGATACTATAAAAGTACCAATGCTGATTAGCGATACGCTAATCAGCGAATCGGTGACTGCGGTGCAGTGCGGTGGGCTGGGCGCTAACTGAAGCTAACTACCAAAGGGGCCTAAACTATCCTAAACCTAACAGTCAATACTGGTGAAAAAAAATAAGTGACAGTTTACACTGATCACTTTTTTCCCTTTCACTAGTGATTGACAGGGGTGATCAAGGGGTTAATTGGGGTGATGGGGGGGGTGATCTGGGGCTAAATGTGTTGTGCTTGGTGTACTCACAGTGATATGTGCTCTCTGCTGGGACCAACCGACGAAAAGGACCCAGCAGAGAGCACAGAAGCCATTTAACACATTATATTTATAAGTTGGAAGGCTGAAAAGTCAGCCTGAATTTGTGGGAGGGGCATCTGACCTTCTTAAGCTCCAGCCCCCAGCTCCTCAGGGCGCTTCTGTTCATAATCTGGATAAGGAGTCGCCTCGCTCTTGTGCTACACCCTTGCACGTCGTGAGCTCTGCAAACAACCGCTATGTTCGCCACCCATACATCGCTGGTTCGCGTCCCCAGGACAGGTAACTAATGCACGCTGTTCCGTCCGCTCAACAGGGCTTCTCCGAGCAGCGGTCACATGCTTCTGGCTTCCGGCTCGCGGGGTCGGCGTGCGTTCCAGCGTGGAACGCACGTCGATATTCGCTCCCGGATCCGAGTGCCTCACCACTCTCATGCGGCGTCAGGATGGGTAAGATCCGGCCTGCAGGTCACCCCCTCCACAGGGCTTTGGTGCGTCCGGTCGTGGGGTCGGCGTGCGAGGTCGTCGATACTCGCTCCCGCCCCGTGTATCACACCACTCCCATGCTGCTTCGGGACGAGCATGATTCGTCCTGCAGTGCACCCCCCCCCCCCCCCCCCGCCCCCCACTGGACCCCATCGATCCTACCTCAAGCTTATAAAAAGGAAAAAAAAAAAAAGAAGTAAAATAAATAAATAAATAAATAAAAAGTAAAATAAAAAATAAAAAATGAATCGCACCACCTCTGCCTCCTGGATCGCCCAGGCTCGCACCTGCCTCTGCTTCCTGGATCGCCCAGGCTCGCACCTACCTCTGCCTCCTGGATCGCCCAGGCTCGCACCTGCCTCTTCTTCCTGGATCGCCCAGGCTCGCACCTACCTCTGCCTCCTGGATCGCCCAGGCTCGCACCTACCTCTGCCTCCTGGATCGCCCAGTCTCGCACGTATCTCTGCCTCCTGGATCACCCAGGCTCGCACCTACCTCTGCCTCCTGGATCGCCCAGGCTTGCACCTACCTTTGCCTCCTGGATCGCCCAGGCTCGCACCTACCTCTGCCTCCTGGATCGCCCAGGCTCGCACCTACCTCTGCCTCCTGGATTGCCCTGGCCTGTCATCCTCCCCAGCTATTCTCCCTTCCGACTCTTATGGATTTGTTTTCCCAGGAACGTATTCTTGACCATTTCACTTACCCGACATTTGACCGAGGTCAGGTGACCCAAGACATCAGCACAGGTATTAGCCATTTATCTCAGGTACATTACCCAGACTGACACTAGCCTTTTCGTGGGCACCGGTCGTGCTACATTCCGATCACATATAGTTATCCGGGACCATTTCTTTCTTTGCAGGTTAAGCATGTCGCATGCTTCAGATGTGGAGGACACCATGTCACTCCCTGGAACGTCCGTCTCAGGCCAGGCCGGCACCGTGTCCCTGAGAAGCTGGACGATTCCCAGGCTCATCACTGAACTTAATAGGAGAGGCATCCCTCACCCGGCCTCTGCTCGCAAAGCAGAACTATACAAACTATTGATGACCACCCCGGGTCCGTCAGGTGTCCAGCCAGGGACCACGGACATTCAACAGTCGCTGACACACCTACAAGCCTCCATTGACTCCCTGGTCTGCGCGGTGGCTGACGCTCAGTCCAGGCTGTCGGTGCTGGAATCTCAGGCCCCGCCCCCCCCCAAGCGTCTCACCCTCTGGCTGGTTCCATTGTTCCACAGGGGTCCTCGCTAGGTATTACTATTTTCACTCCCCAGGTGGCCCCCGGCCCATTTCATCCCGGACGGTATTAAAAATGATATCCTGGCTGAGAAGGATGTGAACCTGGCGTCCATCCTTATCGCCTCACAAGATCTCCCTGAGAACAGGGTCATCAACTGTGGTGACGTCTCCCTCGTCCTGAATGCCAAGGACGCAAGGCTTAACAAGAAGCTCACCATCCCGGAATTTGTGTTGGCGTTTAGCCTGTTCAGGGATATTGTGTCCTCGGCCCAGCCTAGAAGGAGGGAGGAATTAGATGCGTACCTCTACTTGGTCACCGACCTGGGGCACAAGTATGGTGGCTCGTCATTTTATGACTACCACCGCTCCTTCTCGGCTAAGGCGGCTGCTGCCCTGGTTCAATTCCAGTTTGTCACCAACTGGGCCAACATCAATATGGAGCTGTTTTGCCGCCACTTTGCGGGTCTCAGGGCCCCATCTTATTCAGGGTGCCAGTCCATTTTCCATTCCTCGGGCTGGTGTCCTAACTCGGTCAATCCCATCCAGGATAGGTCCCTGCCCGGTCCCTCAGGTCTCCAACTGGGCGCCCCCGGGGTTGACAAGCTGGGTCGGCCCATAGTGTACCTGGGTAAGATCCAGGTCTGCAACAATTTTAACGCGAACGGTTGCGTCTTCAACGGTTGCAGGGCTCTCCACATCTGCTAGTTGTGCTTCAGGGCTCACCCTCGTCCCGCCTGTCCCAAAAGGTCTGCGAAACAGTCATGACTAGCCGACATTGACCTCGATCTCCTTGGCGTCCTTCTGCGGGATCACCCCGATCGAGGGTTCGTGCAATTTTTGCTGTCTGGCTTCGCGGAGGGCTTCCACACGGGCCTTATCGCCCTGCCGCAGACGTCTTGGGAAGGTGGCAACCTGAGATCTGCTTCTGAGGACCCGGCGGCAGTTGAGGAGTCGCTCCAATCCGAAGTCGACAAGGGTTTCCTCATCGGCCCGCTTGAGTCCATACCATTCTCTTCCTGGCGCATTAACCCCATTGGCCTGGTGTCTAAGAAAACTTCAAGTAAAAAGCGGTTAATCTACGACCTGTCCGCGCTTCATGCCTCTGCCGTTCCCAGCCTCAACTCGCTTATCCCATCCGAGGAGTTTTCCATGCAGTATTCCTCTATAGACGAGGCAATTAGGGACATTGTGAACCCCCTATTTTTTCAGGTGCTGCCAGGAGCGGATCCCACGGGGTCTCCTCTCCCGGTCTTCCATTACCTGGTGATGGATTAGAGTCCCCCCTTTCTCACGCCAGGAACCTGGTACAACATTCCCTCTCCTCCAATACCATCAGGAACTACCAAGCCGGCTTTAAGGTTTATGAAGTTTTCTCCAGGTCCCACCCGCAAGGTTGCTTGGACGATATCTCCTACACCCTGGCATTCATAGTCCACTGTCATCGCAACCTCAGGCTGTCAACAATTCCATCAAGCTGTACTTAGCCGGGATACAGCAGTGCAGGCAGTCAAGGCTGCCCTTAGGGGGATTCAGAAGAGCAGGGATGCCCCTCCCGCCCGTAGACAGCCGGTCTCCGGCGAGATGTTTAGGAGATTTTTGTCCGCGCTGGATGGACATCCTTTTGGGCACTCTCCTAGTTTGGTTATTAAGGCAGCTATGTACCTCGGATTTTATGGGTTCCTTAGGCCAGGCGAGTTCACCAGCACCTCCTCTAAACATCAGGGCTTGCAGGTGCGGCAATTGTCCTGGGTCCATGACCATTTTGTCCTTCGGCTTCCATCCACGAAATCCAATCAACATGGGCCTCCCTCGGAGGTCGGGTTCTTCAAAACTTCTAACGATTGGTGTCCGGTCATGGTCCTCCGACAATTGCTAGCTCTGCTACAAGATACCCCCCTAGATGGCCCGCTGCTGCCTTTGCATGGGAATTTCCTGACTTCAATCCAGTTCGTGTCTCACATCAGAACGCTGGCTTCAGGTCTCGGTTACAACCCGCTGGTCTTCACTGAGTACTCGCTCCGGATTGGGGCTGCGTCCGCAGCGTCAAAAAACGGGGTCCCGGCGCACGTGATCAAAAGCATGGGTCACTGGTGTTCGTCTTGTTTTACGAGGTACATTCCAAACCCGAACGTCGAGATTTCCCAGGCTTTCTGTAACCTCGTTCTCTGAGAGAAATTAAATGTTTTGGACACTGCTCTGCTCTCCTCGTCTCTTTTTGCCCACTGCTAGGCTTACCCTCGCTCCTGGCTCCCGGCACAACACAGCCAGCTTAGGTCAGGGGTAAGCGCTTCTCCTCGTCTGTAACCTTAAAGCCTCTCCCATAAGTTGGAAGGCTGAAAAGTCAGTCTGAATTTGTGGGAGGGGCATCTGACCTTCTTAAGCTCCAGCCCCCAGCTCCTCAGGGCGCTTCTGTTCATACCCGCCCCCCCCCCCCTGTTTTCTTCAAACTCCTTTTAGGGTACGCCCACCGCTAGGCTTACCCTCGCTCCTGGCTCCCGGCACAACACAGCCAGCTTAGGTCAGGGGTAAGCGCTTCTCCTCGTCTGTAACCTTAAAGCCTCTCCCATAAATATAATGTGTTAAATGGCTTGTGATTCGATTTTTTAAAAGTCAGCAACCTGCCAGCGATGATCATTGGCTGGCAGGCTGGTGACGAACTTCTCCTGCGACTTTTCCCGGCCCGCACTGCGCATGCGCGGGCCGGCTATGCTCGTAATCTCGCTTCTCGCGAGAGGACGCGCCGATGCGTCCAGGAGGAATAACCCGGCCGCCTGCAGGACGCATCCCTGCGTTAGGCGGTCGGGAGGTGGTTAATGTGCTCGCAGATTCTTCTTCTAACTTCCCTACAAGTTTTCCCTACATAGTCTTTTGGACAGGGACACTGACAGATGTAAATGACGCCCTTTGTTTTGCAATTTGCAAAATCGAGGGCTGTAAACTTCCTATTAGTGGCCGAACATGTAACTATTTTCGATCCGGATACAAAATCACATGCCTTGCATGTGCTGTACCTGTGGCTTAGTTGCCCACAGCAACTTCTACATCAAATTCCAACTTTTATTTTTCTGTGCTCTTTGGAAAATGACAGGATCAATCTAATTGGTTTCTATGGGAGACTAAGTCAGTTTTCCTGTGCACCAGTTTTAATAAATCTCACTCATAGTATTTTATCTACCTGACTTAATATTAAATTAACATTAAGCTCAGGAGATGCACAAAAAGGCTTAGTACTTTCTCACTTCACCTCCTCCATACACATTCTCTTCATACAGTATTACAATTAAAAAGAAGAAAGCTCTCTAAGTCCCAGCAGCTCAGTCCCTCCTCCTCCTCACTGTCTTGTGACTGGCTATAAGATAACTGGCCAGATCAAAGGCCTCAGTAACCTCAGCCATGTCCCCCTTTTTCCTCCTCATTGTCTTGTGACTGATTATAAGGCAATTGGCTGGAGCAAAGCCTTCAATGCTGTGTCCTGTCTACATTATGATAAAAAAGAATGTTAAAAGTGTTATCCAAGATTACCACACCTACACCACACTTGTCCACAGTTTCTGTCTAAAATTGCAGTTCAGATATATAAAGAGTATGGTGGCTCTCTATCGCCTTTCACTGTGGATGGGTGCTACTAAGCCTGATGACTCACCCGGTCAAATAAATTAAAAATGTATATAGAAAGGCTGAGCACTCTCCCAATGGACCACAATACAGACTATTCAAAATTAATTATATTTATATTTATTACACCGATATATAGATCAGAAACTAAAAATACACCTTAAAAAATACAATACAATCTAAAAATTATTTGAATAAAAAGCGTTCAAATAAAAAGCGTTCAAATAAAAAGCATTAATGATGGTATACAAAAGATTAATGTATGCAACCTGAATAATATGCTGATTGGAAGAAAAAAGGAGTCGATATCTATTCAATATGTTCAATGTGAAAATAATTTTCGACCATAAGAAAATAAATGTTCGAATAAAAATAGGAACAAGTTATTTCCTTTCGGATAAATGTCCAGACTGGAATATGGTATTCGATATGAACTTGCAATAATAATGTGTTCAATATGTTCAATGTGAAAATAATTTTCGACCATAAGAAAATAAATGTTCGAATAAGAATGGGAACAAGTTTTTTCCTTTCGGATAAATGTCCAGACTGGAATATAATATTCGATATGAACTTGCAATAATAATGTCGATTAGATTATAATGTCGATTAGATTATAACCCATCAGGAGCAATATGAACGGAGTAGCCCTCTGTGTAAAAGACCCGCACATCAGCTGATGGACGTTTTTGACTTCAACTACTGGAATCGACTTCTTTTTACCCTGATGGATTCATATGGCATATAGCGAACATTTAAACCCTTGAAGTGACAGAGCTGCATTTAAAGACTCTCCTACTAAAGAACCTTTACACAGAGGGCTACTCCGTTCATATTGCTCCTGTTGAATCATCATTAACAGGTACCAGCCGAATCTGACTCCATTAGCCACGTGGGACGCCACCGTGAGCTATAGCCAGACGGCATTTCGCAAGAGTGAATGTTCCTCCTTTTCGCATTGCCATACAGGGAATATTGATTGAATAATATCTAATCGACATTATTATTGCAAGTTCATATCGAATATTATATTCCAGTCTGGACATTTATCCGAAAGGAAAAAACTTGTTCCCATTCTTATTCGAACATTTATTTTCTTATGGTCGAAAATTATTTTCACATTGAACATATTGAACACATTATTATTGCAAGTTCATATCGAATACCATATTCCAGTCTGGACATTTATCCGAAAGGAAATAACTTGTTCCTATTTTTATTCGAACATTTATTTTCTTATGGTCGAAAATTATTTTCACATTGAACATATTGAATAGATATCGACTCCTTTTTTCTTCCAATCAGCATATTATTCAGGTTGCATACATTAATCTTTTGTATACCATCATTAATGCTTTTTATTTGAACGCTTTTTATTTGAACGCTTTTTATTCAAATAATTTTTATATTGTATTTTTTAAGGTGTATTTTTAGTTTCTGATCTATATATCGGTGTAATAAATATAAATATAATTAATTTTAAAATTGCAGTTCAGCCCCATTCACTTAAATAAAACTGAGTCGCAACCCATGGCCAGGTTTGGTGCTATGTTAGGAAGAAAGAAGCCATGTTACAACCCCTTCTCCCTTTGCAAAACCAGATATGGAAGAGATCGACAGGAAACTAATCCCTCTGTTCTCTGCAGAATTTCTACAAGACTGTTTGTGTAAGGATCATGCAGAAAAGACTGTAGACTGAGAAACCATAGTGGAACTATATTTGTAGTTAACTTTTAGCATTCATGTCTACATTTAGTGTTCCATAGCTGCCAACTCTCCCGAATTTGCCGGGACTGTCCCTGATTTTCAGAGACAGTCCTGGCAAATTCACACTTTCCTGGCCTGAAAATTGGCTGGGATAATGTAAACCACACCCATAAGTGGGCATTCCTGGGCGGGTTCAGTCATTGCCAGGGCAGGGCTTATATGCCCTAATTTTACAAACTCAAATGTTGGTAAGTATGGTGTTGAAGAATCACTTTCAAACAATTTTATTTCATTTAATAGAGAATGGTATAAATGGCAAATGTCTCAGGCTACTTTCACACTCTAGTTTTTCGGTATTGAAATCCGTCATAGGGGCTCAATACCGGAAAAAAAAACGCTTCAGTTTTGTCCCCTTTCATTGTCATTGGGGACAAAACTGAACTAAATGGAATGCTCCAAAATGCATTCCGTACCGATTAGTTGTGTTCCCATACCGGAGAGCAAACCGCAACATGTAATTTGCTTTCTGTCCTGGGATGCGGAGCAAGACGGATCCAGCATGACCCCCAATGCAAGTCAATAGGGACGGATCCATTTTCTCTGCCACAATAGAAAACGCATCCGTCCTCCTTTGACTTTCAATGGAGTTCATGACGGATTCGTCTTGGCTATGTTACAGATAATACAACCGGATCCGTTCATAACGGATGCAAATGATGGTTGTATTATCAGTAATGGAAGCGTTTTTGCTGAACCCTGCCAGGTCCAGGAAAAATGCTAGTATGAAAGTAGCCTTAATCACTTAGTTTAAAAAATATGCATACATCCACCTGAAAAAAGCTGTAAAGTCATGGCCACTAGGGGTCTCACTTCCACCTAATTTACAGTTCACTGCCTGTTGTCGTGCAATACCCGTTCCTGATAACAGGGGCGTGTCAGAGCTAGCTGAGCTCCTGAGCCAAGTGGGAAGTAGGGGAAAGAACTGCTTGAATCTGCCAGCAGTACAGTGATGGCAGATTCCACAGGAGAGAGATGCCCACGGCTTGTTAGAGAAATGCATCTAGCTGTGCAGCTGAGGAGGCTGAAAAAGAGATTAAAGAAGCCCAAAAAAGACTTGTCCCTTCACAGTTATGATTGTACAAAGAAGCACAGCCATTATGCAAACTTTTTTTGAAAACTCAAGTATGCTTTAGGCATATTACCACTTGGCTCCACATTAATCTTACCTGTTTAGCCCCACATACAGTAGGCCCACCTCAAGTAGTAAAATGTGGCACCAGAAAGATTAATCCAGATAAACAAAATGACATTGTCAGAAGAGAATTTCTACAAATAGTCTTGTCTGTTGGGACTCTGCCACACATGGCAGACTTTATGTTAGGCTGCCTTTCCCGTGACCCTCGCGTTGTACGCATTTTGGCCAACACCGATTACTGGTTGTTCACCCTTCTCGACCCCCGCTACAGAGAACTTCTCATCTCTCATTCCTGTGATGGAGAGGACGAGCAAAATGATGCAATACCAGAAGGCCCTTGTGGAAAAATTGCTCAAAGAATTTCCAGCTGACAACGCTAGCTGCAGAGTACGTAGTTCCTTGGCGAACCGAGGAGGGGAGGGGAACACACAGCAGTTCCAACAGAGGCAGGGAAACACTCTCCAAGGCCTGGGACCATTTTATGACACCCCGCCAGCACCCTCAACCTGATGCGCGGCCTAGTGTCACAAGGAGGGAAACATTTTGGAAGATAGTGAAGGAGTACGTAGCAGACCGTGTCAGTGTCCTCAATGATCCCTGTGTGCCTTACAACTATTGGGTGTCCAAGCTTAACACATGGCACAAACTGGCACTCTACGCCTTGGAGGTGCTGGCCTGCCCCGCCGCCAGCGTTTTGTCAGAGCGTGTATTTAGTGCTGCTGGGGGCATAATAACTGATACGCGCATCCACCTGTCAACTGAAAATGCTGAACGGTTGACTCTTATAAAAATGAACAAGGCCTGGATTGCCCCTGACTTCTCTACTCTAAATGTGCTTTTATGGTGTATTGAATACACTGTATTCCCATGCACCCCTTCCACCACTAAAAAGGGTATATGGTTCAATCTCCCTTTTCTCGTCCTCCTCCTCCTCCTTTATCATGTCAACATGCTTTTTAGGCTGCCCTCGCTCCTAATGTTTTAGAGCAGGGATGTCCGGGAATGATGGGAGTTGTAGTATTGCAACAGCTGGAGGGCTGCAGGTTGAGCATGCCTGTTTTAGAGGGTCAGCTCAGCAGTGGGCCCTCATCAATTATGTGTTAGAGGGTCACCAGCAAGCCCTCATCCATTATGTTTTTGAGGGTCACCAGCAGGCCCTCAACCATAATGTTTTAGAGCAGGGGTGCACAACGTTTTCTGGTTGGGGGCCACATTGCCAGACTGAACCTATTACAAGGGCCAAAAATAAAATTTAAAGTGGTATTCTCAATTAAAACACAGTATTTATGGCATATTGAACATACAGTAATGTCTGGTTACACTTCCAGGACTCCCATCTAATGGGTGAATACATGAAAAATACATGTGAGGAGCCACAAGACATAGACATACATGTATGTCACCAGATAGTTGGGGGCCGGACAGAATGGTATCAAGGGCCGCATGTGGCCCCCGGGCCGCAGGTTGTAACCCCTGTTTTAGAGGGTCAGCTCAGCAGCAGACCCTCGCCCACAACATTTTTTAGATGGTCAGCTCGGCAGCAAGCCCTCACCCCTAATGTTTTAGATGGTCAGTTCAGAAGCAGACCCTCATCACTAATGTTTTAGATGGTCAGCTCGGCAGCAAGCCCTCACCCCTAATGTTTTAGATGGTCAGCTCGGCAGCAGACCCTCATCACTAATGTTTTAGATGGTCAGATCAGCAGCAGGCCCTCACCCCTAATGTTTTAGAGGGTTACTAGCAGGCCCTTGCTCCTAATGTTTTTGAGGGTCACCAGCAGGCCAGCAATCATAATTTTTCAAGGCTGTGTACGATGCCCTCCTTTATGTGTAATAAAGGGTGTATTGGAGTCCCGGTTCCTTGTAATTTGTGGCAGCCCTTTCACTTAGTGCAAAGGCTTTATAAGTGTAGGAGTCCCACTACCTGAACAATTGTACCACAATGTGAATGAGGCCCTCCTTTATGTGATATACAGGTTGTATCGGAGTGCCTCTTCCTTTTTGGCAGCACTTGCACTTTATATCCAAGTAAATATACAGGAAAGAATGTTTCCTAACAATTTTTGTTCTAAAATCTATGTTATCTTTGGTTTGGTGCGTATAATTGTCAGTCTGTAAAAAGTGGCGTACTACTCGGATAACATCGTTCCCAGCAGTGACCTGGGAGTCCAAGATGCATCCAGACATCCTCCATATGCTGTTCTCGAACCATTTCAGTGGTGTTTCCATCAATTTCTGACCTTTTACTAGGAACTAGACACCCTTCCCTCTTTAGAGCAGGGGGTGCCTGGTTTAATGCCATGGTTCTCCCATTGACTTTCATTGTGCTCGGGTGCTCGGTAGAGCACCCGAGCATCCCGAGGTGTTCTACTCGAGCACCCAAGCACTTTGGTGCTCAACCAACACTAGCAGTTATCTGTTCTAAAGCCTTTTGTGGCATGTTTTATTGGAGAAAGAAAAAATATATTTGCCGCTCAGCGGTGCAGTTATATGTTTTAAAGCCCTTTTTGGCATGTATTAGTGGCACGAAAAAGTATTTGCCAATGTGTTGTGAAGTGCGAAAATTACAGCCCTTTTTGGCATGGATAGGTGGTTAAAAAAAAGGGCTTATTAGCCGTTGTGTGCTGAAGTGAGAAAATTACAGAGTTTTTTGGGGTGTTTTAATATCCTATTTTATTTATTTATTTATTGGATCTAACAGTTTGTCAGACAGAGAAGTGCCAGGTCCTGCACAGGGGAGTGGCAGAGGCCTAAATGTTTCTGGCGCAGGCAGAGGTCGCAGCAGAGTAAGGGGGAGTGGCAGCAGGGGTTGCAGAGAGATGCCTGAGCTCCCGGTGTCATCTAGCGGCCGTGTCTTGACCTGCAACCCAGCGGTTCTTGAATGGTTGACTTGGTCATCCACTTCGTCTCAAGTGACATCAGACACCCCCAGCCAAGAGTCAGTGGGTTCCTCTGACATGACGCTTAGTTGGCATGGCCTGGGAGCAGGCCCTGTGCCCCCACCTGTCCTAAGCCTTCCTCTGTCATTTTCAGGTCCCTCAGCGCGAGAAGTATAATATGCCGTAGGCTCGGCTCCACTTTTCAGAGAGGACGAGCTACTAGAGCATCTACTGCCCAGCCAGGATCTGGAGGAGACATCTTCCTCCCGTAGGCAGGCAAGTAGTGCTGAGGAGAGTGGAGTGGGAGCTGGTGTTGCGAGCGGTCAGGCTCCTGACCCAGAGACGGTTGAGGAGGACATCAGTGACGTGCAGACAGTACTCGATGATGATGATCCTGCTGATCGCACTTGGCAGCCGGATGACGAAGGGGCTTCATCATCATTGGGAGAAGAGGGTGTCACACAGGGGAGGAACTTCTCCATGTCCTTCATCAAGAAATCGAATCCTGGTTTTCTCCGCGACAACTCAAAATCAGAACAATGGTGACTTACAACAGGAAGAACATTGTGTCGGCACTGCGTCACGGAGGGCTGAGCCATACGCCCTGCATGGCACATGTGTTCAATCTGGTTGTGAAGTGGTTCCTGAAGTCTTCCACCCATCTGCAAGACATCCTAAAAATGGTCAGGAAACTTTGCATGCACTTCAGCCGCTCGTACACCGCAAAGCACACCCTCCTTGAGCTGCAGTGGCAGAATGGCATCCCGCAACATAGGCTGATATGCAACGTTTCCACCCATTGGAATTCCACCCTCCATATATTGGACCGACTGTACGAACAGAGAAAGGCCATAAACGATTTCTTGATCCAAAAGGACAGGAATACTCCCCGTGTAACTTCGATGTCAGCCAGTGGCAGCTCATGCGTGACACCTGCCGTTTTCTCAGGCCCTTTGAGGAGGCCACGTTACTTGTCAGTCGCCAGGACTATGGGATGAATGATGTCATTCCACTGATGCTGGTAAATCTGGTTGGTCAGGGGACTAGAGACGTGGTGCCTAGATCTCACGGCCACATGAGCCCTGTGGGGGCTGAACTGGAGGAGGAGAAGGAGGAGGACGTGGATTATTTTCTACACAGGTGACAGGAGAGGAGGAGCAGCACCAGCCAGAGGAGCTGCATGGCGATGAGGCAGAGGACCCAGACACACCGTGGCAGTATGCAGTGGAAATGGAGGCAGGGAGTCCCTCTGAGTCACTTGCACAAATGGCCCACTGCATGCTCACTTGCTTGGGAACCCTATGCACAGCAGCAACCGACTGTTTGCGAAACAAATTTTTGTACAAAATTGCTTGGGTAGTGACAGCCGAATTGTCACCATTCAGCAGAGGGATGACATCTGGCTCTCCACCTTGTTGGACCCTCGCTACCGGTCCAAAATGAGGGCCTTTTTTACACCTGCTGAGAGAGGACAACTGAACTACTATAGAGACATCCTATGTAGTCAGTTGGCCTCTGCCTATCTGCAAAATTGTCCATCCTTTTGCAGGTCTGACCGGGGGGACCCTCTGCGTTCACGTTCCACTGTCATGGCTGCTGTGGAGGGGTGGGATGGCAGGAGCAGTACTAGCTCCATCAGCAGCAGCCTGAGTCTAGAGTCGCTGATTAGCAGCTTTCTTCACCCGCCTAGTAAAGAAACTACTCACCAGCAGCAGCATCTAGACCTGAAGCAGAACCTGAACCAGCAGGTGGTGGCATAATTGGAGTGCACCCTGTGGGTGTTTAGTGCGTCGGGGGCCATAGTTACCCCAAGATGTGGAGAGACTGACCTTTGTCAAGATGAATCAGGCGTGGATCAGCCAGGATTTCCACCCACCAATTCTTGATGCATCAGACTAGATCATCCATGCTGCCACACCAACACTTTGACAAAAGAGACCAGTTTCTTCTGGCTACCTGCCTCAGCTACTATTCTGATGCTGCCATCCGCCTGATGCCAAGTGCTCCTTCTTTCACCCACCATCTTCAGCTGCTACTGGTATTGCCACCCACCTCCACACTATGTCACCTTGCCACTCTGTGGCCTCCTGATGCTGCTGCCCCCTCCACACTATGTCACCTTGCCACTCTGTGTCCTCCTGATGCTGCCGCCACCTCCACACTGTCATTGTGCCACTCTGTGGCCTCCTCCTTCAGACTCTGTTATTGGGCCACTATGTGGTCTCCTCATGCTGCTTCCACCTCACCACTATGTCATAGGGCCAATCTGTGGACTTCTCATGCTGTTCCCATCCTCTCCACTTCATGACTGGGCCACTATTTTGCCTTTCGGCCTTGCTGACATCATCATTTATTTGAGCCTTCTTCTGATCTGTCAGAAGGAAGGAAAATTGAGATGCACAACTGATCCTGTCTGTGTAGCAGCTGTGAGGCCTGTATGATCCCATCAGAATTGGCTTGTGATTTGGTAGCCAAAAGCAGGAGTGGCTACAAAACACTGAAGACATGCAAATATTCCATTCATGTGTCATTTCTGTTTAAGATCCACTCCTGTTTTTTTGGCATTAGCAAAACTGATGGATTACTGACCAAATGCTGACCGAGTGAAGGCGGATGCTCCACAGACAGGATCCAAGGAGTGTAAAAGGAGTGTGCTTCTTTTTGGCGCTAACATCGACCTTTAAAGCCTCATGCACACGACCGTTGTTCGGGTCCACATCCGAGCTGCAGTTTTTGTGGCTCGGGTGTGGACCCTTTCACTTCAATGGGGCCGCAAAAGATGCAGACAGCACTCCGTGTGCTGTCCGCATCCGTTGCACCGTTCCGTTTTGCGGACAAGAATAGGCATTTCTACAATGGGCCGCCTGTTCCGTTCCGCAAATTGCGGAAGGCACACAGGCGGCTTCCGTTTTTTGCGGATCCGCGGTTTGCACACTGCAAAAAACAGAACAGCCGTGTGCATTTGGCCTAAGGCTGAGTTCATACTTGAGATATTTGGTCAGTTTTGGCCCCGTGACTGCCCAAATAAGTGAAGTGTGCAGTGATTCTAAGAGTGACGCCTGTCATCTGCATGTTAGGACTCCTGCACACGAACGTGTGCGCCCCGTGGCCGTGCTGCGCGCCACAATGCACGAACACCGACCGTGGGGCAGCCGCAGCAGATCGCGGATCCATTCACTTTAATGGGTCTGCGATCCACCCGTTCTGCAAAAAGATAGGACATGTTCTATCTTTTTGCGGAACGGAAGTACGTGACGAAACCCCACAGAAGCACTCCTTAGTGGTTCCGTGCTTCCGTTCCACACCATTACGCATCTCCGAATTTGAGGACCTATTGAAGTAAATGCGGAATTCCCACGGAACGGCGCCTGTGTATTGCGGATCCGCAAATGCGGTCCGCAATACAGCAACGGGCAGCACACGTTTGTGTGCAGGATGCCTAATACTGACTTACAGTATAATTTCACTACCACAGCAGACTTCCTATGCGTGTTACTGCAAGGCACAGTGTTCTACACCACTATAAAGGTTCTCTGCAGCCAGGAAATAGCAGTTTTTTAACGCGATTCGCGCGAATAAATTCGGCGAACTGGTGAATCAAGTTTTTGAAAAATTCATCTCTAGTAATGACATTAAATTTTTTTAATAAATAACCTGCATAATGGGCAGAAATACCGTAACTTGTATAATACAGTGGACCACTCTGTTCCTTATGTATGATAATGATGAATCCATTATTTCTAAGCTCAGTCCATTATGTTCCATATATTAATGGCAGTCACATTAGCTTTTTTTATTCCCATAGGTGGAATTTATTGTTCACATCCGACCTACCTCTTCTTCAGCTACCCTGTACATGCATTGATGACTGCTGCAGTTTTCATGGTGTGGTTAATAGCTTGATAATGAAACTCTGATCATATCAGGTCCTATAGTGTAAATGTAAAATATTGAGATCCATTTATTATATCGTATATAATGAATGTGATCTCATTAAACTAAGGCTGATGCTACACAGATTCTTTTTGTCACACTAAAAAAAAATTGCTGTGAAATTGCTCTGGAGATTAGGTACTCTGAAATTGCTGCAGACAAGAGAGTAACTAGCGATTCTTTTTATTCACTACATGCCGGGATTTCAGAACAATTTCCGGGCTACTTTTTTCTCCATAGAGTAACATAAAAATCTCTTGCCAATAAAATTACTGTGAAATCACTGCTTAATCACTAGAGATTAAATCGTTCCAGCTACTCACTTGGCTGCAGTGATTTGGAAGCGATTTTCAAGCTATTCAGTGCATTTCGAATGGACAGTAATTTCACTGACATTTTTTGTAGTGTGACATCCATTTGTAGTAGTATGACATCCATTTGTAGTAAAAGTCTAGGTGTAGCCTCAAGGCCCTTTTACACGGGCCAACACAGGGGGCTATTATTTGGAAGGAACCGTTAATTCCCAATAATTGCTTGCTCATCAGAGGAGGTGAGAGCTGCATTTACATGCAGCAATCAGCTCCACTGTATGGGTATGAGGGATCGCTTCTTCGATCACTCTTCCCCATAGAGCAGGGATCAGCAACCTTCGGCACTCCAGCTGCTGTGAAACTACAACTCCCAGCATGCACATTTACTTGGCTGTTCTTGTAACCCCCATAGCAGTGAAAGGAGGATTCTGGGAGTTGTAGTTTAAGAACAGCTAGAGTGCCAGAGGATGCTGATCCCTGCCATAGAGTATCATTGTTTCTGACCAATCCATGTGTGAATGATGTCTGATGCTCCCTGAACCACTCTTTCACAATTTGAGCCGGATGAATCCTGACATTGTCATCTTGGAATATGCCCGTGCCATCAGGGAAGAACAAATCCATTGATGGAATAACCTGGTCATTAAGTATGTTCAGGTTGTCAGCTGACCTCATTCTTGGAGCACATACTGTTGCTGAACCTAGACCTGACCAACTGCAGCAACCCCAGATCATAGCACTGCCCCCACAGGCTTGTACAGTAGGCACTAGGCATGATGAGGGCATCACTTCATCTGCCTCTCTTCTTACCCTGATGCCCATCACTGTGAAACAGGGTAAATCTGGACTCATCAGACCACATGACCTTCTTCCATTGCTCCAGAGTCCAATCTTTATGCTCCCTAGCAAATTGAAGCCTTTTTTTCTGGTTTGCCTCACTGATTTGTGGTTTTCTTACGGCTACACAGCTGTTCAGTCCCAAACTCTTGAGTTCCCTTCGCATTGTGCGTGTGGAAATGCTCTTACTTTAACTATTAAACATAGCACTGAGTTCTACTGTTTTTCCTCGATTTGATTTCACCAAACGTTTAAGTGATAGCCAATCACGATCATTCAGGATTTTTTTCCGGCCACATTTCTTCCTCGAATACGATGGGTCCCCACTATCCTTCCAGTTTTTAATAATGCGTTGGACAGTTCCTAACCCAATTTTAGTCGTTTCTGCAATCTCCTTAGATGTTTTCTCTGCTTGATGCATGCCAATGATTTGACCCTTCTCAAACAGACTAACATCTTTTCCACGACCATGAGATGTGTTTTTCGACTTGGTTGTTTAGGAAATGAGAAGCAACTTATTGCACCAGTTGGGGTTAAATAACTTGTTGCCAGCTGAAAGATAATCGCCCATGCAGTAATTATCCAATAGGAGGCTCATAACTATTTGCTTAGTTAAATCCAGGTGGCGACTTTTTTTTTGGACAGGCAGTGTATATAATACAGATAGTTAGTGGGAGATAGTCAGTGTAGGTTAGATCGTGATATAGTGTAATTTGGTGCCTCACAACCTGGAATTAACATGGATTGTTTGAGGATTTGCATCATGTAATTTACAGAACATGCCCACAACTTTAAAGATGTTTTTTATTGTGAAGCAAACAACAAATAGGACAAAATAACAGAAAAAGTCAATGTGTATAACTATTCACCCCCCTAAAGTCAATACGTTGTAGAGCCACCTTTTGCGGCAATCACAGCTCCAAGTCGCTTTGGATAAGTCTCTATGAGCTTGCCACTGGAAATTTTACCCATTCCTCCTTGCAAAACTGCTCCAGCTCCTTCAAGTTGGATGGTTTGCGCTTTTGAACAGCAATCTTTAAGTCTGACAACAGATTTTCTATTGGATTGAGATCTGGGCTGTGACTAGGCCATTCCAACACATTTACATGTTTCCCCTTAAAACACTTAAGTGTTGCTTTAGCAGTGTGTTTGGGGTCATTGTCCTGCTAGAAGGTGAACCTCCGTCTTAGCCTCAAATCACACACAAAGTGTTACAGGTTTTGCTCAGGAATATCCCTGTATTTAGCACCATCCATCTTTCCCTCAACTCTGACCAGTTTCCCAGTCTTGGCTGTTGAAAAACATCCCCACAGCATGATGCTGCCACCACCATGTTTCACTGTGGGGATGGTGTTCTTTGGGTGATGCGATGCGTTGGGTTTGCGCCAGACATAGAGTTTTCTTTGATAGCCGAAAAGTTCAATTTTAGTCTCATCAGACCAGAGCACCTTCCTCTATACATTTTGGGAGTCTCCCACATGCCTTTTCGCAAACTCACAACGTGCCTTTTTGTTTGGCTTTCTTCTGGCCACTCTGCCATAAAGCCCAACTCTATGGAGCATGTCGTCCTATGTACAGATAGTCCAGTCTCTACTGTGGAACTGTGCAGCTCCTCCAGGGTTACCTTAGGTCTCTGTGCTGCCTCTTTGATTAATGCCCTCCCTGCCTGGTCTATGAGTTTTGGTGGGCGGCCGTCTCTTGGCAGGTTTGCTGTTGTGCCATGTTCTTTCCATTTGGTTATGATAGATTTGATGTTGCTCCTGGGGATCAAAGATTTGGATATTTTTTTATAACCTAACCCTGACTTGTACTTCTCAACAACATTGTCCCTTACTGGTTTGGCGAGTTCCTTGGTCTTGATGGCAGTGTTTGGTTAGTGATGCCTCTTGTTAGGTGTTGCAGCCTCTGGGGCCTTTCAAAAAAGGTGTGTATATGTAATGACAGATCATGTGACACTTAGATTGCACATAGGTGAACATCATTTCACTAATTATGTGACTTCTGAAGGTAATTGGTTGCACCAGAGCTTTTTATGAGCTTCCTAACAAAGGGGGTGAATACATACGCACATGCCAGTTTTCTATTTCTAAACAATAGTTTTATTTATATATTTTTCTCATTTCACTTCACCAACTTGTGTTCTGATCCATCACATAAAATTCAGATTAACAAAACATTGAACTTAAGGCTGTAATGTAACAAAATACAAAAAAAGTCAAGGGGGTGAATACTTTTGCAAGGCACTGTACATGCTACAGACATAGTGCTGTGATGTCACAAGTTCACAACAATACTTAGTGCACCAATCAGTAATATGTAGTCAGACCTGCTAAAATGTGAAGTTGCACATATTGCGCAAAAATATGCGCATCATTAATTGCAGATTTGCGCAGTCGCGAATATATTGGAGCACTCTATCTGCTATTGTAGTGTTCTGCCGTGCCAACCATTTTCTCCAGTCTCAGGAAACTTGAAAAATATAGCAACAGTGACCCACGCCTGTATTGCGCGCACAATAATCGCGAATTCGAGAATTTGCGAATATACGGTATGACGAATATTCACCCAAATATCGCGAATTCGAATATTGCCCCTGCCACTGATCACTAGTCACAAGGAATGTAGAGGGCCTACAAAAGTTAGGGCCTGATGTATCATGGACATTTTTTGTCTGTTAATTATTTCCTATTTACACGATGCATGGCATTTTTTATTAAAAATTTTTAATGTGTGTGTTGTGGGTTTGATGGGCGGGAAGGGGTCAAGTGTAAATTATAGCTCAAATCTTTACTGGGTCTGAGCTGATGTAGATATCAAAGTCAGGCGCAGTTAAAGGGTGACTGAGTTTTCAGAAAGCTTTTGAAATGTCATGGAGACATATAAAAAGTTTTGATCAGTGCTGGTCCGAGCCGGGACCATCTTTAACGCAGGGCAAAAGGGGCAGCTGCCCCAGGCCCAGTTGTTCCTGGGGGGCCCCGCTGGCCAGTGGCGTACAGTGGGGAGGTCGGGGGGACCGTTGCCCCGGGCGCAAAATTCAAGGGGGCGCTAGCAGGGCCGCACCGCCAATTAGGCAAAGTGAGGCGATGGCCCCAGGCGGCGTGGCCCTGGTGACAAGTGTGGAAGCGCTCATCTCCATAGTCATCTGTATCGCCGTCCTCAGGACAGCGATACAGATAGATGTGCTGCGGCGGAGCAGGGGAGGGAGAGGCGTTTCCCTTCCCCGTTCCTCTGATAGGTTGCAGGCTATTGGCCTGCAGCCTATCAGAGGCAGATATAGGCAGGGCGATTACATCATCGTGCGGCCTGAGCCGTACAGCCCGGGACACAGTATAAGTGTTTAATTTTTTTATATAGTACTACTTACTGGCACATGACTGGGGGGCATCTATAGGGGCACTTGTTACTGGCACATGATTGGGGGGCAGCTATGGGGGCACTTGTTACTGGCACATGATTGGGGGTCATCTATCGGGGCACCTGTTACTAGCACATGATTGGGGGGCATCTATGGGGGCACTTGTTACTGGCACACGATTGGGGGGCATCTATGGGAGCACTTGTTACTGGCACATGATTGTGGGGCATCTATGGGGGAACTTGTTACTGGCACATGATTGGGGGGCATCTATGGGGGCACTTGTTACTGGCACATGATTGGGGGGCATCTATGGGGGCACTTGTTACTGGCACATGATTGGGGGGCATCTATGGGGGCACTTGTTACTGGCACATGATTGGGGGGGCATCTATGGGGCACTTTTAATTGGCACATGATTTGGGGGCATCTATGGGGGTACTTGTTACTGGCACATGTTTGGGGGCATCTATGGGGGTACTTGTTACTGGCACATGATTGGGGGGCATCTATGGGGGCACTTGTTACTGGCACATGATTGGGGGCATCTATGGGGGCACTTGTTACTGGCACATGATTGGGGAGCATCTATTGGGGCACCTGTTACTGGCACATGATTGGGGGTCATCTATTCTGAACTTGTTACTGGCCCATGATTGGGGGGCATCTATGGGGTTACTTGTCACTGGCACATGATTGGGGGCATCTATGGGGTACTTGTTACTGGCACATGATTGGGGGGCATCTATGGGGGTACTTGTTACTGGCACATGATTGGGGGGGCATCTATGGGGGTACTTGTTACTGGCACATGATTGGGGGCATCTATGGGGGTACTTGTTACTGGCACATGATTGGGGGGCATCTATGGGGAACTTGTTACTGGCACATTATTGGGGGGCATCTATGGGGGCACATCTTACTGGCACATTATTGGGGGCACTGTGGGGGCAACTATAGGGAAACTTCTTACTGGCACATTATTGGTGGCACTTTTTGCTGGCACTTTATTGAGTGGCACTATGGGGGCATCTATGGGGGCAATTCTTACTGGCACATTATTGGAGGCACCTACTGAGGCCACAAAGAAGGAGTATTTTATATGGGGAAAGGGGGAGAGGAACACTATGGGGGCTTCTACTGAGGCCACAAAAAAGGGGCATTTTATATGGGGGGGCTCTGTTTAGGGGCATTTTATACTGGGGCACATTATGATGGGTACTATGGGGAAGGGGAGAGAGGAGTACTGTGGGCTCATCTATAGGGGGGGCACTAAGAAGGGGTATTTTATAGTTGCAAATTATGGGGGACACTGAGGGCATCTACTGGGGCACTATATGTGGGGCGTTTTATACTGGTACATTATGGGGGGCACTAGGAAGAAGGGGAAGAGGAGCACTATGGGGGCATTTACTATGGGGGGCTCTGTATAGGGGCATTTTATACTGGGGCACATTATGGTGGGTACTATGGGGAAGGGGAGAGAGGAGTACTGTGGGCTCATCTATAGGGGGGGCACTAAAAAGGGGTATTTTATAGTTGCAAATTATGGGGGACACTGAGGGCATCTACTGGGGCACTATATAGGGGCATTTTATACTGGCACATTATGGGGGCACTATGGGGACATAAAAAGGGGGTATTTTTTTGCACTGGCACATTATAAGGAGAATTATTACTACTTGGGGGTACTCACTATTAGTGTCAGGGGCACTATATGCTGGGCGCAGTTATTTTAGGGCACTGTGTGACAATAATTATTGAAGGGCACTATCTGCATGGTACTACTATTATCAGGGGTTTTATCTGTTTCTGCAGTATAGTATTGAGAAGCACAGTGGCACAGTATTGGGGGTGGTAGGATGGTTTGTCCAGAAGATGGGAGGATGATGGAAAAGTAGTAAACTAAGATTTTGTTTGTCAAACTGCAGAGACGAGAAATGGCTGAAAAATGGTGGTCTGGTCTGAAGGTCTGAAAGGAGAAGATGAGGAACGAGAACATCTACATCAAAGAGACGTCACTGTATGTAAGAGTATGGTGGGTGGATGAAGGGGTTAGTAGTACAGTACTATCTGCACATTGTAAAAAAATATATATAAAGTAATCTGCAAAATACTATATATTTGTGTCAGAAGTTGTGCTTTTTTAATTTTTAGAATAATGATACAGCCATTTTATTTGATACTTTTGTGCTGATTCTTTTTTTCTCTCTATATTAAGGGACACTATAGTCACCAGATCCACAACAGCTAAACGTAGTAGTTCTGGTGTCTATAGCATGTCTCTGCAAGCTTTTTAATGTAAACACTGCCTTTTCAGAAAAAAAGGCAGTATTTACATTACTGCCAAGGAACACCTCTAGTGGCCACTCATTATTATTAAAGTTTACTACTCTACAAGGTGAGTGGATTTTTTATTTTTTTTTGTGTGTCTTGTGGTGGAGGGCGTAATTGCATGTTAGGGTGTGGGAAGGCGGGATCCAGGGGGCCCAAGTAAATTCTTGCCCAGGGTCCAATCAATATTAAAGATGGCTCTGGTCCGAGCACTGAGACCACCACCGAATACTAGAACAAGGAGAAAGAAGTTCTCTCATATCTCTCTCTTTGTTGCACAAGACGTTAGCGAGCTGGGCCTATTAAACTCATGTACTGCAGTGAGAAGGGAGAATGCTTCTCTCTCCTCATTCTAGCAATCACCGGGGGTGTCAGCACCCAGACTCCTACCAATCAAAACTTTTGATATGTCTATATGACCCTCTAGAGACCCTTTAAAGATTGGAGATGTAGCAAAATTATTGAGGCGTGTAAATTATTGAGGCGTGCGCCTCTTAATAAACTAGCTGCATTTAGGGCTTTAGGGCTAGACCTCCATGTAACTAATCAGTCCTCTGACGCAATAATGAGAAGTAAAAAACATATTTTTTATTATATACTGTAGTTGGAACATATTCAACAGAACCCGTACAGAGTGCAATATAAAATGTAATATTTCCCATAGACTTCCGCTCGCGTTTTTTGTCTAAAAAACATGGAAGAGGTGCCAGACAAAAAAACACACCAATCACCTCAAAAACACCAGAAAAACTTGGTGTGACATTAGCCCAACAGACAAGGTTTTTGAGGCCATGCGTTTGTATGGCACATTATGCTTCTGCACATTGTGCTTTACCACAAACCTAGTGATTTATGGATTACTAAATATAATGTTTTTAAAGGACACTAAAAGCATTATATCTACTTTGACAGAGACACCGAGCTGAAATACTAAATAAATCATATTATAACCTGTGGGAACCACTTGAAAAAACATCATCTAAGGAGAATGGTTACAGCTCATTGGAACTCTATTAAGTGTACGCTCAGTGAGAGCTGCGCTCGTGGAGCAGCTAAAAGCGATGAATGAAAATATTGGCAAAGTATATGTTTGTAATAGCAGTCTGTTCATTGCAGTGTAAGTATGGATTGAACTGCCATTCTCCGGCACTCATAATATCTTCAGCAGACATTATGAATCTTAAAAGAGACACTAGAGCAGCAATAGTTGTGAGCGGAGAATAAATCAAGTGAGCACCATTATCTGTATACATGCAATTATGTAAACTTGGACAGGGATTTGGCTGTTGAGATAAAGGTTATATGAGTACCATCAGCAGTCTGCATAGATAAACACTTTCTAGATTGCATACTGTTACAGATCTTTATGGAAAACAGAACTGTTGCCAGCATATAAAATGGGCATCGCTGTGGATCAAAAATGATGACTTTGTAAACTCTTTGTGTATTAATATTAGGCCTATAGGCACCAAATCCACAACATATACCAATATGTCTTGGCAAATTCACACAGGCGTATTAAGTTTGGGAAATATGCTCCTTTTTGTAACACAAACTCATTGCACAGCATGATTTATAATGCTGTGTGTTCCTGACCGAACTTATCTGTGCTGAACTGTAATCACATAATGCCATCACTACAATTCAGTACAGCCGAGGTTGGGCAGGAACAGACAGCGTTTTAATTCATTATAAGGCCTCATGCACACGGCCGTGTTCCGCGGCCGAGAGCGGTCCGTGGTAACACGGCCTGGATTCCTGTTGAGAGCAGGAGCGCACGGCGTCATTGGTTGCTATGACGCCGTGCGCTTGAGGCCTAATGCTGTGAATTTGTCACAGGAGCAGTGTTCAGTCCAGGAAGTACTGCTTCTCCCATGTGTGAAATTGCTCTAAATGTAATTGATCTGGGAATGTCAAGGGCACAAACATGCCTCATAATCTTCTAGGAATCACAAGGATACAGAATTTACCAGACTGTAAGACAAATGGCTTTGATGTTAATGAAGCACTCCTACATATAATCCTAACTAACCATCAATGTTCTAGCACTGTGATAAGTTACATCCCATCTCATCCATACATTTTCAAGTCTTTCATTACTGGCAACTGTGTCATGTGATCACCAGTCTGCCTTCCTCTCCCAGTTCAGAGCAGGTTAGGGGTGCATCGCCAATGAGGAGATTGCCTCAGGCAGCACCAGGTAGGGGCAAGAGGGGGCAGCGGAAGGGCCATGGGCAATGAGCGCTTCCATGGTACATATTCAACTGCATCGCCACAATAGGGCACGGGAGCGATGTCTCCCTGGCCCACTGTTTCCTCTAATAGGCTTCAGTCCTAGTTCCTGTAGCCCATCAGAGGCCAGTCACATCACTATCGCGCTGCCTGAGCCGTGCTGCATAGAGCTCAGAGCACAGACTACAAGAGATCTTTGTCATGCACTGTATTGCTGACAGCAGAATGGAGGTAAGGCAGCATGCTGTCGGGCCACAATGGTGTGGTGGTAATTTTTTTGTAACTGGAGAAAGCACTATGGGGACATTGCGGCTGTAAAAAAAAGAGCATTTTGTACTGGCACACATTATAAGGGGGCCACTATGGGGACATTCTTTCAACTGGGGGCACTAAAAGGGGATCGTTTTTTGTACTGACACATGTTATAAGGGAGCATTTTTTTGTACTGGCACATAAGAGGGCATTTTTTGTACTTAGCGCACATTATAAGAGAGCATTTTTGTACTTGCACACATTCTAAGGTGGCCACTGTGGGGACATTTGTTCTACAGGGGATTTTTTTGTACTGGCAGTCTGGCACACATTATAAGGAAGCATTTTTGTACTGGCACACATTGCAAGTTGGAATTATTTTACTGGCACACATTATAAAGGGCTATTTTTTGTACAGGCACACATTATAGGGGGAATTATTATTATTGGGGGCACTATGGAGACATTATTACTTATGGGGCAAAATGAGAGACATTATCACTATTGAGTGCACTGTTACCACATATTGCACACTGGCAGAGAATTATTACTATTGGTGGGACTTTTGGGAGGACTATTACATTGGGAGGCACCCTAGCACAGTATCAGCTTAGCACAATTATTTTTGGAGGACACTATGTTTACGGCACCATAAGTTTCAGGGACACTATTAGCTGGGCACTGTGTGCCACAGTCATTTATTAGGACACTGTGTGCCAATAATTATTAAAAGGGAATTATCTGTGTGGTAACTTTCAGGGGGATTGTCTGTTTCTGCAGTATAGAAGAACAGTGGGCACAGTATTAGAGGTGGCAAGATGGGGTGTTCATAAGGTGAGGAGGAGGATGGAAAAGTAGGAACAAAGGAGGAGACAAGAGATGGCTGAAAGAAATCATCATGGTGGTCTTGTCTGAGGGGAGAGCATAAAGAAAGAACATTTATATCAGAGGACACATCACTGGAAGTAAGAGGTATGTGGAGCTGTATTACCATGTATGTTTTGTAGCAGCGTGTGTAATGTTTTACAAGTATTTCTTTAACAGTAGGGCTAAAAGGAAGGGGTTAGGTTAAGAAATTGGCATGGGGGGGGGCGTTTCAGTTTTCGTCTCAGACAGCAGAAAGGCTAGGTGCACCCCTGAGAGCAGGCTGTCCTTTGTAGACAGGAGGACGGTCTCCCCTGTGTGGCTGACTTCCTGTGAACGAAGGGATTACATCATCTACCTGCAGTGACCCAGAAGATCACTGAAAAGGGTTAATTTACTGCTAAAGAGTTAACCTCATGCTAAAGAGTTAAATGTTATGATTTATTGTTAAAGCACTTATTCTCTTATGCAATATGTAGCTCAAATAATTATGTATGGGCAACAATTAGTTAACACTGTCAGTATTCGCCTAGTCGGGGTGATGGGTTGGTCCCACCCCTGGTTGATGAGTCCTTGCTGATCAGAGCTAAAACAACATGTGCATGTGTAAGTTCCTGAGAAGTAGGCCTGGAGAGAAGTCTGGTACAGCGTATCTTTATCCCTGAGGCTGAAAGTTGCCAGGGATCAATATAACTGAGAGACTACCACTGAAGGAAACAGAACGGACATTCATAGAATGTTTAGAACCACATTTCAAGGCTGTGCTGGATTAGACAGTAAGATATTTGCTCGTTTATGGCAAAAGACTTTACTGTTTGGGGAAAGGGTATATTGCTTCGATGCCCAACACTCTGAGATGGACTGGTCACCTGGATCAGCACCCCACAGCCTGGTAAATGCAGAAACAGTTAATCTGCCAGTCCCCACCTCTGCCCTCCTGTCTTGCACCCATCTACCTAAGATCAAGGGCACTCCACCTAACACCAGGTAGGAGCCCCAAAAGGCCCAGGGTGTGTTCTGAGGGAATAAAGGGTGTGCCCTCCACTTATTGCATGGCCCCAAGGATTGTGAACCACCACCTCTCCTATCAGTGCCACAACTACAAATCCCCTCCAACCGACTCTCCCCCTATGGGTCGCTACATACCAACTGCCTCCTGGTACCTTTCAGATCCCTCCCCACCAAGCTCCACTCTACCTTTCTCTCTGTATGTCCCCTATGTGTAGAGTGCTGCTGAAGATATAACTTCTATCTAATATAAGGCATATGTGGCGAGAGAGGAAGAGAGGCGCTCATTGGGTAATAGTTTCTTGGTGGGTAGTTTAAAAGGAGACCATGATTATTCTCATCTTTTTGTGTTGTGCAAGCATAGGCACAACACTAGTGTAGGCGTGTGTTTAAGTGGTGGTCGGTGGTGGGGAGCCCTGTATGGATAGTCTACATAGGAGATATCAATTATTAAGAGGGCATAAATGGGGAGCTGAATACATCTGAATACATCTAGGCATAAATACCATTAAGAGAGAGTGGATACATGACATCACGGTTATTGCGGAGCTGAATACATCTGAATACATCTAGGCATAAATACCATTAAAAGAGGGCAGATACATAATATCACAGTTATTTTATGACATATCATTCGGCACTATAAATATGCCATAATTTTGCCAAAAGACATGATATCTCGTTGATATAGTCATGATACAAGAAATACTATAGATGAATATCATGCATGATTATGAGAACATAAATGGCATAAAAGATACATGATATGCACTATATAATCACACATATCATGATTGTACCCTACTATCCTCAAGCCCCAATATCAAAAAGTAAAAAGTACATGACGAAAAAAATTGCCTTACAGACAAAAATTGTTGATTGCTTAATACATGAAAATCTAATACAAGAAATCTTTTTAATAATTGATAATTTGATCCTAGTGCAAAGCAAAACCGTATTAACAAGAACGGGGTGGTCATACTGTCAACCCACATGGATCGGCAGTACAGACCATCTCATATAAAGTGCTGCGTGCATAAAAATAATGTCCAGCAAAAATACAAAGGTAATCCTACTTAATCATTTAAGTGAAAGAAGTTGTATCGCCAGTGTGACTGGGGCAGCAACACCCTAACATCACAGATCACATCAGCGATACAATACCCATGGTGTAATTAGAATAACATATCATAACCAAAAGTTTTACAACCCAATATTTACAACAAAAAAGGCCTAATAATAAGCAATACATCCACAAGTACATAACAGTGACAATAGACCCACAAGTACATAATAGTGACTAAGTGTATCAGGCACAAATCATGAATATAAAGGTCCGTCTTAATATTTCCATGTTGGTCCATCTCCATGTTCACAATGTATATGTATCATCTCTCTCCTCACAACTCTCCAGTCATCAAGTTATATGGCCACACAGAAAACTGTATAAGTAAGAAAACAGTTAACATCACTAGAAAAATCAACATAGAAACTTGACTAAAGAAAGGATTTGAAACTCAATGCCTCATTCAATCCGTGAGGAGTCAGTGTTGAGCAGAACCATCCATTTTGTTTCTTTTTGGAGGAGACAACGTTTTATGTTGCCCCCCCCTAATCCCCAGTCGTACACGGTCAATCCCTTTGAAAGAGATACCTCTAGGATTGCAGTTATGGGCTTCCCTAAAGTGTTTCACCACTGGTTTTATTTTTTTAAGTTTGTCATATTCAATGATCTCAGCGGCCGCCTTAATATCACGAATATGCTCCAAAACTCTGGTCTTGGGTGCCCTTGTGGTCATCCCAATATAGATCAGACCACAGGGGCATTCAGCATGATAAACCACTGCTTGTGTTGGTGAACTTGTCCATTCTCGCCATATACTGACATGCAGTGCAGTCACCACATGGGAAGAATCCCCACTGTAGATCCTTATCACCAAAGAGACCACCTTTTTTCGGGTCCACATAATGGCTCTTGGTCACCATGTCCTTAAGATTTTTTGCTCTCTTCCAGGTGACCAATGGTCTCTCCGAGATAACTTTCTTTAGGTCCCTGTCGGTTTGAAGGACCTGCCAGTGTCTTTGGAGGATATCCTGCAATTGTCTCCATTGAGCATTAAAGTTAGTAATAAATCTGGGGAAACCATGATCTCTTTCTTTTTTACGGGGAGAATAATTTAGCAAGTTGTCCCTGGAAGAGTTCTTAGCCCTAATATATCCCTTCCTAATCACTTTCTTACTATAACCCCTCTCCAGGAATCTTCTCGATAGATCCTCTGCCTCTCGCTCAAAACTGCCCTTACTGGAGCATATCCGCCTAGCCCTACAGAATTGGCCAATGGGTATAGCACGAGAGACCTGTGGGTGATGTGAGGAAGAGGAGAACAGCAATGAGTTAGTGGCAGTGGGCTTCCTATGTATATCAAAACCCAGGAAGCCCTCATTCTCCGCAGTGATCGCAAGGTCTAGGAAATCTACATGATCCCTACTGTAAATCCACGTGAGTTTGATGTTCTGATTATTCAAGTTGAGATCGTGTAGAAACCCCTCCAAGTGCGACGTCGAGCCCTGCCAGATGAACAAAACGTCATCAATATAACTCGACCAGGAGACCACGGCGTCGTGACCCTCCAAATTCATGACTATCTCTCTTTCTCACAGCCCCAGGAACAAATTAGCATATGAGGGCGCACAAGTCGCCCCATAGCCGTTCCCCGGAGCTGTAGGAAGTAGCGATCTTTAAACGTAAACGCATTATGTGTCAATGCGAATTCTAATAATGTCATGACCAAATCAATTAAATCTCTATCCAAATTGGTTATTTCCAAAAAGAATCGCTAAGCCCGTAGTCCGTGGTCGTGGCAGATAGACGTATCCAGGGACTCGACGTCGCACGTGACCAGAAGCATATTGCTGTCCAAATGCATCCCACCGAGTCTCTTAACCCCTTCACACATTATGACGTAAAGGTATGTCATTGTGTACAGGGGATGTATAGAGCGGGCCTCTGCAGTGAGCCCCCTCCATATGCACGATCTGCCGGCTGTATGATACAGCCGGCATCCGGCCGCACTAACAGGCAGCGGAGATCGCGCCGCCCCTGACATTCAACCCTTCAGGTGCCGCAATCAAGGCTGATGAGGTGACGGTTTGATTGGTACTTTTTTGGCGTACATGCGACTTTTTTGATCACTTTTATTACCTTTTTTGGGAAGTAAGGTGGGCAAAATTTCAATTTCCTCATAGTTTTTATTTTTATGGCGTTCACCGTGCGGGGAAAGTAACATGTCCGTTTTATAGATCAGGTCGTTACGGACGCGGCGATACCTAATATGTGTAGTGTATTTTTTTATTTTTATTCAGTGATAAATGTGTTTTTTTTAAACTTTACTTTTTTCACTTTTTTTTTGACCCAGACCCACTTGGTTTTTGAAGATCCAGTGGGTCTGATGTCTGTATAATACAGTACAGTACAATATATATTGTACTGTACTGTATTTTACACTTGTCTGAACAGATCTATGCCTTTTAGCACAGATCTGTTCAGCACCATGGACAGCAGGACGCCTGAGAGGCGTCCTGTTGCCATGGGAACCTTCCCCGTCTGCTCAGTACTGGTCAGAACTGCGCAGACGGGGAAGGGTAAGGACGCGGCTGTCTGGGGGCTCTCTCCCTCTCCCATCAGGGGGCTGCAAAGGCACAGCAGCCCCCCGATGGGAGAGGGAGGGAGCTCCCTGAGCTGTTAACCTTTTCCATACAGCGGTCCGTACGGACCGCTGTATGGAAAGGGTTAAACGGCTGACATCGCATCGCAGATGTCAGCCGTTTATACCAGGGTGCCAGCAATGTGCTGGCACCCTGGTATACCCACTAGACACCAACGATCATTCAAGGGGAGGCGGGCGGTGGATCGCGATCCCGCCTGCCGCACCACCCGCCTCCCGCACCTTACTGCACCGCCTGCGACACCCCCCCCTGCACCACCCGCCCACATAATATCATTCAGGGACCGCGGACATGGTGACAGTTGAATGCCATGACGTGTATACTCATCATGGCGCGCTAAGTAGCAGTGCTCCATGACGAGTATACTCATCATAGGTCGGGAAGATTTTCACACTCTCTCCTTCTCTGATCGCTTCCCTGACAGGAATTGGGGCGATCAGAGAAGGAAAAGCACATAGTCCCTCCCAAACCCCCCCCCTTACCTGCCCCGATGTGCTGCGATTGGTCCCTCTGCAGTAATGGACCAATCACAGCGATCGCGGGCGGGTCAGAGCTCCGATACAGTTCCTGTCGGCTTCTCTGGTTGCCTAGCAACCCCAGCACACCGGCTTCACTGAACCTTCAGCGCTTCGCTCCCTGCGCTGACAGAGAAAGCCGATCACGTACATGCACGTGGGGATGCGGTGAGGCACCACATTCCCCCACGTACATGTACATGATGTTGCGTGAAGGGGTTAAGTTCTTTCAATGCAAGACGTAAATCCTTGCTTAAATTGTCATGAGATCTAATATCACATAGTTTTTCTAGGTCTTGTTTGACCAACTTAACAAATATGTCAACTGCTGGACAAGATGTCGTGGAGGGCCAATGTTGGGACCGGCGGTGCAGATGTATGGGGAATCTGGATGTATCCGATTCTTGTTCGTCTAATAGCGATTGGAGATCATTCAGGGTTTGTACTTCTAGAGGGGAGAGGTCAGAATGATCATCGCCCCTACTAAAATACTTCTTAAAACACAGTTTTCTTGCAAAGAGTTCCAAGTCCTTCACCGACAGGAAAAAATAAAATTTTCCTGTCGGTTTATTACCTTTAGTACTTCTTTGCTCGTTTCCCCAGGGAGTAGCTCTGCCTTGTTTTTCGCTTTGTGGATGGTGTTCTTAGGCGGGAGGTCCAATTCTCCTCGCCGCCTCCCTCTCCGGATCCCCTGCGCTCATCTAAAAAATGCTCTCCACATCCTTAGCTGTTAGTGGAATATGTAGACAGAGATGTGTTGCGTGTACGGCTTCTTGTCATATGCCAATGATAGACCTTGTTGTTTTGGAAGTCTACTAAATCTCTCTGGAATTTTTTCTCCTTAAGACCTTGGATCTCTTTCTCCCATCTCAAAAGGTCCTCCTCCAACTCACTATCAAATGACTCACAGGCCTCAACTGGTACCGCCCGCTGAATCTGTTCACGTATATTATCAATTTCTTTCTCCGCTGCTTCAAGTGACTTTCGATCTGTCCCAATCAGGAGCTGAATCAAAGTACGGGAGCATCGAGTAAGGGTATCCTCCCACTTTCCTACAAATGATGGATCATCCACCTCAAATGCAGGAAATAGCTGCAGTCTTAGGCCACGTGGGATGATTTATTTCTAGAGGTACTGCTCAAGTGAGGCCTTATTCCACCATACTTTTATGCGTTTTTTTAGGAGGTCTTTAATCTTGAGTTTCAAATCCTTTATATTACTGGACTCGGCGCTGCCTCCTGCCTGTAACACCAGATATGAATAGGTTTCTGTCAGTAGAATTTTCACTATTAAACTGGCTGACATTAGCGATGTGCTAATTTTAGCTGCAACTAACCATGCTATTCTTGTGATTATTCATGCCCCAGTTACTGCAGAATTCTTACTTTTATAATATGCAAATTAGCCTCTAGGTGCAAGGGGGGCATTGCACCTGCTCCTAGAGGCTCAGTTCGCCCACCTCTTTCAACACCCTTCTACTCTTGATTGACAGGGCTAGGCAGCGTTCGCATCCTCCTGCCGGCCCTTAGGCGCGGTGAGGAAGCTGGCAGCCGGCGAGCGTCCTTCCCTCACCGCACCTGCGTCGAATACTGAGCAGTGCGAGATTTCCCGAGAGCACAGGGCTCTCCTTTTTCTTTTATGTTCGTGATTTACAGTAGGAGTTCACATTAGGTTCTGAGTTAACATTACCGTAGTTTAAATATACGTCTTATGATAATAGATATAAGATCACTTTTATACTTATCACTTACAGTGGGATGCGAAAGTTTGGGCAACCTTGTTAATCGTCATGATTTTCCTGTATAAATCGTTGGTTGTTATGATAAAAAATGTCAGTTAAATATATCATATAGGAGACACACACAGTGATATTTGAGAAGTGAAATGAAGTTTATTGGATTTACAGAAAGTGTGCTATAATTGTTTAAACAAAATTAGGCAGGTGCATAAATTTGGGCACTGTTGTCATTTTATTGATTCCAAAACCTTTAGAACTAATTATTGGAACTCAAATTGGCTTGGTAAGCTCAGTGACCCCTGACCTACATTCACAGGTGAATCCAATTATGAGAAAGAGTATTTAAGGGGGTCAATTGTAAGTTTCCCTCTTTTAATTTTCTCTGAAGAGTAGCAACATGGGGGTCTCAAAACAACTCTCAACTGACCTGAAGACAAAGATTGTTCACCATCATGGATTAGGGGAAGGATACAGAAAGCTGTCTCAGAGATTTCAGCTGTCTGTTTCCACAGTTAGGAACATATTGAGGAAATGGAAGACCACAGGCTCAGTTCAAGTTAAGGCTCGAAGTGGCAGACCAAGAAAAATCTCGGATAGACAGAAACGACGAATGGTGAGAACAGTCAGAGTCAACCCACAGACCAGCACCAAAGACCTACAACATCATCTTGCTGCAGATGGAGTCACTGTGCATCGTTCAACCATTCGGCGCACTTTACACAAGGAGATGCTGTATGCGAGAGTGATGCAGAGGAAGCCTTTTCTCCGCCCACAGCACAAAAAGTGCCGCTTGAGGTGGGCTAAAGCACATTTGGACAAGCCAGCTTAATTTTGGAATAAGATGCTGTGGACTGATGAAACTAAAATTGAGTTATTTGGCCATAACAAGGGGCGTTATGCATGGAGGAAAAAGAACACAGCATTCCAAGAAAAACACCTGCTACCTACAGTAAAATATGGTGGTGGTTCCATCATGTTGTGGGGCTGTGTGGCCAGTGCAGGGACTGGGAATCTTGTCAAAGTTGAGGGACGCATGGATTCCACTCAGTATCAGCAGATTCTGGAGACCAATGTCCAGCAATTAGTGACAGAGCTGAAGCTGCGCCAGGGCCGGATCTTTCAACAAGACAACGACCCTAAACACTGCTCAAAATCCACTAAGGCATTTATGCAGAGGAACAAGTACAACGTTCTGGAATGGCCACCTCAGTCCCCAGACCTGAATATAATTGAAAATCTGTGGTGTGACTTAAAGAGAGCTGTCCATGCTCGGAAGCCATCAAACCTGAATGAACTAAAGATGTTTTGTAAAGAGGAATGGTCCAAAATACCTTCAACCAGAATCCAGACTCTCATTGGAACCTACAGGAAGAGTTTAGAGGCTGTAATTTCTGCAAAAGGAGGATCTACTAAATATTGATTTCATTTCTTTTTTGTGGTGCCCAAATTTATGCACCTGACTAATTTTGTTTAAACAATTATAGCACACTTTCTGTAAATCCAATAAACTTCATTTCACTTCTCAAATATCACTGTGTGTGTCTCCTATATAATATATTTAGCTGACATTTTTTATCGTAACAACCAACGATTTATACAGGAAAATCATGACGATTAACAAGGTTGTCCAAACTTTCGCATCCCACTGTATGTAGTAGTTTTATAGAATTTTAGAAGGGAAGGAAGGAAGAAAGGAAATAAAGAAATATAGGAAAAAAGAGTGACAAATTATGCTTGTCTTTTTACATTTTATAGGCTATTAGTGCACGCAATAATTGATTAATCAATGTTACGAAAAACTGATTTTGAATTGAGGATATTTATATGAAATATATTTTATTCTTTTCATATATTTACTTACATTTGTTTTTTACACTTCACACAATTTCTGGTCAGTGTAATTGGGTTGTCACTTTATGAATTATATATATATATATATATATATATATATATACAGTCAGGTCCATAAATATTGGGACATAGACACAATTCTAACATTTTTGGCTCTATACACCACCACAATGGATTTGAAATGAAACGAACAAGATGTGCTTTAACTGCAGACTGTCAGCTTTAATTTGAGGGTATTTACATCCAAATCAGGTGAACGGTGTAGGAATTACAACAGTTTGCATATGTGACTTCCACTTGTTAAGGGACCAAAAGTAATGGGACAGAATAATAATCATAAATCAAACTTTTACTTTTTAATACTTGGTTGCAAATCCTTGGCAGTCATTTACAGCCTGAAGTCTGGAACGCATAGACATCTCACCAGACGCTGGGTTTCATCCCTGGTGATGCTCTGCCAGGCCTCTACTGCAACTGTGTTCAGTTCCTGCTTGTTCTTGGCGCATTTTCCCTTCAGTTTTGTCTTCAGCAAGTGAAATGCATGCTCAATCGGATTCAGGTCAGGTAATTAACTTGGCCATTGCATAACATTCCACTTCTTTCCCTTAAAAAACTCTTTGGTTGCTTTTGCAGTATGCTTTGGGTCATTGTCCATCTGCACTGTGAAGCGCCGTCCAATGAGTTCTGAAGCATTTGGCTGAATATGAGCAGATAATATTGCCCGAAACACTTCAGAATTCATCCTGCTGCTTTTGTCAGCAGTCACATCATCAATAAATACAAGAGAACCAGTTCCATTGGCAGCCATGCATGCCCACGCCATGACACTACCAACACCATGCTTCACTGATGAGGTGGTATGCTTAGGATCATGAGCAGTTCCTTCTCCATACTCTTCTCTTCCCATCACTCTGCTACAAGTTGATCTTGGTCTCATCTGTCCATAGGATGTTGTTCCAGAACTGTGAAGGCTTTTTTAGATGTCGTTCGGCAAACTCTAATCTGGCCTTCCTGTTTTTGAGGCTCACCAATGGTTTACATCTTGTGGTGAACCCTCTGTATTCACTCTGGTGAAGTCTTCTCTTGATTGTTGACTTTGACACACATACACCTTCCTCCTGGAGAGTGTTCTTGATCTGGCCAACTGTTGTGAAGGGTGTTTTCTTCACCAGGGAAAGAATTCTTCGGTCATCCACCACAGTTGTTTTCCGTGGTCTTCCGGGTCTTTTGGTGTTGCTGAGCTCACCGGTGCGTTCCTTCTTTTTAAGAATGTTCCAAACAGTTGTTTTGGCCACGCCTAATGTTTTTGCTATCTCTCTGATGGGTTTGTTTTGTTTTTTCAGCCTAATGATGCCTTGCTTTACTGATAGTGACAGCTCATTGGATCTCATCTTGCGAGTTGACAGCAACAGATTCCAAATGCAAATAGCACACTTGAAATGAACTCTGGACCTTTTATCTGCTCATTGTAATTGGGATAATGAGGGAATAAGGCTGGGTTCACATGGGCGTTGCGGGAAAATGTGCGGGTGTGGAACACCCGTGATTTTTCAGCGCGAGTGCAAAACATTGTAATGCATTTTGCACGCGCGTGAGAAAAATCGCGCATGTTTGGTACCCAAACCCGAACTTCTTCACAGAAGTTCGGGCTTGGGATCGATGTTCTGTAGATTGTATTATTTTCCCTTATAACATGGTTATAAGGGAAAATAATAGCATTCTGAATACAGAATGCATAGTAAAACAGCGCTGGAGGGGTTAAAAAAAAATTAAAAATAATTTAACTCACCTTAGTCCACTTGATCGCGTAGGCAGCATCTCCTTCTGTCTCCTTTGTTGAATAGGACCTGTGGTGAGCATTAAGTACAGTTACAGGACCTTTGATGATGTCACTCCGGTCATCACATGATCCATCACCATGGTAAAAGATCATGTGACGTACCATGTGATGACCGGAGTGATGTCATCAAAGGTCCTGTAACTGTACTTAATGCTCACCACAGGTCCTATTAAACAAAGGAGACAGAAGGAGATGCCGGGCTACGCGATCAAGTGGACTAAGGTGAGTTAAATTTGTTTAAAAAAATTTTTAACCCCTCCAGCGCTGTTTTACTATGCATTCTGTATTCAGAATGCTATTATTTTCGCTTATAACAATGTTATAAGGGGAAATAATAATAATCGGGTCCCCATCCCGATCGTCTCCTAGCAACCGTGCGTGAAAATCGCACCGCATCCGCACTTGCTTGCGGATGCTTGCGATTTTCACGCAACCCCATTCACTTCTATGGGGCCTGCGTTGCGTGAAAAACGCAGAATATAGAGCATGCTGCGATATTCACGCAACGCATAAGTGATGCGTGAAAATCACCGCTCATCTGAACAGCCCCATTGAAATGAATGGGTCGGGATTCAGTGCGGGTGCAATACGTTCACCTACCGCATTGCACCCGCGCGGAAATCTCGCCCGTGTGAACCCAGCCTAACACACACCTGGCCATGGAACAGCTGAGAAGCCAATTGTCCCATTACTTTTGGTCCCTTAACAAGTGGGAGGCACATATGCAAACTGTTGTAATTCCTATACAGTTCACCTAATTTGGATGTAAATACCCTCAAATTAAGGCCTCATGCACACGACCATTGTTTTGGTCCGCATCCGAGCCGCCGTTTTTGCGGCTCTGATGCGGACCCATTCACTTCAATGGGGCCGCAAAAGATGCGGACAGCACTCCGTGTGCTGTCCGCATCTGTTGCACCATTCCGTGGCCCCGCAAAAAAAAGATAGCATGTCCTATTCTTGTCTGTTTTGCGGACAAGAATAGGCATGTCTACAATGGGCCGCCCGTTCCGTTCCGCAAATTGCGGAAGGCACACGGGCGGCTTTTGTTTTTTGCGGATCCGCGGTTTGTAGACCGCAAAAAACAGCATGGTCGTGTGCATGTAGCCTAAAGCTGACAGTCTGCAGTTAAAGCACATCTTGTTTGTTTCATTTCAAATCTAATGTTAGAATTGTGTCGATGTCCCAATATTTATGGACCTGACTGTATATATACATTTTTAATTATTTATTTATTTTGTTTATTCATTTACATGCAATCAGGTAATTATGGGATAACAAATATGAATTAAATATGAATTGTATATACCAAATAAGGAATGCCTTGGCTGTAGAGTCGACTAAATGACTTCTAAAGTGAGGTCATGACCCGGCTGTGAATGTGGTGCTTTCCACATCGGCGTGGGCCAGATGATGCGGGTGCCGCCGTGGAGCGCATCACATAGGAGCCGAGCAAGAGGAGGAGTTACGGATGTTAAATCCATGCGCAGTAAATATCGGCAATATATAAACACAAAAAGACTCAAAATGAAAATATTGAATGAAGGTACAAATGCCTACAATAGAAATAATGATGCTTTTTTGAATATATTTGGAAATGGATTTATTTTTAGTTTACTCTTCGCCATATCTGGCGAATGCGTGCGTTTCAAGCTAAAACGCAAGCACACCACTTTCGGCTTGCATATCCGGTTGTTTGGCGTGGGCGCATGGGGCGACAATGGAAGGAGGAGTTTTCAGGTGTGTGTTATGTGTTCAATTTGGGATGGTATTCACTTTTGGCTAAGTCAGATTTATTAATGATCCTTTAATACTGTGATAAATGTGGTTTGACGGTAGCAGTTTATCCTTCAGTAAGCAGCTTTACAAAAGTCGCATGTCTTTACGAAAAAGTCGCATGTCTAGAGATTAATTTACATAAGAAAAAACGCCCACTTTCAGAAAACTGGCGAGCATAGCGCAGAGCCAATAAAAGTTGAAAATTTTTGTGCAGTTTTAGCAATTGCGCAAAAATTTGCGACTTTTTCACTCCATTATTTTAACTTGAGCTAATGATAAATCTGGCCCATAGAGTGTGGACAAGGAGACAATTAGCACTTACCCTCTGATGAAGTATTAAGCGAAACGCGCGTCGGGACGCAGAAGAGACGTTTTTGTTTTTTTTGGTATGGCAACATGTATTGATGTTATTTGATGTAATCTGGGCTGTTGTAGTTTTGATATGTGTGATATATCTGTAAGCACTTTGCAGTTTTCTTGGTACCGTATACACTATTGCGTGGTTTCATCTATGCCCTAATCTTACTTATTTGTCTAGTGATACTATTTTGTAGAGCCAACAGCCTGTACCCCCTGCCTGGGCGTTGTACGCCCTGTGTGTTTCTGGACCACAAACAGTTTTTAATTATGTGATTTTATGAATTCTGGATCAATAAAGACATATTTATTTACTTTATACCTGGTTGTTGCTTTATTTGGAGTATCTGAGGCCTATGTGGTAGTATAATCCCGGCGCAGGTTTGCGTGATAACATCATCACGCACCTGTACCGGGACGCAGGACAATGAAGATTGCGCGCCTGTGGCCTGCCTCACCATCCCGGACACAGGTAAGTATTAGCTTTTATTTATTTATTTTAGTTTTTTTTCTGTGTGGCAACTTTGGGGGGCAGAGGAGGACATGGGGGCAGTGTGGGGGCAATTCACTTTAGGGGGAGCAGTGTGGGGGCAAATTACTTCATGGGGGGCAGTGTGGGGGCAAATTACTTCATGGGGGCAGTGTGGGGGCAAATAACTTCATGGGGGCAGTGTGGGGACAAATTATTTCATGGCGGGCAATGTGGGGGAAATAAATATATTGGGGCAGTGTGGGGTAAACTACTGTGTAGGAGCAGTGTGGGGGAAATTACTATATGGGGCAGTGTGGGGGAAATTATTATATGGGAGCAGTGTGGGGGCGTTGCTATTAGGGGACATTATTTTTGGGGACACTATACAGGCATTATTACCTGGAGCACAATATAGGGTGTTATTATTACTGGGAGCACTCTAGGGGACATTATAACTGCTGTAGACACTATAAGGAACTTTGGGATAATTTATCAAACTGGTGTAAAGTAGAACTGGTTTAGTTACCCATAGCAACAGATTCCACCTTTCATTTTTGACAGCTCATTTGAAAAATGAAAGGTGGAATTTGATTGGTTGCTATGGGCAACTAAGCCAGTTCTACTTTACACCAGTTTAATAAATTACCCCAATTATGAGAAATATAACATGTCTGTGTAACAAACTCTGTAGAGACAATATGTGGCTGAAAGAATTTGTCATGGAGGTCAAACGGAGGAGAAGAGGAAAGAGAAGGTCTACATGACAGGAGATGTCACTGGAAGTAACAGGTATGTGGTGCTGTATTGTCCTATTTGTAGAGCGGGCTCACTACTGTGACCTGCATCTCATCTCCTCCTCCAAGTCTTTTTTTTTTAATCATAATTATATGTATTTTAAATTTGGCAACTAAAATTTTTATTTGTTGATGTCACCTGCAGTCCTATGTAACAGCCCAGATAACAGTGACAACTTTCTGTGTGCAGATAATGTAGTCAATGCTCCCTGCAGTCCTATGTAACACCCGACATAACACTAATTCACTGTGTTATGTGGGGTGTTACATAGGACTGCAGGTAACATCTGTGACATCTGTACTCAGAGAGTAATGATTTAGTGGGGGTCCGACTCCTGGCACCCCCGCCAATCAGCCTTTTTGCTCAGTGCTATCCATTTGATAGCACTGTGCTTGGTATTGCACCTAGGCCACGTGAACAATGAATGTGATATCATATGGCCTAGGAAGAGACTATGGCACTCACGAAGCACCGCAGCCTCTTCATACAGAAATTTTTTAACTAAAATGGAAGGAGGGGCCCGATTTGGGTAGACAGCCCCAGGCCTATCATGTACTTAATCCGCTCCTCTTGGAGCCTCCACAGACATAGGGCTCATGCACACAAACGTTTTTTGCGTTCAGTATACTGGTCGTTTTTTTAGTTTTTAGTTTACTTATACTGAACCATTCATTTCAATGGGTCAGCAAAAAAAACTTAAGTGTGTCCGTGTGCATTACGTTTCTGTATTTCCGTTTTTCCGTTCCATTCAAAGATAGAACATGTCCTATTATTGCCTGCAAATCATGTTCCGTGGGAATGTACTCCGTATGTCTTCTGTAACCGTTCAGTTTTTGCAGAACCATCTATTAAAAATGTTATGACCAGGCCAATTTTTTCTATGTAATTACTGTATACTGTATATGCCATACGGAAAAACGGAACAGAAACGGAAACACAACGTAAACAAAAAACGGAACAACAGATCGATGAAAAACAAACCAGAAGGTATAAGAGAAAGATCTGCACCTATTCTGTGTTTAGAGCCGCACATGGTTTTGGCTCAAAATCACTGATGGAAATCACTGACCAAAACATTGACAATGTAAATGAGGCTTTATACTGTACCAACAAAGTGTATAAGATTAGACAAATCTCATTTACAATTTGGTTTTTATCATAGGTGTGGAAATTGACCTGCTGTACAGATTTTGAAATGTGTTTTTTTGTGTGCGTTGTTCACCCTATTCAATGAAAATCTGCATTCAATTGGCACTAAGAAATGCACAAACAAGTGCCAAAACTGCAATAAATGTGGATTTACATGCATCTGTTATGAGGTTTTAATGCAGATTTCTTGCATATTTTCTGCACATAAATCTGCACTGTGTGCAGGCACCCTAAAGCCTAGTTCACACATCAGTGTTTTGATTCATTTCATCAGTAACTGCTAGCCAAAATCAGGAGTAGATCCTACACAGAGATAAGGTATAATGGAAAGAATTTGACACCTGTCCGTGTTTTTGACCTGTTCCTGGTTCTTGCTCACAATCACTGATGTGTGAACTAGGCCTCAAGGCTTAGCTCAGAATAGATTTGTCACGGTCCCTCCTGTGAGAGAGGTGAGAAGATCGGATAGACTTGCTGCACGTGCGGCTATGGCCTCATGCACACGACCGTTGTGTGTTTTGCGGTAAGCTGCCTAGTCTTGTCCGCAAAACGGACAGGTTATATTTTTTGGCGGACCACGGAACGGAGCAACGGATGCGGACATTCACATTGAAGTGAATGGGTCTGCATCCAAGCCGCAAAAACTGCGGCTCGGATGCGAACCAATACAACGATCGTGTGCATGAGGCCTATCTGACATGTCTCTGTTTTCCTCTATGTATGTTGTTTGGCAGGATCTCACCTCTCCTCAGGTGCCGCTCGTTATCAGTGATGAGGCTCTATTTATATCCGCCTCACACTGCTGACCATGCGGTTGATAGTTTCTGCTTGGATCTCTGGCTTCTCCTTACATCTCTAAGCTAAGTACTTGTTGCCTGCGCTGTTTCTTATTATCTGGTGTGTGTTGTTTCTAGGCCTCAGGGAGACCTCAGCCGTGTTAGCCCCCCATATCAAACTTTTTTAACAAAACATATGCAGTTGGTTAGATCTTTGTTAGATCAGGTTAGATCAATTGTTGTTTGTGTTAGATCTCACACAGAAGTAGAGATATTAACAGTTATTTGCAGGGGGGGGGCTAACCCGTCATCAGCCCCCTTATCAAAAAATTGACCAAACAATTAGCTATTTTGGAAGATACTTGTTAGATCAGGTATGATCAACTAGTTGTTTTGTTAGATCTCACATAATTACAGACTTAATAAGTGATTAATGAGGGGGGGCTAGCCCCCCCACATGCAATTTCCAGGTAAAATTTGATGCAGAGTAATAGGCCTTCGTTAGATCCGGTAAGATCAAGTGGTTTCAATGTTAGATCTCATGTAATTATAGAGATATTTCACATGAAAACACAGATATGAGGTAGAATTATTATATAGGGGGGCTAGCCCCCCCACATGCAATTTTCGGGTAAAATTTGATTCAGACTAATAGGCTTTCGTTAGATCCGGTACGATCAAGTGGTTTCAACGTTAGATCTCATTTAATTACAGAGATATTTCACATAAAAACACAGATATGAGGTAGTATTAAATAGGGAGGCTAGCCCCCCCACATGCAATTTTCTGGTAAAATTTGATTCAAGCTAATAGGCCTTCATTAGATCCGGTAAGATCAAGTGGTTTCAACGTTAGATCTCATAATTACAGAGATATTATGGATATTTGGTATTACGTCAGGGGGGGCTAGCCCCCCCACATGCAATTTTCTGGTAAAATTTGATGCAGACTAATAGGCCTTCGTTAGATCCGGTACGATCAAGTGGTTTCAATGTTAGATCTCATTTAATTACAGAGATATTTCACATAAAACACAGATATGAGGTAGTATTAAATAGGGGGGCTAGCCCCCCCACATGCAATTTTCTGGTAAAATTTGATTCAGGCTAATAGGCCTTCATTAGATCCGGTAAGATCAAGTGGTTTCAACGTTAGATCTCATATAATTACAGAGATATTATGGATATTTGGTATTACATCAGGGGGGCTAGCCCCCCCACATGCAATTTTCTGGTAAAATTTGATGCAGACTAATAGGCCTTCGTTAGATCCGGTAAGATCAAGTGGTTTCAACGTTAGATCTCATATAATTACAGAGATATTATGGATATTTGGTATTACATAAGGGGGGCTAGCCCCCCACATATAATTCTCGGGGAAAAATTCATTCAGGCTAATAGGCCTTCGTTAGATCCGGTAAGATCAAGTGGTTTCAATGTTAGATCTCATATAATTACAGAGATTTTTCACATGAAAACACAGATATTAGGAAGTATTAAATAGGGGGGCTAGCTCCCCCTTATGTAATACCAAATATCCATAATATCTCTGTAATTATATGAGATCTAACATTAAAACCACTTGATCTTACAGGATCTAACGAAGGCCTATTAGCCTGCATCAAATTTTACCTGAAAATTGCATTATGGGGGTCTAGCCCCCCCTAACATAATACCAAATATCCATAATATCTCTGTAATTATGAGATATAACGTTGAAACCACTTGATCTTACCGGATCTAATGAAGGCCTATTAGCCTGAATCAAATTTTACCCGAAAATTGCATGTGGGGGGGCTAGCCCCCCTATTTAATACTACCTAATATCTGTGTTTTTATGTGAAATATCTCTGTAATTAAATGAGATCTAACGTTGAAACCACTTGATCTTACCGGATCTAACGAAGGCCTATTAGCCTGCATCAAATTTTACCTGAAAATTGCATTATGGGGGGCTAGCCCCCCCTTCCCCTAACGTAATACCAAATATCCATAATTATATGAGATCTAACGTTGAAACCACTTGATCTTACCGGATCTAACGAAGGCCTATTAGCCTGAATCTAATTTTACCAGAAAATTGCATTATGGGAGGCTAGCCCACCCTAACGTAATACCAAATATCCATAATATCTCTGTAATTATATGAGATCTAACATTGAAACCACTTGATCTTACCGGATCTAACGAAGGCCTATTAGCCTGCATCAAATTTTACCTGAAAATTGCATGTGGGGGGGCTAGCCCCCTATTTAATACTACCTAATATCTGTGTTTTCATGTGAAATATCTCTGTAATTAAATGAGATCTAACATTGAAACCACTTGATCTTACCGGATCTAACGAAGGCCTATTACTCTGCATCAAATTTTACCTGGAAATTGCATGTGGGGGGGCTAGCCCCCCCTCATTAATCACTTAAGTCTGTAATTATGTGAGATCTAACAAAACAACTAGTTGATCATACCTGATCTAACAAATATCTTCCAAAATAGCAAATTTTTTGGTCAATTTTTTGATAAGGGGGGGCTGATGACGGGTTAGCCCCCCTGCAAATAACTGTTAATATCTCTACTTCTGTGTGAGATCTAACGCAAACAACAATTGATCTAACCTGATCTAACAAAGATCTAACCAACTGCATATGTTTTGTTCAAAAATTTTGATATGGGGGGGCTAACACGGCTGAGGTCTCAGGGAGACGCAGGTTTCTTCATTCTGGAAGGAACCAACTGTCTCATCCCCTGCTACCTATCCTAGGGCTCGTCAGTTTTAGCAGGGCTTTAGGTATCTAGTGTATGAGTATTTCCACCATCAGGATCTGCTCAAACTGGCAGGAGTTAGGGAAAGGCCTAGGGATTACTAGGAGGTCACCATCCCTCTTTCTCAACTTTTGAGGCCTAGATTGTTGTCTATTCGTTGTGGTGTGTATTTGGTGTTTTCTCTTCCCCTTAGGCCTCATGCACACGAACGTTTTTTTTCACGGTCCGCAAAAACAGGGTCCGTAGGTCCGTGATCCGTGACCGTTTTTTCGTCCGTGGGTCTTCCTTGATTTTTGGCGGATCCACGGACATGAAAAAAAAGTCATTTTGGTGTCCGCCTGGCCGTGCGGAGCCAAACGGATCCGTCCTGAATTACAATGCAAGTCAATGGGGACGGATCCGTTTGACGTTGACACAATATGGTGCCATTTCAAACGGATCCGTCCCCATTGACTTTCAATGTAAAGTCCGGAGTCCCTTTTATACCATCAGATCGGAGTTTTCTCCAATCCGATGGTATATTTTAACTTGAAGCGTCCCCATCACCATGGGAACGCCTCTATGTTAGAATATACTGTCGGATATGAGTTAGATCGTGAAACCTCATTTCCGACAGTATATTCTAACACAGAGGCGTTCCCATGGTGATGGGGACGCTTCTAGTTAGAATATACTACAAACTGTGTACATGACTGCCCCCTGCTGCCTAGCAGCATCCGATCTCTTACAGGGGGCCGTGATCAGCACAATTAACCCCTCAGGTACCGCACCTGAAGGGGTTAATTGTACTATCATATCCCCCTGTAAGAGATCAGGGCTGCCAGGCAGCAGGAGGCAGACCCCCCCCCCCCCCCTCCCCAGTTTGAATATCATTGGTGGCCAGTGCGGCCCCCCCCCCTTCCTCCATTGTAATAATTCGTTGGTGGCACAGTGTGCGCCCCCCCCCCCCCCTTCCTCCCTCTATTGTAATAAATCGTTGGTGGCAATCATTGGCCCCCCTCCCTCTATAGCATTAACAACATTGGTGGCCAGTGTGCGGCCTCCCATCTTGCGCCCCCCCCCCCCCAACCCCCCTTCCCCGATCATTGGTGGCAGCGGGTTACTAGCAATAGTACAAGATTCATACTTACCTGGGAGCTGCGATGTTCGTGTCCGGCCGGAGCTCCTCCTACTGGTAAGTGACGGTTCATTTAGCAATGCGCCGCACAGACCTGTCACTGTCACTTACCAGTAGGTGGAGCTCCCGGCCGGACACGAACATCGCAGCAGCAGGTAAGTATTAATCTTCTACTATTGTACTATTGCTAAGTAACCATGGCAACGAGGACTGTAGTAGCGTCCTGGTTGCCATGGTTACCGATCGGAGCCCCAGCGATTAAACTGGGACTCCGATCGGAACTCCGCTGCCACCAATGATGATGGGGGGCAGGGGGGGGGGGGGGGAGATGGGAGGCTGCACACTGGCCACCAACGTTGTTAATGCTATAGAGGGGGGGGGGCAATGGGGGGCGCACACTGTGCCACCAACGATTTATTACAATAGAGGGAGGAAGGGGGGGGGCGCACACTGTGCCACCAACGAATTATTACAATAGAGGGAGGGAGGGGGCGCACACTGTGCCACCAACGAATTATTACAATAGAGGGAGGGGGGGGGGCCGCACTGGCCACCAATGATATTCAAACTGGGGAGGGGGGGAGGGTCTGCCCCCTGCTGCCTGGCAGCCCTGATCTCTTACAGGGGGATATGATAGTACAATTAACCCTTTCAGGTGCCGCACCTGAAGGGGTTAATTGTGCTGATCACGGCCCCCTGTAAGAGATCGGGTGCTGCCAGGCAGCAGGGGGCAGTCTTGTACACAGTTTGTAGTGTATTCTAACTAGAAGCGTCCCCATCACCATGGGAACGCTTCTGTGTTAGAATATACTGTCGGTTCTGAGTTTTCACGAAGTGAAAACTCAGCTTTGAAAAAGCTTTATGCAGACGGATCTTCGGATCCGTCTGTATAAAAACTAAACTACGGCCACGGATCACGGACACGGATGCCAATCTTGTGTGCATCCGTGTTCTTTCACGGACCCATTGACTTGAATGGGTCCGTGAACCGTTGGCCGTGAAAAAAATAGGACAGGTCATATTTTTTTCACGGCCAGGAAACACGGATCACGGATGCGGCTGCAAAACGGTGCATTTTCCGATTTTTCCACGGACCCATTGAAAGTCAATGGGTCCGCGAAAAAAAACGGAAAACGGCACAACGGCCACGGGTGCACACAACGGTCGTGTGCATGAGGCCTAAACCTGTGACAAGTCTGCAGCTAGATCCCTGGATCTTGGTCTTGTTCTACAAACAAGAATCTTGGGGAATGGTATTGGATGAACAGCTACTGCCCATACAGTTTAACCCTGATTTCATACGAGTCACATGAAATCCAAAAGAGAAAAATTATGGCATGTTCCATGAAGACATCCTCTACAGCAGCTCATGTTCTCAGGATTTCCTTAGTTTTGAGCAGGTGATACAATTAGTGTCCATGCATCAGCACTTACCTCAGGTATTCATTCTGTGGGATCTTATCAAATCATGACCAGCAGGTGGGCCCTGAGGACTGGAGTTGAGGAACACTGCTTTACAGTATGATGCCATAAAGAAGCACCATATCATGGCACATGAATTATGAAGCTCCATTTTCCAGCACATACTGTAAAGGGATGTAAAAAAATTCCAATAAGGCCTCATGCACATGACAGTTATGTGTTTTGCGGTCTGCAAAACACAGATGGCATCCGTGTGCATTCCGCAATCTGCAGAAACGCGCGGGTAACCATTAATATAACTGCCTATTCTTGTCTGCAAAACGGACAAGAATAGGATGTTATTATTTTTTTTTTTTGCGGACCACGGAACGGAGCAACGGATGCGGAAAGCACACTGAGTGCTGTCCACATCTTTTGCGGCCCCATTGAAGTGAATGGGTCCGCATCCAAGCCGCAAATACTGCAGCTTGGATGCGGACCAAAACAATGGTCGTGTGCATGAGGTCTTACAATGACCTACTCCATGTATATTTATTTCTGTACATTGTTAGGTAATCAGAACTGGATTATAGAGTTGAGCGAAGCAAGCTTTGGATGCTTAATCTGAAGCCGTTCGTTCAAAACGTTGGAATAATACTGTATGGCGATTCATCTCCGTACAGTATTAGAATGTATATGTGTCAATGAGCCAAAGTTGGTTATTCATAAAGTTGCGCGTGACTTTGTTGAATAAGTTCAGTGGTTGATTTTTAAAGTGGAAAACCACTTTAAAGCTTGAAACCGAACTCTGCTTCGGTTCCGACTAGTACCTCGGAACCGAAGCCGAGTTAGGTTTCATCGAAGCCCATACATTCTAATACTGTACGGAGACCAACCTCCGTACAGTATTATTCTGACATTTTGAAAGAACCGACTTTGGATTAAGCATCCGAAGCTCGCTTTACTCAACTCTACTGGATTTTGAAATATATAAATGGTTTGGCAATTTTATTCACATAAGTATATTTTGCTTTACTGTAAAATGATGTACTGTCTCTTTAAGAAACCTGTAATCTTTGTTTCTTTTAACAGGCATATTGTTTTGCAGAACAGATAGCACTGACATAGTGGATTAGCTAGTAGCAGTGAATCATCGCAGGTCTGGTCCTCCTTACACATTCCACAGTACGTCACATAAGCAGGATGGCAGGTCCTAATTATCAGTACAGAAGTATGCTTTCCTCAGGGTTCGAAAGCATGATTTGATGATGGCACTAAGCTCCAGTTATTTTACAGACAGTTGCTCTTAAATAAAATAATTATGACATGCCATATGTTAATATGTTTCGATGTACAAGGCACAAAGCAAAGGACTGTACTGCATAACTGCACTGGATGGGAAACGAAAGCATAGTACGGCCATGGCTAAGTGGGCAGTAAGTAAAAGCAAGTTTACAATGTAGGTATACTAATAGACAGTATGCAAATAATATAAAATATGCACAGAGGTGCAGCAGATTTGCTAAGAAAACTGTTAATATTTTTGGACTAGTTCCGATGATGGTGATGTTCCCAGACAGGAAAAGCTGTTTAGGTTCCAAATGCTTATATACAATATACAAACGGAGAACAGGCATTTTGATCAGTAAAAGTGTTAGAAATATATGATGGCTAATAGCTGAGCTAGGGAGTTTCATGCGCCATGTGTTTTGCTTGGACTTTATGGACGCTGCTTGTCATGTGAATGGACCATGTACATTGACACATGAAGCCAGGGGAGCACCCAGGATTTTTTTTTAGGGGGGAGTACGGAGAGGGAAAAATGCAGCGTGCGTATCGCCTATTTTCTGAGCGCCTCCTACAAATAATAGGCCACTCTCAACAAACACTGTACATCTTAAATTATATTGTTGAGGATAAAGGTAAGAATCTCACCCTCATCCTACATAGACGCACTGTACTTAATACGCATGGCCCCATCATAAAACTCCTGTACTCACACTCACACTGTCCCCCACGTAGCTCCGTGGCAGGAGCTGTTGCAGTTTCACTTCCTCCCTCCTAATCCTGAAGGCACCAAAAGAGGAGTGGAGGATTTGCTGCGCAAAGGTGTGTAGGTCCAGGTGGAGGCCCGGCTCTACACATCATACGGAGAGGGGAGGGCCTGCCCTGGCTGCACTGCCTGCTTCACATTATAAAATAGACAACAGCAGGCTACAGCCAGGAATCTCCTCTCTCCTCCTTCCCCAGATCCTGCTCAAGTCCTGTGGTTTCCCCCCACCATTCGCCACCCGCCCATGGCCTGCTGCCGCCCATGGCCTGCTGCCCCCCTTGGCCGTCCTCACCCAGCTCTGAATCCTCCTTCTGCAAATGGCAAGGGGATGAGCCGGAGCATCTCCTCTCCTACATAGCGCCACATACCTCTTATATCCAGTGATGTTACCTTTGATATACAGGGTGGGCCATTTATATGGATACACCTTAATAAAATGGGAATGGTTGATGATATTAACTTCCTGTTTGTGGCACATTAGTATATGTCAGAGGGGAAACTTTTCAAGATGGGTGGTGACCATGGCGGCCATTTTGAAGTTGGCCATTTTGAATCCAACTTTTGTTTTTTCAATAAGAAGAGGGTCATGTGACACATCAAACTTATTGGGAATTTCACAAGAAAAACAATGGTGTGCTTGGTTTTAACGTAACTTTATTCTTTCATGAGTTATTTACAAGTTTCTGACCACTTATAAAATGTGTTCAATGTGCTGCCCATTGTGTTGGATTGTCAATGCAACCCTCTTCTCCCACTCTTCACACACTGATAGCAGGAGAAATGCTAGCACAGGCTTCCAGTATCCATAGTTTCAGGTGCTGCACGTCTCGTATCTTCACAGCATAGACAATTGCCTTCAGATGACCCCAAAGATAAAAGTCTAAGGGGGTCAGATCGGGAGACTTTGGGGGCCATTCAACTGGCCCACGATGACCAATTCACTTTCCAGGAAACTGTTCATCTAGGAATGCTCGGACCTGACACCCATAATGTGATGGTGCACCATCTGGCTGGAAAAACTCAGGGAACGTGCCAGCTTCAGTGCATAAAGAGGGAAACACATCATCATGTATCTATTTCGCATATCCAGTGACTCCCTTAGACTTCTATCTTTGGGGTCATCTGAAGGCAATTGTCTATGCTGTGAAGATACGAGATGTGCAGCACCTGAAACTACGGATACTGGAAGCCTGTGCTAGCATTTCTCCTGCGGTGTTGCTATCAGTGTGTGAAGAGTGGGAGAAGAGGGTTGCATTGACAATCTAACACAATGGGCAGCACATTGAACACATTTTATAAGTGGTCAGAAACTTGTAAATAACTCATGAAAGAATAAAGTTACATTAAAACCAAGCACACCATTGTTTTTCTTGTGAAATTCCCAATAAGTTTGATGTGTCACATGACCCTCTTCCTATTGAAAAAACAAAAGTTGGATTCAAAATGGCTGACTTCAAAATGGCCGCCATGGTCACCACCCATCTTGAAAAGTTTCCCCCCTCACATATACTAATGTGCCACAAACAGGAAGTTAATATCACCAACTGTTAAAGATGTGTGAATTTTATTCTATATTTTTGTATATCTAGGACTGTAATGAGTTAACTTTTTCTTCTCCAAGTGCCCACCCACCCCCCTCTTTGTTTCAAGATTGGAGAAGAGAGTGGGGGCAAAGAGCTGTGCTGTGAGAAGTGTCTGATTTCTCATCCTTGTACAGATGTCCCAACAAGGGAGGTATATAGAGTGTGAAGGAGTGCATAAGCCAATTATATGGCTCGATGATATGTATATATTATTCACTGCCTATAGAGAAGCACCTCTTTGAAGTGTCACATATGACGTATGCAGTATTATTGTTAGAATAGAAGCCATTACAAAATGGCGATGGTAACCAGATGTTTACATTAGTTCACATTCCAAAGTAGGGCCCAGTGCACAGATGCCAGGGTGTTATCTCCTCTCTTATCTCTTCTTCCTATTTGACCAATTAAACAATGTTTAAGCCTCAGTGAGGACTGCCCTCTTCTGAAGATGTATATAAGCTTACCCCATGTAATAAAAGTTAGAGATTGCATTGACCATCTATGTGTCAGCGTCTAGTCTCTCAGCCACGCGTGGATATTAACCCCTGGGGGGGGGGGTATATTGATTTGGAACACCAGAGTGCATCTCAAATCCAACAGCTGACAAGACGGGCCCCTGAGCTTGACGAACGGCAGAGGGGAGAGGACTGCAACTCAAAGAAAGGTGAGAAAACTTTTTATGTCATCTGCCTTTCTGCTATTTACTTCGTCATGCTCAGATAGCTCAGTCTGCTGTGAGGTGGTACTGATGTAAGTATAGTAGTCGGCTGTAATGCTGAAAGCTTGGAGTCTATAGAACCAATAGTCTGAAATTATAGATCACTCTGGTGTGTATATGTTTTGTGTGTGTCTGTGATTTGTCTGAGGAGTGAGTTGAGCACAGACGGTAAAACCACAGACAAAGGGAGGGGACAGTAACCTCCTGGTTTGGAAGGGGGCGCTGTAGCGCCGAGGTGTGGGACAAAGTAAACTCCGGCTGACCTGGCAGGGAGACACGTGGAGCTGTATGACCCTTTGACCTAAGGGAAGACTGCGGAGATATTCTCCACCGGACCTCAGGAAGACGCGTGGAGCCGTATGACCCTTTGACTTAAGGGAAGACTGCGGAGATATTCTCCACCTGACCTGACCCCAGGAAGACGCGGCGGAGCCCGCCTGACCCCTGGAACAGGGGAAGACGTGCGGGGAGTCCCGGCTGACTAGTCAGACGTGATAGTCATATTTGAGCCAACCAGAGGGGAGGGTGAATCCTTTGTCTGCGGAGGAAAGGGTTAAAGGTGCTGATCACTCCTCTGTTTTGTGTGTGTGTGTGTCAGTCTGAAATACTGTTGTTTTGAGATGGGTCAGTCCCACTCACATGAAGAAGGAAAATTGAAAGAATGTTAGAGAAAGTGTGGCCCCGGACAGCAGGTGGCCCGGCTGGCAACAGGGATGAACATCTGTAAGAAACTGTGAAGTTAGAGCTTACAGACTGTGGGCATCAGAACTCCTGTGATGTTGAAGGGGGGGTTCTAATGAGTGAGAAAACAGAGCAGTGTCAGGATGATAATTGATGGCATTAGCAAGAAAGTGCCCCAGTGTCTGCAATCAGAAAGGTGCTTGTGTTAAATGTTCAGAAATGAACTGGTTAAGTTTTGTTACCCTAATGATATGTGTGTGTTTAAATAGGGAAGATCCTAAAAGATGGTCAGTTAATGGATAAGTATTGTATGTATCCAGTGTGAACTACAGCGATTCACTTTCCCCTGCCTTCACACAGAAACATTCCTGAGATAAGAGGAGCGGGGAAAGGGGGGAGGGAATCATGCAGAGTAAGTGATGTGTAATATATTATACAAGACAAAGAATTGTTCAATAATTTTCTTTCTTCTTTCCCAAGCAGTGTACTGTGGGAATCCAGCTTTTAACAAAATGACTGTATGATTATAACATGTATATTGTCTTACAGCGACAGACCATCAGCAATTCTGGGTGTGGTGTAACTATCTGTTTCCAGGAAAGCTGTGTTTGTCTGTGCTGCAAGTTTTGGGATGAAAACAGTGTGTCTGGGTTGGAAGACAAAAATGATTCAGTGGAATGTGAAAGGGTGTGGCTTTGAGTTGTAGTTGAGGCGAATATGTGTGAAGACTGATTATGAGCTGTTGGTGAAAATGAGTACATGAAAATATGAATGTGTATGGAGTACGGAATTTGTTTTTTTTAAATAATATGCGCATTGAGGATTTTATTTTCCTTAGAAGATTTTTGTTTTTTTATTGGTGCCAACAGTGTTGATTGAGCTGTACATTTTTTTAAATTGAAGTCAATGAAAAGTTTTTTATGGGCCCTTTGTGTGTTCATGTCTGCATTGTCAGATCTGTTTGTTTCAATGTTTAAGTTACGTGTTACATGTTAAGTGTTGTGCTTCACATCTGAGCTCTGTTCTAATGGACAGCTGGCACATTACTGACGGACAAAAGGAGGACCACAGCGTCCAACTGAAAGGGGTGGACTTAGATGACTGAGAGCGGAGGGAGGAGGATAGGGGTGGACGTTACAGACAACAGCCCTTGTGACCATCCCCTAGTTATAAGACACTCCCATGGAAGATGAGAAGTCCTGTTTTGTTTTCCATTCTATAAATGCCGCGATAGGAAAAGTTGGATACTTCTGTAAGCCAAAATGCAGAGTAACATCAAGCAGCATTGGGTGGTTCAGTGGTGCCAACCATAGGTAGGGTTCCTTTGGCATTGCTTCAGCCCTGATGTCAAACGCCTCATTGAAGTGAGGAAAAAGTAAGTCTGCCACCCTATGATGGGCCTGCAGAGTCTGTGGGACCCAGATCCCAGAAGACAGAGTGTTGTGCTATGTGTGGTACTCCTCGTCCACACCACACGAGAGGATTGTATTCTATGTTGACCATGCCCAGATCACTGTCCGTCCCCACAGACACCCATGTTTTTTTTTTTGTCATAAGGAGAACACAAAGACAGGAAAGGGGGAGTTAGATCAAGATTAGGAAACAGGAAATTCAGTATCTGCTCTACTTTTAAACATTTTTAGCAGATTCAGTCTGGCCCAATGATATCCCTCACTCTGGGTGATAAAGAAGTAGTCCCGTTTTTGATTAATACTGGAGCAGCCAAGACAGTTGTGCACAGCAAACATGGCCTCCCCTGATTTACTCTCCAAGGACACCAGTCTTTGGGTAGAAGTGGATGGGAAAGTAGTACGCTCCCTTTTCAACAGAAACCATCCATATTAGATTTGCCCCTAACCAAGATGCGCTTGCCAGTTTGCTGGTCAGTGGTAACGCCCCTTGTTGCCTCCTGGGGGCAGATTTGCTTGCAAAAGTACATGCTGGTATCTCCTATCAGGAGGACGGCACTGTGAAGCTTACAGGTGCCCTCAACGACCAGGATCATTGTTTGTTGGCCATTAGTGATAAAATTCCCTGGTCCATGTTTGTATCAGTACTCCCAGAAGCTGAGAAAAGCAAAACCACTCACCATTGGATGGTACATGACCTACATGCCGTTAATGAAGCCACAGTTCCTAACACCCACATCGTGCCCAATACACACACCTTGTTGGCTCAGGTTCCCATTACCGCCACTCACTCCACTGTGATTGATTTGTCCTTTAGTCCCTACCGCCTCACAGATTAGGTGGTAGATGCTTTTTATGCCTAGAACTGGCAATTTTGTGTTCCCCCACACTGGGCCTATCAGATTATTACATTTAGATTGTATTGTTATGAAGTGAGTGGCCATGACTCAGCTGACCTCAACCAACTGCATGGCCAGCAATAACGCCCCGTAGCATATTATTCAGCCAGACTTGATCCCATGGCCAGAGGTGCCCCTTTATGCATCAGAGCTGTAGTAGTTGTACTAGCTATGCTTGATAAAAGCTCTGAGATTGTTCTGAACCATAAGTGATGGTGATATTACATCTATCCTGATGAACGTACAATCCAAATGATTGTTTTGTTGCCTGTTATTTGAGAATGCAGTGTTTCATTTTGTTGCCTGACAATGTTGCTCTCCAAAGGTGTAATACTTTGGACCCAGCCACCCTGTTGCCTCTGGACCAAGGGGGGAGGGAAGAGTTAGGGCACCGCACTTTAACCTTTTCTTCCAGATTCAAAGGAAGAGGCTCCTGACTGTTTGCAGATGATGCCACAAGAGGTAGTGGGATTTGGTAAATCAGCCATTAGGTAATCTAGATCATGTGCTCTTTGTGGATGGATCGAGGTATGGCCAGGATGGCAGGTACTACACAGGTTGGGCAGTGGTGATTAAACGTGAACTACCACACATGTCGGCTCAAGAAGTGGAGCTAAAAGACTCTGAAGATGGCTTGCAGATATGCAAATGGTAAAACAGCCAACATTAACACTGATTCCAAGTGTGCTTTTGGGATAGCCCATGACTATGGGCCCATATGGAAAGCCAGAGACTCCTTGATCGCTTCAGGTAAACCCATCGAAAATGGGGAAGCAGTGAGGTCTCTGATGGAAGCCCTCTTGTCACTAACATGAGAGGTGATAATAGCAACGAAAGGCCACTGTAAACAGATGCAGAGGAGGCAAAGGTGAAAGCCACGGCGGATCAGGTGGCAAAAAATGGCTGCCAAATTACCTAAGCAGACCCCTGTCTTAAGTGGCCACAGTTCAGGTCCCTGAAATAACTCCTCCTGTCTCCCGAAAGTTCTTAAGACCTTACAGAACCAGATGGGGAAGGAGGAAAGGGACTGGTGGATGGAAAAGGGGGGACTACAAATAAGAAGGGAAAACTTTGCCTTCCCAGGTTCCTCTACTCCACGATGGCACAGGCAACCCATGGAGTGATGCACCAGACAAAAACTGCTATGTGTGATTTAGTACATAGCATATGGTATGTCCCAGGGTTCAGCACTGTAACAGTCAGACATACTCAAGGATAAATGGTTTGTGCCCAGAACAACGTGGGCAAGGTGGTTAAGGTACCCAAGAAACACGTATTGCTTTTGTATCTGTTTCAACGTTTGCAGACTACCTTCAACTACCCAAGGTGGGCATGTATGAGTATGTATTGATATGTGATGACTTGTTTTCAGGATGGCCAAAACCGTACCCAAAGAAGTTAAGAAGATTATGGCCGAAGTTGTGTGCAGGTATGGGGTACTTTAGATAATTGAAAGTGACACAGGTGTTCACTTCACAGGTGAAGTGAGGCAGGAGATGATGAAAGTTTTGGGTGTAGGACAGGCCTTACATGCTTCGTACTATCCACAAAGCAGCAGTAGAGTAGGGAAAAGGAACTGAACGGGAGACTAAGTTAAAGATTCAAAAAGCCTTAATAGAGTGCCTGCTGGTAGCTCTCTTTTAGTAAGGTATACGCCTAACCATGAGACAGGCCTTTGTCCTTTTTGGGTCAGCCCCTAGGATAGGATTTTATTTCCCACAGCAGCTTCAGATGCAACATGATTGTCTGGCAGATTATGTGATCAGTTTTGTACAAGCATTTGACTAAAGTACATTTTCGAGTTTTTGCTTCACTTCCAGGTTTTGATAAAGTACCAGGAACCCACCCACTTGTGTCTGGAGATTAGGTGGTAGAAAAAGACACGTTAGGAAAGTCCTAAAACCCTGGTTTGATGGTCCATTCCGAGTGTTGTTGACCACAAGCACAGTGAAGCTCAAAGAAAAGGATAATTAGATTGATTTCAAGGAAGTGGTGAGACTGGTTTTCCCTTGTGTGACTGTTGATCATGACTCAAAAGAATATGGAAAAAATTGTATGAAAACATCGATCCAGGAAATCAGGAGCATTGATGACCTCCAGTCCCCCCATATAATGTCAACGCCAGTTAGGGAAAGATCATCTGACTTCCCCGTGCTCAAATCCAGTGTCACGGGAGGCTGTTCGCTAGGTATGGGTTGTCGTGGAAGCTGGTGAAGAGGATGTCGGAGCATTGGGACAGATGTTTAGGGAGAGAATGAAATTCAAGGGGGGACTGTTAAAGATGTGTGAATTTTATTCTATATTTTTGTATATCTAGGACTGTAATGAGTTAACTTTTTCTTCTCCAAGTGCCCACCCACCCCCCTCTTTGTTTCAAGACTGGAGAAGAGAGGAGGGGGGGAAAAGAGCTGTGCTGTGAGAAGTGTCTGATTTCTCATCCTTGTACAGATGTCCCAACAAGGGAGGTATATAGAGTGTGAAGGAGTGCATAAGCCAATTATATGGCTCGATGATATGTATATATTATTCACTGCCTATAGAGAAGCACCTCTTTGAAGTGTCACATATGATGTATGCAGTATTATTGTTAGAATAGAAGCCATTACAAAATGGCAATGGTAACCAGATGTTTACATTAGTTCACATTCCAAAGTAGGGCCCAGTGTGCAGATGCCAGGGTGTTATCTCCTCTCTCTTATCTCTTCTTCCTTTTTGACCAATGAAACAATGTTTAAGCCTCAGTGAGGACTGCCCTCTTCTGAAGGAGTATATACGCTTACCCCATGTAATAAAAGTTAGAGATTGCATTGACCATCTATGTGTCAGCGTCTAGTCTCTCAGCCACGTGTGGATATTAACCCCTGGGGGGGTATATTGATTTGGAACACCAGAGTGCATCTCAAATGCCCTAATTTAGGGCGTCTTCATCAACCAACCATTCCCATTTTATTAAGGTGTATCCATATAAATGGCCCACCCTGTAGATGTTCTCTTTCCTCATCTTCTCCATTCAGACCAGACCGCCATGATGATTTTTCAGCCATCTCTCGTCTCTGCAGATATTGACAGACAGACATTAGTTTCCCACTTTTTCATCATCTTCACATCTTCTGAACACCCCATCCTATACTGTGCCCGTTGTGCTCCCCAATACTATACTGCAGAAACTGCCCCTTAAAAAATACTAGTACCACACAGATCGTGTTCCCTTCAACAATTATTGGCACACAGTGCTCTAAAAAAAATAACTGCGCCCAGTAAATAGTGTCCCGGACACTAATAGTATAAAAATAATGTCCCCCAAAAATAATTTTGCTAAGCTGATACTGTGACAGGGTGCCCACCAACGTAACTGTGCTCCCCAAAATCCCACCAATAGAAATAATTATCTGCCAGAGCACACTTAGTAGTAATAATGCCCCCATAGTGCACATACTAGTAATAATGTTCCCCATAGCCCCCCAGTAGTAGTAAAGCTCACCATAATGCCCCCTAGTAGTAATAATTCTCCTTATAATATGACCGTACAAGAAATACCCCCGCTTAGTGCCCGCAGTATGTCCCTATAATGTATGCCAGTATAAAATACCCCAATATAGTGCCCCAGTAAAATGTTCTCATAGTGTTCCTCTCCCCCTTCCCCATAGTGCCCCCCCATAAAAAATTCCCCTCCTTAGTGCCCCCCATAATGTGCCATTAAAAATCCCCCTTCTTAGTGCCACCAGATGCCCCCATAATGTGCCAGTAAAAAGTCTCCTTCTTAGTGCCACCAGATGCCCCCATAATGTGCCAGTAAAAAATCCCCCTTCTTAGTGCCACCAGATGCCCCATAGTGCTGCTCTCCCCTATAGTGCCTCCCATAATGTGCCAATAAAAAATGCCCCCTTAGTGCCAGATGCCAGAGTGCCCCCTATAATGTGCCAGTAAAAAAATTCCCCATCCCAGCCACCAGATGCCCTCATAGTGCTCCACTCCCCCACAGTGCCCCCAAATAATGCCCGTAAAATGCCACCAGATGCCCCAAAGTGCCACTCTCCCCTATAGTGCCTCTCATAATGTGCCAATAAAAAAAATGCCCCCATAGTGCTCCTCTCCCCATGGTGCTGCCCTCCATAATGTGCCAGTAAGAAATGCCCCCAGATGTATAATACCCCAGGGTGCCATTAACACCTCCTTTTGTACCCCCACTATCTGTATTGTGTGATCCTGTGTCCTGTGTCATGTTTCATGTTTCATATTTATTGCCATTTCCTGCAGTGTGTGTATATGCATTTCCTTATAAACCAATGTTCAAGTGTTATGTGCCTGGTTCACCAGCAGGTGGCAGCAAATCTGTGCAGAGACAGTTTCTTTGGAGATCAACCTTCTGGTTCCATTCCAGCTCTCTTTAGAGAGGGAGGAGTTTAGTTAGTCAGTGAGTCAGTCTAGTCCACCCTCCTTAGGGAGAGGTTGTGTGTTGGCTAGCAGAGCACTGCCTGCTCTGCTAGGCCCAGAGGCCCTGCCTCTGAAGTCTATATGGTTGCTTGCATTGCCTTCATCCAAGCTGAAGCTAGAGCTTGAGGTACTCAAAGCCGGTGTTCTAACAAAAATCCTTACTTCGTGAAAATACCTTGCCCCTCGTGACTTCCGGTGGTGTGCGCCTCAACTTCGGGGGGTGTGCGCCTCAGCACAAGCGCACTACCACGCAACGGGTATGGTAAAATTACAGGGAGCGCTGACTCACGGACACCGCGCGTGTGCCCTCAGGGGGTAAGGAGATCTGACGGTCTTTTCTCCTTACCCTCACACTGTGCACGAGCGGATTTGGAAATCTCCTTTTGCTCCCAGCACTATCAGTCATCCAGGGGAGGTGGGTGCAGCATATTGGGGGGGGGGGCATAACCCTAAACCCTAACCCTTGTGAGGGTAAGGAGAAAAGACCGTCAGAACTCCTTACCCCCAGAGGCCGCACGAGCGGTGTCCGTGAGTCAGCGCTCCTTGTAATTTTACCATACCCGTGCCGTGGTAGTGCGCTTGCGCTGAGGCGCACCCCCCCCTCCCCGGAAGTCACAAGGGGTAAGGTATTTTCATGAAGTAAGGATTTTTGTTAGAACACCGGGACAATAAGTTCCTAGGATTAAAGATAAAGTAAGAGACCGACTACAGCTAACCTAAGTTCCAGCAGAAGAGGAAGAGTTCCTAAGCCAGCCAAGCATAGCAGAGCTGAGAGAGCTACCACATAGCAGGGGTGGGATTGTTGCAGAGAAGCGCTTGCCTGACGGATTATGCCAATACCTGCTGATGACCAAGATAAAGTTTGGAAACACTTTGGATTACCGTCCATGCCAAGTAAAGCTGTGTTCAACGTTTCTAAAAAGTCTGGACTCCATTTATTCCACTCATTCATCACCCAAGTTCAACAACCCCTTTTTGCACTTGGTTCGGACTACACCACGTCTGGGATCCACAGATATCCAGGTAGGAGCACCGTGACACGTGCCTAGAACATTTACAACACCACTCTGGCATTCCTACCCTGGGTTCCACCAATACCATCTACAAAGGGGACTCCAAGTCCTCGTTGCTTAACTGCAACTGGCATCACGACTACTTGCTTTAATAGAGGGACATATAATCGTAGATACCTTTTGAGGGGCAAGAAATCCCCCGGACGCTGGCGGTGGGCCGCTGGAGATGCACCCCCCCATAATGTGCCAGTAAGAAATGCCCCCATAGTGCCCCCCAAAATGGGGCAGTAAGAAATTCCCCTGTATCCACCCCCCCTAAATGGGCCAGTAGCAAATGCCCCCTTAGTGTCACCAGGTGCCCCTATAATGTGCAATATATATAATATATATTTATAAAAAATACTAATGCTTACCTTCATGAGGCTGGCAGCGATGAGATGCGGGTCTCTTCCGGCCCGTGTCCCGTGCTGTATGCCGCCCGGCTCAGGCGGCGCGATGATAATGATGTCATCGCGCCGCCTGAGCCATCCTCTGATAGACTGCAGGAACTAGTGCCTGCAGCCTATCAGAACGGGGGAAGGGAGACTCCTCTCCCTCCCCTGCCGCAGCACAGCCATCTGATGAATATGGAGATGAGCGCTTCCACAATGGAAGCGCTCACCTCCTATTGCCCCCCACCGCTCGCAATTAGATCCAGGGCTGCGCTGCCTGTGGTGATCGGCAGTGCAGCCCTGAGTGTTTAAAAAAAAATTTAAATTAAAAATCAATGGTTCTATGGGGGGTCCAGACCCGTTGGACCCCCCCCCCCCTTGTCGGTGCGCCCCTGCATGATGCTATAGGGCCTCTGTAAGGCACCAGATTCCCCAAGGGCCACACAACATCAACAAAGGACCCCTGTGCAGCAATGTAGGCTATGGCTACATGGCAATTTTGGGTATAACACCGTGCCACACGCTAATTTAATGGCATCTAGGTGCTAGTGATAGGCTGGTAGCTATGACCTACATGTACACTCACCTAAAGAATTATTAGGAACACCATACTAATACGGTGTTGGAACCCCTTTTGCCTTCAGAACTGCCTTAATTCTATGTGAGGATAGGGAAAAAAACGTAAGAAAAATAGACCTGTATCGGGCGCCAATAGCCTCAAAGGTAATAGCCTACTTGCGATAAAAATGGTCAATTGAGTGGTGACTTTGATATAGTTGTTTAAAAACACAACGTTTGTAAAACGTGCAAAATAACCTTAATTAAAACAGTAAAGGTAGTTGGTTAAAATCACAATGAGAATAAAAAAGGCATTTTGTAGTAAAGACTCACTTCACCCAGGAGGGGCAGGGTGGGATAAAGCACATAACACCCACTCTGCTTCCTCCTGCGCCTGGATCGCCTGTAAGATCGTCCGGAAATAACGGCAGTCACACTTGGAACTTCTGGTTATTTTCTTTTTATTGTTTTAGCACAGGGTAGGGGTAGGAGTAGGCTCAACGCGTTTCGGGGTCACTGGGAGCTCCTGATGAAGGGGATCCCAGTGACCCCGAAACGCGTTGAGCCTACTCCTACCCCTACCCTGTGCTAAAACAATGAAAAGAAAATAACCAGAAGTTCCAAGTGTGACTGCCGTTATTTCCGGACGATCTTACAGGCGATCCAGGCGCAGGAGGAAGCAGAGTGGGTGTTATGTGCTTTATCCCACCCTGCCCCTCCTGGGTGAAGTGAGTCTTTACTACAAAATGCCTTTTTTATTCTCATTGTGATTTTAACCAACTACCTTTACTGTTTTAATTAAGGTTATTTTGCACGTTTTACAAACGTTGTGTTTTTAAACAACTATATCAAAGTCACCACTCAATTGACCATTTTTATCGCAAGTAGGCTATTACCTTTGAGGCTATTGGCGCCCGATACAGGTCTATTTTTCTTACGTTTTTTTCCCTATCCTCACAATATGTCCATTTCAGGCTTACCCCTGTCTGGACACTAGACCTGTGGCTGCCTACCACCTCTCCAGTAATCAAACACACCCGTATTACACCCGAATTTTAAACCATCCACTAACGGTCCTTCCCTTTGGCGCCCTGCCTGGATATCCCAGACTCTTTTTACCGTAAGGAGTCTGTGACTAATCCCCTCTTTTTTTTTTCCCTCGTATCTCTGTCTTAATTCTATGTGGCATTGATTCAACAAGGTGCTGATAGCATTCTTTAGAAATGTTGGCCCATATTGATAGGATAGCATCTTGCAGTTGATGGAGATTTGAGGGATGCACATCCAGGGCACGAAGCTCCCGTTCCACCACATCCCAAAGATGTTCTATTGGGTTGAGATCTGGTGACTGTGGGGGCCATTTTAGTACAGTGAACTCATTGTCATGTTCAAGAAACCAATTTGAAATGATTCGAGCTCTGTGACATGGTGCATTATCCTGCTGGAAGTAGCCATCAGAGGATGGATACATGTTCTCATTCTGTTTACGCCAAATTCGGACTCTACCATTTGAATGTCTCAACAGAAATCGAGACTCATCAGACCAGGCAACATTTTTCCAGTCTTCAACAGTCCAATTTTGGTGAGCTTGTGCAAATTGTAGCCTCTTTTTCCTATTTGTAGTGGAGATGAGTGGTACCCGGTGGGGTCTTCTGCTGTTGTAGCCCATCCGCCTCAAGGTTGTGCGTGTTGTGGCTTCACAAATGCTTTGCTGCATACCTCGGTTGTAACGAGTGGTTATTTCAGTCAACGTTGCTCTTCTATCAGCTTGAATCAGTCGGCCCATTCTCCTCTGACCTCTAGCATCCACAAGGCATTTTTGCCCACAGGACTGCCGCATACTGGATGTTTTTCCCTTTTCACACCATTCTTTGTAAACCCTAGAAATGGTTGTGCGTGAAAATCCCAGTAACTGAGCAGATTGTGAAATACTCAGACCGGCCCGTCTGGCACCAACAACCATGCCACGCTCAAAATTGCTTAAATCACCTTTCTTTCCCATTCTGACATTCAGTTTGGAGTTCAGGAGATTGTCTTGACCAGGACCACCCCCCTAAATGCATTGAAGCAACTGCCATGTGATTGGTTGACTAGATAATTGCATTAATGAGAAATAGAACAGGTGTTCCTAATAATTCTTTAGGTGAGTGTAGTTGCGGCAGCCTGTGTGTGAGCTGCTACTTGTGCTTACATGCTCCCCTCCCTGTTGCCTTGGTTCTGGTGCGGTTAACTTTCCCTGTTCTTTCTGGGTGTGCTAGCTAGGTGGTCAGATGACCTCCTTAAGGCCTCTTTCACACAGGCGTCATGGATTTGGGCCGGATAAGATGCGGGTGTGTTGTGGGAAAATGCACGATTTTTCCACGCGAGTGCAAAACATTTTAATGCGTTTTGCACGCGCGTGAGAAAAATTGGCATGTTTGGTACCCAGACCCGAACCCGGACTTCACAGAAGTTCGGGTTTGGGTTAGGTGTTGTGTAGATTTTATTATTTTCCCTTATAACATGGTTATAAGGGAAAATAATAGCATTCTTAATACAGAATGCTTAGTAAAATAGGGATGGAGGGGTTAAAAAAAAAATGAAAAAAATTTAACTCCCCTTAATCCACTTGTTCGCGCAGCCCGCCTTCTCTTCTTTCTTCTTCTTTGAGGAAAAGGACCTGTGGTGATGTCATTGCGCTCATCACATGGGTATGGATCATGTGATGGACCATGTGATGAGCGCAGTGACGTCACCACAGGTTCTTTTCCTCCTAGACAGCAAAGAAGAAGACAGAAGAGAAGCCGGGCTGCGCGAACAAGTGGATGAAGTGAGTTAATTTTTATTTATTTTTTTAACCCCTCCAGCCCTATTTTACTAAGCATTCTGTATTAAGAATACTATTATTTTCCCTTTATAACCATGTTATAAGGGAAAATAATAATGATCGGGTCCCCATCCCGATCATCTAGCAACCATGCGTGAAAATCGCACCTCATCCGCACTTGCTTGCGATTTTCACGCAGCCCCATTAACTTCTATGGGGCCTGTGTTGTGTGAAAAACGCACAAAATAGAGCATGCTGTGATTTTCACGCAACGCACAAGTAATGCATGAAAATCACCGCTCATGTACACAGCCCCATAGAAATGAATGGGTCCGGATTCAGTGCGGGTGCAATGCGTTCACCTCACGCATTCCACCCGCGCGGAAATCTCTCCCGTGTGAAAGAGGCCTAAGGCCTCTTGCACACGAACGTGTGCGCCCCGTGGTTGTGCTGCGGGCCACAATGCACGAGCACAGTCCGTGGGGCAGCCGCAGGGGGATCCGGCTGTTCCTCAAAAAGATAGGACATGTTCTATCTTTTTGCGGAACGGAAGTACGGGACGAAATCCCACGGAAGCACTCCGTAGTGCTTCTGTAGGGTTCCATTTTGTGCTTCTGTTCCGCATCTCCGGATCTGCGGACCCATTGAAGTGAATGGGTCTGCATCCGTGATGCAGAATGCCGACAGAACAGCACCCGTGTATTGCGGATCTGCAAATGCGGTAACGGGGCGCACACGTTCGTGTGCAAGAGGCCTAAGCCTCATGCAGACGTCCGTGGAGCACAGTCCGTGAGATATCATTGGTTGCTATGACACCGTGCGCTTCGTGCCACCGTTGCTGTACAGTAATACACTTGTATGATCATACGAGTGTTTTACTGTACTGCGGTGGCGGCACAAAGCGCACATCGTCATAGCAACCAATGACGCTGTGTGCTCCTGTAATGCCAGTCCGGTATCTCACGGACTGTGTTCCTTGGATGTCTGAATGGGGCTTTACCCTGCTATAACATCCTGTGTGCTGTGGGTTTGAGGTTGGTCTGTCTCCAGCTTTGCTGGGTGCAGGAGCTATGCACTTGACCTGGGGATATTCCATCTGCCCTGTCTGTGTGGTTACCTAGTGAGACATCAAGGTCACCTTGTCTGTTCCGTGTTTCGGGGTGCAGCTGTCTGTTCGCCCCTGAACTCCTTATGGGGAACAGGCATCTGCTAGTACGGTTCTGTATGCCTTCAGTGAGAGGTCTCCTGGGTTCTCTGGAGGGAGGACATCTAGTTTGTTTGGGCAGCTCTGTCTGTGACCAACATGCATCCATTGGGTCCAGGCATCTGCTTGTATTCTAGTTCCTTTTGTCTTGCCTGAACTGTGTCCTGTGCAGTTGTTTGGGTTCCAGTTCGTGTGTCTGGGTTCCCATCCTTGTTTGTGTGGACTGCTGGTGTTTGCACCATCAGTCTCTGCAGGAAAGTAGCTAAGTGCAACGGGACCATCCTGGAGGTGGGACCAGTGAGCACTCGGGTAAGTTCATTCCCACCATCAGGGGCTCTGTGAAGAAGGTGTCTCACTGAGTCTCTGCCCTCTGGATTTTGCCCCAAGTCAAACCAGTGCACTTGGTCCAGTGGTATTACCTGCTGCTGGTCCAGCTCACTGTCATGTCCTGATTATGTTAAAGTATTCATTTTTGGTCCTTACTTTGTCTGTCTGCTTGCCTTGGTGTCTTATGCCTGAGAGATGTTCTAGGGGTCAGTAGGACCCTCGCTAGAACATGGGGAAAAAGTGCTAATAAACCCGTAAGTCACATGCACAGATTTCCACAAGGATTAGGCATGCATTTTGTGTTACGTACAGATTTTGTCACTGATTTTGTTTGTGGTTTTGCCCCGGACTTCAACTTGGGGTGAAATTTACAATAAACATCCACAGACAGAACTGACATGCTGCTGTTTTCAAAATCCAATGTACAAGTGGATAATTTCCACAATGTGTTGATGAGATTTTCAAACACTCAACTATTTAGCTGGCACTGTTTTACATACAAATCCATGCGGCAAATCTGGACCCATGCCAACAGGAACACATAGTATAGGAACATACATAAAATACATAGAAAAACCATTAGTAAAATGCTGTCCACATTGCAGGGGCTGGGGGCCGGGAGAGCAGAGGCAGGCTGAGAAACCTGTGTTTGCATCTTACAGTTAGAAGTCTTCAGAGTTTAGTAGAACACGGACTACGGATTCTGCTCAGCAATGCCCTCAAAAAATGCCCTCTTCTGTGTGCCAGAACAAAGATGCCCCCTTATAATGTGCCAGTGCAAAAAATACCCCCTTTTAGTGACCCCAGTAGAACTGATGTTCCCATAGTGGCCCAATGACATGCTGCCAAAGAAGAATAACAAACTTAAATACTTTCCTCCATCCCACTGTCAGGATGCAGTGCAGGACACAGGCCTCTTCCGACCTGTATAATGATGATGACATCATTGTGCTGCCTGCGCCAAAACAGTGGGGCAGGGAGACATCGCTCCTATGCCTGCTGCAGCTCCCACTGCCTGAATAGCGAGAGATGAGAGCTTCCACACTGGAAGCGCTCATTGCCCACAGCCCTGACGCCGCCCCCTACTTGTGCCTTGGTGACACTACCTGAGCCAGTCACCTCACTGGCGGTGCGCCCCTGTGCATGTTACTAATATCACCTCTTAAGGTCCCTTTCTCATGAGTGATACAGATTGTCTGTTCAGTGGTAAATTGATGGTATTTCACGCAAGTTCAATCAGTTTTGTCTGTGACTGTGTTTAGTGTTTTCGTTTTTTCCTTCAGAATTACGGTACGTCCGTTTTGATTCTGTTTTTCACTTATGTGAAGAAAAACTGAAGACTAACACGCAACATCTCCTAAAAACCCTCAGTGAAACACGCATTTCACCCGGATGCCTTCCATTTTCATCCAGCCCTTTCCTCATAGAAATGAGTGCAATAAACAGACAATATGGAACGCAAAGATGATTGGTTTGTTTTTATTCATTAGGTGGTGTTTTTTGTCTTTCTGTCTTTCTGTCTACTCTAGTGTTTGTTTCAGGTGCTTTTACATCTTTCACTATAAGCAATAAAAAAAAAACAACAACCTGTTTACATAACCAAAAATATGCTACTAAAAAGCATCACAAAAATCACAGCAAAAAAATGTTCGTGTCCAAAAAAATGCATTTACTAATATAAAAAAAGCCAAATTCATGTATGTAAGGGCCCAAAGAGTGTAATTCAACTTTCTTTCAGTATGCTGTCCGTGTATATTGTATAACGCCAGCATTACACTGCTTTAAAAGGTAAGGGCTCGTTCACACAACCGTGCCGTTTTTTGATGTCGGCAAATTGCAGATCCGCAAAAAAACAGATGAAGCCCGTGTGCCTTCTGCAATTTGCGGAACGGAACAGGGGGCCTATTATAGAAATGCCTATTCTTGTCCGCAAAACGGACAAGAATAGGACAGGACTCATAATTTTTGCGGGGGCACAGAACGGAGCGACGGATGCGGACAGCACACGGAGTGCTGTCCGCATCTTTTGTGGACCCATTGAAATTAATGGTTCCATATACGGACCGTATGCGGAATGCAAAATACGTTTGTGTGAACGAGCCCTAAGACTGATTAAAATTGGTCTAAGACAAGGGGGTATTTTTCGGCTTGGAAAGTGAATTTGTGCGCTGGCCAAGAAAGAGTTACACCTTCCACCATCAGCCGCACATTCCAAAGTTCAAAAGCTCCAGAATATCTTTCTAGCCTAATGGAATATATTTTTGCATAGAATTACATTCAAGCACATAGAAAAGCAAACAATATATTACTCCAGCCCTTAAAGGGGTTGTGTCACTTAAATAAAAGCCATTTATTATGTAGAGAAAGTTAATGCAAGACACTAATGTATTGTGATTGTCCATATTGTCTCCTTTGCTGGCTTGATTCATTTTTCCATCACATTATACACTGCTCATTACCATGGTTACGACCACCCTGCAATCCTGCAGCAGTGGTCGTACTTGCACATGTCCATCCTTGCTGGATTGTAGGATGGTCGTAAACCATGGATATTAGCAGTGTATGATATGATGGAAGAATAAATCCAGCCAGCAAAGGAAGCAATATGGATGGTCACAATACATTAGTAAGTGGCTTGTATTAACTTTCTCTACATAATAAATGCCACTTGCTAGAAGTGACACAGTCCCTTTAAGGCAGCGCAGCCGTGTTTCTGAGTGTCTAGTGCTCTTCCAGAAGCAGCTACTGTAGCTTTAAATGTATTGACATTGGACAGCTGCATATACAAAAACAGAGGCTGAATATGTGTGAAGAAATATATATATCAGCAGATATGTGATATTCTGTAGCAAATATGTTACAAATTGACATTTTGTTAGATTTAGTATTAGACTTTTAAAGAGGAGCTGTCCCCTCTCCTGACATGTCAGTTTTTGTCACTACATGTAATAACAATTCTGGCGTATCTATGCTTATGACTCTGTTGTACCATTCCTCTATTACTCCTGCTAGAAGTTTATGAATAAATTACCAGTAGTATGCAATAAAGGTCCACCAGGGTTTTACAAGTAGGGTGTATGTATCCAATCAGTGCTGTAAGTGACAGACTGTGCAGGTCCCCCCAATGGTAACACCCAGATGAACTTTTATTGCTGACTGCTGGCAATTAATTTATTTCATTCTAGTAGGAATAGCAGAAGAAAGGCACAACATAAAGGTATATGAAAAGGTTTGTTATTACATGGGGAATGCAAGTAGTTACTATAACACTATAACAGACAGGTCAGGAGAGGTGACGGCTCCTCTCTTAAAGGGTATCTGTCAGCAGGTTTGTCCCTATGAAACTAGCTGACTGTGCACTTGGCAGCTGAAGGCATCTGTGTTGGTCCCATGTACCTATGTGTCCGCATTGCTGAGAAAAATGTTGTTTTAATATATGCAGATGAGCCTCTAGGAGCAATGGGGGCGTTGCCATTACACCCAGAGCGTTTGCACACTTTGACAGCTCCAGGGGTGATGATATTTCCACTGCACATGCAACAGGTATAAAGCTGCTGACAGATGCCCTTTAAATTTATGCAGCTAATCTAAGGTGTAATCTAATTATGATTAAAAAAAAGTGTGTACAAAAAAACCCCAAAAAAACTTCACTCAAGTACCATAGCTCCGGTGCTGCCGCTCCTGTCCCAGCTGAACCAGAACTGATGATGTCCCGTTTGCATTCATCTGACCCCTGCAGCCCATGAATTGCTTCAGCAGTTACTTGTGCAAGAATGGCAAAGGCCTGCAAAGGCCAATGGCTCCTCCGTGAGGGAATCCATGTTTGATCCGTGTGTCATCCATATGCCACTGACATTACGACGTGGAGAATGAATTTCCAGATGGCATCTGTGTTGTGTTTTTTCACGGACCCCGGACTATACTGATATTTCAGTCCGTGCTTCTGCATCGCAAAAAACAGAACATGTTCTATTGTTTTGCGGTGCAGACTGATTCTTGTGGATCCCGGATCCATTCAAGTGAATGGGTCCACATCCGCAAATGACGGGCACATGGTCGGTGTGCACGGGCGCAGGCCACACATACTAGTGGGCATGAGCCCTGAGAGCTCACGTACACGACCTTGGTTTTGGTCCGCATCCGCCCATTGAAGTCTATGGGTCTATGAAAAACCTTTCACATAACATGGGTGGCATCTGTGTTCTGTCAGTGTTTGTTTTTTTTTAACGGATCATTGATAGTTGATGCTCCGGAAATTAATTTACAGCTGAGCAGCGTCCATATTCACATGAATGGGGCCCTGCAAAGTTATTCGCTCTGCGGCGCCCGCAAACAAGACGGAATATGTTCTATTGTCCGTTTTGTGGATAAGGATAGGACATTTCTGCTGGCGAAATAAAAAATTGCGTCAGGCTCTTGGCTGGTATCCGTGTTTTGCATATTCGTGATATGTGGACTTAAAAAACGGCAACGGCCGTGTGCATGAGCCCTCAGGCCATTATGGAATTGTTTCTTCCTTGCCGTGATCTGACATTTGATCAGGGGGAAATTAAAATTCACTGCGTCGTCCCTGAGAATCATTATCAATAGTGATGACAGACAGAGGGTTAAAAATGGACACGTAGATTCTTCACGGATGAACCATCTTGTCACGTATGTCACCACGGACAAAATAATAGCTCAATGGGGACTTGTTATGATAATTTGGGGCCTAGGGTGTCATATTCTCCTGACAGACTTCCGAATACTCCAGTTATATTAGGGGATGGTTCCCTAAAGTCAGTGGTCACATGAAGCTGCCAGGCATTACTTCTTCACTATCACTGATTTGGAGGGTACTGACTCTCCTTGTGGACGGTCATGTCTCAGTGTGTGGGTATGGAAAGGGTTAAGGCCTCCTTACAAGGGACTGGTGTGTCACACCGGGTGAGTGTGTCTGCATCTGAAACCACTTCACAAGGAATTTCTCTCAGGAACATTTGGGGAATTTCAGAGGGACTTGTCATACACAGTACTGTTCATTCCTGGGGAAGTGTGACTGGAAGAGGGGCTGCAGCCCACAGACAGCAGAGGTATGTGCAGCCTGCACCTGGGCTCTAATCTGGGGGGGCTGACGTGTGCTACTCGCAACTTCTCACATTCACCCTGAAGCAGCAAGATAAACAGTGCACGGGGATTGTCTGGCACGGCGAGGGCCGCTAGGAAATCGTCCCCAGGTGTTGCTTTGCAGCAGATTAGTGAGGGGTTAATGAGCTGCTGAGCGGTCAGGGACATGATGAGGTGACACCACACAGGAGACGGCAATCGCTGCTGATAAGAGCATGTGACGTGCTCCACGGCGCCGCCTCATGGCGGTAGCACATAGTGCGCCTGCACGACGGGACATTGGAGGTAAGAGGTGACCGGAGTGATGTGCTGGAGGCGGGAAGCCGCTGGTTGTTATGAAGGTGGCCTGGGGACAGTGGCCAGGGCTCGGCCACAGGTAGAAGTGTGGCCCTCACTGTAAAATGGTGGGAATGTGCTGGAAACATCCACTCGTGTTGTGTGCCCTGCGTTTATTTGGCCACTTTCTGTGACCACAGCTCTGGTGTCATCAGCATGGTGTATACTGCATGTGGTGCAATGGGTTTGTATTTAAAAGTTACAGGAGCATTCTTACTATAAGGTTTGTGCCTGTTTTTACTAAAAAAAAAAAAGGCTGTTTTCAGGTCTCACTGTACACTCCATTCTGTGCGTACGGACCCATTGACTTGAACGGGTCTGTAATCTGCAAGATACGACATGTCCTATGTTTGGTACAGAGACACGGATCAGAAGCCCACGGAAAGACTACAAAGTACTTCCGTGGGCTTTCAGGTCTGTGCTTCTGCACCGCAAAAGATAAGACATGTCCTATCTTTTGCCATATCTTGCAGATCGCAGGCCCATTCAAGTCAGTGTGTCCACATTCGCAGCACGGAGTGTACACGGCCGGTGCCTGTACTATTTGCGATCCGCGGCACGGAGCATGTATGTTCCTGGGCAGTAGTAAACGCAGCTAAAGAAAAAATGACTGTCTAAGGGCTCCTTAGACAGTAATTTATTTTTTTTGCTGCATTTACTACTGAAATCGTCTGTTTTTGAGGCTTTTGCACCTCGTTCACCTATTTTTTTTTTTTTTATTTATTTTAGACTAATTCAGAAGTTATCTTACTTTTGCAACTTTTTTCTGATATATTTATGTAGGTGCCCTTTATTTTTTTTATTTTCCTGCATTCAAATTGGCACTTTCCGGGAGACATGCAACTTTTCTCCACATCTTCTCCACTTATTTTTCATGCGCAAATAAATGAGACCAGTCTAAGTGAATATGAACCTGTCGTACTGAAAGACAACCACCAGAGGTCAGACTAATAACAATACACCTCCTCCAATTCATCAACTGCTGTGCGACATTTAATAAATACTCGGCAAAAGAAAGCCGAATGAAATACGCCATTCTAATTTTATGCCTAAATACAGGCGAGCTTGATAAATATGCCCCACAATTTTTGGCACTGATTTTGGAGTGTTTCTGCCTCAAAATCAGCTCCAAATATAACCAAAACCTGAAAACAGCCTCCCATTCATTTCAATGGGAAGCAGTGTTTGCATTTTTTTTTTTCCTTGTGGAAAAGAGAAGCAGCATACCCTATCTTGGGGCGGAATCTGTGCTGAATCGCCCATTGAAATGAATGGGAAGCATATAAAAAAAAAAAAAAAAAAAAAAAAAAACAGCTCTGTATGAGTCCATGAGATTTTTGCACACTTCCTGTGGATCCGTGCTAAAAAACACAAGCTGAAAATGCATTGGTTTAAAAAAATCTAAGGTGGCTGCTAGGGATGAGCAAATCGACTTTGGGTGCTTCATCCGAAGTCAATACGCATAAGACTCTGTTTTAATACTGTACGGAGCGAGCGCTCCGTACAGTATTAGAATGTATTGGCTCAGATGAGCCGAAATTATTACTTCGCGAAATCTCGCGAGACTTTGTGTAATAACTTCGGAAATTAATTTCTACTGTAAAACCTTTTGGACTGAACTCTGGTTCGACACAGGTTTTTTTACAATAGAAATAAATTTCCGAAGTTATTACGCAAAGTCTCGCGAGACTTTGCAAAGTAATAACTTCGGCTCATCAGAGCCAATACATTCTAATGCTGTACGGCGCTCCCGCTCCGTGCTGTATTAAAACAAAGTTTTATGTGTATAACCTCAGATGAAGCACCCAATGTCGATTCGCTCATCCCTAGCGGCTTCACATGGTGCAGAAATATTTGCAGAAAAAAACACATGAAATCCGCACCAAAAAAAAAAGCAAAGTGCAACATTTCTCTAATCTCAGTTTGTTGGTACTGTACTACACTGCAGTTTTTCTGCACCAAATCTGTGCGGAAAAAACGGGCCCCATTACACACATTTAGGCCTCATGCACATGACCTTGGTGTGTTTGGCGGTCCTCAAAACACGGATGGCAATTTGCGGAACGGCACGGACAGCCTTCAATATAAATGCATATGCGGACAAGAATAGGACATGTTATATATATTTTTTTAACGGAGCAACGGTCGCGAACAGCGCACAGAGTGCTGTCCGCATTTTTTGCGGCCCCAATGAAGTGAATGGGTTTGCATCCGAGCCGCCAAACCGGCGGCTCGGATGCGGACCAAAACAATGGCCGTGTGCATGAGGCCTTACTCCTGGCATTTTGTTTTTTTTGTGTGATGGTGGTGGGGGGTTTAAAAAAAACTGTGTTTAATCTCCTGGCTTTTTTCATAGGAAATTTTGTATCCCCGGCAATGTCACTTCCTTTGTAGAGCGGTATTTGGGGGGAGGGGATTCCATACTAAAATGCCATTAAAAAGCACCATTTTTTTTTTTTTTTGTGGAATGTTCCCCCAAAAAAAGTGGAAGTCTATGAGAGAAAAATGCCCAGCAATGAGGAAAAATAAGTGCCATTGACACAAAATATGGAACTCAAGGTAAAAGATGCCTCTCTTAACCACATCCCGACCGCCTAACGCAGGGATGCGTCCTGCGGGCGGTCGGTTTGTTCCTCCTAGACGCATATACGCGTCATCTCGCGAGACGCGAGATTTCCTGTGAACGCGTGCACACAGGAGCGTGCGTTCACAGGTTGGGAAGGTAAACGAGTTGATCTACAGCCTGCCAGCGGCGATCATTCGCTGGAAGGCTGTAGATGCGATTTCTTTTTAACCCCTAAAAGGTATATCAGACGCTGTTTTGTTAACAGCGTCTGATATACCTGCTACCTGGTCCTCTGGTGGTCCCTTTGGCTTGAATCGACCACCAGAGGACACAGGCAGCTCTGTAAAGTAGCACCAATCACCACACTACACCCCCCCCCGTCACTTATTAACCCCTGATCACCCCATATAGACTCCCTGATAACCCCCCTGTCATTGATTACTCCCCTGTAAGTCTCCATTCAGACATCCGTATGTGTTTTGCGGATCCACGGATCCGCAAAACACGGACACCGGCAATGTGCTTTCCGCATTTTGCGGATCTGCACATTGCCAGAACTATATAGAAAATGCCTTTTCTTGTCCGCAATTGCGGACAAGAATAGGACATGTTCTATAGGCTCTAGAAAAAACGCAGGGTTTTCCCGATCAGGCCTGATCTTGTGCGCACACTTGCGTTCAGTCCGCCCCACCGCAGTGACAGAAATATATTTTTTTCTGATCACTGCAAAAACACGGTAAAGTCGCTGCGGCTCTATAAAGATCACTTTTGAGGGGCATGGCGAGTTCATAGAAGATTTTTTTATTTTTTTTGGCACAAGTTAGCGGAAATTGATTTATTTTTTATTTTTTTCTTACAAAGTCTCATATTCCACTAACTTGTGACAAAAAATAAAATCTCACATGAACTCACCATACCCATCACGGAATCCAAATGCGCAAAATTTTTTAGACATTTATATTCCAGACTTCTTCTCACGCTTTAGGTCCCCTAAAATGCCAGGGCAGTATAAATACCCCACAAGTGACCCCATTTTGGAAAGAAGACACCCCAAGGTATTTTGTGAGGGGCATGGCCAGTTCATGTAAAATTTTTATTTTTTGTCACAAGTTAATGGAATAAAAAAAAAAAAACATTTTCCGCTAACTTGTGCCAAAAAAAAATATATTCTAGGAACTCACCATGCCCCTCACGGAATACCTTTGGGTGTCTTCTTTCCAAAATGGGGTCACTTGTGGGGTATTTATACTGTCCTGGCATTTTAGGGGACCTAAAGCGTGAGAAGTAGTTTGGAATCCAAATGCGTAAAAAATGCCCTGTGAAATCGTAAAGATTCTCAATGGAATTTGGGCCCCTTTGCGCACCTAGGCTGCAAAAAAGTGTCAGACATGTGGTATCGCCGTACTCAGAAGAAGTAGGGCAATGTGTTTTGAGGTGTATTTTTACATATACCCATGCTGGGTGAGATAAATATCTCTGTAAAAGACAACTTTTCCCATTTCTTTATACAAAGTTGTCATTTTACAGAGAGATTTCTCACACACAGTATGGGTATATGTAAAAATACACCCCAAAACACATTGCCCTACTTCTCCTGAGTACGGCGATACCACATGTGTGACACTTTTTTGCAGCCTAGGTGCGCAAAGGGGGCCCAAATTCTAATGAGTATCTTTTAGGAGGGCATTTTTAGGCATTTGGATTCCAGACTTCTTCTCACGCTTTAGGGCCCCTAAAATGCCAGGGCAGTATAAATACCCCACATGTGACCCCATTTTGGAAAGAAGATACCCCAAGGTATTCTGTGAGGGGCATGGCGAGTTCATAGAAGTTTTTTTTTTTTTGGCACAAATTAGCGGAAATAGATTTTTGGGGGTTTTTTCTCACAAAGTCTCCCTTTCCGCTAACTTGTGACAAAAAGTTCAATCTTTCATGGACTCAATATGCCCCTCAGCGAATACCTTGGGGTGTCTACTTTCCGAAATGGGGTCATTTGTGGGGTGTGTTTACTGTTCTGGCATTTTGGGCGGGGCTAAATTGTGAGCAACCCTGTAAAGCCTAAAGGTACTCGTTGGACTTTCGGCCCCTTTACGCACCTAGGCTGCAAAAAAGTGTCACATGTGGTATCGCCGTACTCAGGAGAAGTTGGGCAATGTGTTTTGGGGTGTATTTTTACATATACCCATACTGTGTGTGAGAAATATCTCTGTAAAATGACAACTTTGTATAAAGAAATGGGAAAAGTTGTCTTTTACAGAGATATTTATCTCACCCAGCATGGGTATATGTAAAAATACACCTCAAAACACATTGCCCTACTTCTTCTGAGTATGGCGATACCACATGTGTGACACTTTTTTGCAGCCTAGGTGCGTAAAGGGGCCCAAATTCCAATGAGAATCTTTACGATTTCACAGGGCATTTTTTACGCATTTGGATTCCAAACTACTTCTCACGCTTTAGGGCTCCTAAAATGCAAGGGCAGTATAAATACTCCACAAGTGACCCCATTTTAGAAAGAAGACACCCCAAGGTATTCCGTGAGGGGTATGGTGAGTTCATGTAAAATTTAATTTTTTGTCACAAGTTAGTGCAATATGAGACTTTGTAAGAATTTTTTTTATATATATATATATATTTATAAAAAACGAAGAAAGGACAGCACTCTAAGTAAAAAAGTAGTGGTCTTTAATCACCCATGCAGATGGCAACGTTTCAGCTCAAACAAGATCCTTTTTCATAAAGGCAAACAAAACACATAAACCCTCAAACACCAGAAAAAAAACTGTGAACACGCTAAATAAGGGTCCATTCACACGTCCGTAGTGTATTGCGGATCTGCAATACACCCGGCCGGCACCACCTATAGAACTGCCTACTCTTGTCCACAATTGCGGACAAGAATAGGACATGTTCTATTTTTTTGCGGAGCCACGGGCCTGCACTTCGGAAATGCGAATACGGAGAGCACATAGGCCCCTTTCACACGGGCGAGTTTTCCGCGCGGGTGCAATGCGTGAGGTGAACGCATTGCACCCGCACTGAATCCGGACCCATTCATTTCTATGGGGCTGTGCACATGAGCGGTGATTTTCACGCATCACTTATGCGTTGCGTGAAAATCGCAGCATGCTCTATATTGTGCTTTTATCACGCAACGCAGGCCCCATAGAAGTGAATGGGGCTGCGTGGAAATCGCAAGCAAGTGCGGATGCGGTGCGATTTTCAGGCACGGTTGCTAGGAGACGATCGGGATGGGGACCCGATCATTATTATTTTCCCTTATAACATGGTTATAAGGGAAAATAATAGCATTCTTAATACAGAATGCATAGTACAATAGGGCTGGAGGGGTTAAAAAATAATAAAAAAATAATTTAACTCACCTCATCCACTTGATCGCGCAGCCCGGCTTCTCTTCTGTCTTCTTCTTTGCTGTGTACAGGAAAAGGACCTGTGGTGACGTCACTCCGGTCATCACATGGTCCATCACATGATCCATCACCTTGGTAAAAGATCATGTGATGGACCATGTGATGACCGGAGTGACGTCACCACAGGTCCTTTTCCTGTACACAGCAAAGAAGAAGACAGAAGAGAACCCGGGCTGTGCGATCAAGTGGATTAAAAGGGGAGTTAAATTATTATTATAATTTTTTAACCCCTCCAGCCCTATTGTACTATGCATTCTGTATTAAGAATGCTATTATTTTCCCTTATAACCATGTTATAAGGGAAAATAATAATGATCGGGTCCCCATCCCGATCGTCTCCTAGCAACCGTGCGTGAAAATCGCACCGCATCCGCACTTGCTTGCGATTTTTACGCAGCCCCATTCACTTCTATGGGACCTGCGTTGCGTGATAAAAGCACAATAGAGCATGCTGCGATTTTCACGCAACGCATAAGTGATGCGTGAAAATCACCGCTCATGTGCACAGCCCCATAGAAATGAATGGGTCCGGATTCAGTGCGGGTGCAATGCGTTCACCTCACGCATTGCACCCGCGCGGAAAACTCGCCCGTGTGAAAGTGGCCTATGTGCTCTCCGTATCCGCATTTCCGAAGTGCAGGCCCGTGGCTCCGCAAAAAAATAGAACATGTCCTATTCTTGTCCGCAATTGTGGACAAGAGTAGGCAGTTCTATAGGTGGTGCCGGCCGGGTGTATTGCAGATCCGCAATACACTACGGACGTGTGAATGGACCCTTATTTAGCGTGTTCACAGTTTTTTTTCTGGTGTTTGAGGGTTTATGTGTTTTGTTTGCTTTTATGATCCCATGTTTTAGGTCAGATGTTGCATGGAAGCCTGGACAAACAGGCTTTTAACCCCTCCAGCGCTATTGTACTATACATTCTGTATTAAGAATGCTATTATTTTCCCTTATAACCATGTTATAAGGGAAAATAATACAATCTACACAACCCCGATCCCAAGCCCGAATTTCTGTGAAGAAGTTCGGGTTTGGGTACCAAACATTAGGGATCGACCGATATTGATTTTTTTAGGGTCGATACCGATAATTTGTGAACTTTCAGGCTGATAGCCGATAATTTATACCAATATTCTGGTAATTTTCATTTAAAAAAATAAAATAAAATTCCTACACAAATCTGCTGAAAATTAATGTTTATTGTTAACATGTAATTATTTTATTTTTTTAAATCTTTCTTTCATTTATACTTAATATTTTGGTGTTTTTTTAATGTTATTTTTACTAACTTTTAGCCCCCTTAGGGACTAGAACCCTTGTCCTATTCACCCTGATAGATCTCTATCAGGGTGAATAGGACATCACACTGTCCCTGCTGCTCTGTGCTTTGTGCACACAGCAGCATGGAGCTTACCATGGCAGCCAGGGCTTCAATAGTGTCCTGGCTGCCATGGTAACAGATCGGAGCCCCAGGATTACACTGCTGGGGATCCTGTGGCCACTGCCACCAATGATTAATACGGGGGGTGGGGGGGGGTGCACTGCGCCACCAATGTTTTTAATACTGGGATGGGGGTGGGGGGCGCACTGCACCACCAATGAAGAGAATATCTCATTAATTCATATACAGGAGGCGGGAGCTGGCTGCAGAATCACATAGCCGGCTCCCGACCTCTATGAGCGGTAGCTGCGATCTGCGGCACCTGAGGGGTTAACTACCGCGGATCGCAGCTACTGCTCATAGAGGTCGGGAGCCGGCGATTCTACAGCCAGCTCCCGTCTCCTGTATATGAATGAGAGATTTCTCTTCATTGGTGGCGCAGTGGCCACAGCCCCTCCCCTTCTCTTGTCCTCCTTCCTCTCACTGGCTGCAGCGGCAGCACAGGGGGAGGGAGACACTGCTTCCTTCTCCCCTGTGCTGCTGAGGGAACGCGGAGAGCGCTGAGAGCAGCGCGATCCCTGTTCCCAATACGTTATCGGAATATCGGCAAAATAGATGCCGATACCGATAACTGTCAAAATCCTGAATATCGGCCTATAATATCGGTAAAACCGATAATCGGTTGATCCCTACCAAACATGCCGATTTTTCTCACGCGCGTGCAAAACGCATTACAATGTTTTGCACTCGCAAGGAAAAATCGTGCATGTTCCCGCAACGCACCCGCACATTTTCCCGCAATGCCCGTGTGAAACCAGCCATAGTGTGCTCTCCACAGCTCTTCCAGGCCCGTAGAGAATGAATGGATCCGCACCCGTTCCCGATATTGCGGAACAGATGTGGACCCATTTGCGGACGTGTGAATGGACCCTTATGGGGTCATTTATCACACTGGTGTAAAGTAGCACTGGCTTAGTTGCCCATAGCCGAATCTGATTGGTTGCTATGTGCAACTAAGCCAGTTCTACTTTACACCAGAGTGATAAATGACGCCCTTAGTTTTTGTGACATTTTTGTCATGCAGTATTATACAAACCGGATTCCAAAGAAGTTGGGACATTATACAAATCATGAATAAAAACTGAATGCAATGATGTGGAGGTGCCAACTTCTAATATTTTATTCAGAATAGAACATAAATCACGGAACAAAAGTTTAAACTGAGAATATGTTGAATCAGAATTTCATGGTGTCAACAAATCCCCAAAAAGTTGGGACAAGGCCATTTTCACCACTGTGTGGCATCTCCCCTTCTTCTTACAACACTCAACAGACGTCTGGGGACCGAGGAGACCAGTTTCTCAAGTTTAGAAATAGGAATGCTCTCCTATTCTTGTCTAATACAGGCCTCTAACTGTTCAATGGTCTTGGGCCTTCTTTGTTGCACCTTCCTCTTTATGATGCGCCAAATGTTCTCTATAGGTGAAAGATCTGGACTGCAGACTGGCCATTTCAGTACCCGGATCCTTCTCCTACGCAGCCATGATGTTGTGATTGATGCAGAATGTGGTCTGGCATTATCTTGTTGAAAAATGCAGGGTCTTCCGTGAAAGAGATGACGTCTGGATGGGAGCATATGTTGTTCTAGAACCTGAATATATTTTTCTGCATTGATGGTGCCTTTCCAGACATGCAAGCTGCCCATGCCACACGCACTCATGCAACCCCATACCATCAGAGATGCAGGCTTCTGAACTGAGCGTTGATAACAACTTGGGTTGTCCTTGTCCTCTTTGGTCCGGATGACATGGCGTCCCAGATTTCCAAAAAGAACTTCGAATCGTGACTCGTCTGACCATAGAACAGTCTTCCATTTTGCCACACTCCATTTTAAATCATCCCTGGCCCAGTGAAAACGCCTGAGCTTGTGGATCTTGCTTAGAAATGGCTTCTTCTTTGCACTGTAGAGTTTCAGCTGGCAACGGCGGATGGCACGGTGGATTGTGTTCACTGACAATGGTTTCTGGAAGTATTCCTGAGCCCATTCTGTGATTTCCTTTACAGTAGCATTCCTGTTTGTGGTGCAGTGTCGTTTAAGGGCCCGGAGATCACTGGCATCCAGTATGGTTTTACGGCCTTACGCACAGAGATTGTTCCAGATTCTCTGAATCTTCGGATGATGTTATGCACAGTTGATGATGATAGATGCAAAGTCTTTGCAATTTTTCGCTGGGTAACACCTTTCTGATATTGCTCCACTATCTTTCTGCGCAACATTGTGGGAATTGGTGATCCTCTACCCATCTTGGCTTCTGAGAGACACTGCCACTCTGAGAAGCTCTTTTTATACCCAATCATGTTGCCAATTGACCTAATTAGTGTTAATTGGTCTTCCAGCTCTTCGTTATGCTCAAATTTACTTTTTCCAGCCTCTTATTGCTACTTGTCCCAACTTTTTGGGGATTTGTTGACACCGTGAAAATTGGAATCAAGGTATTATTTTTTCTTTAAAATGATACATTTACTCGGATTAAACGTTTGATCTGTCATCTACGTTCTATTACAAATAAAATATTGACGTTTGCCATCTCCAATCATTGCATTCAGTTTTTATTCACAATTTGTTTAGTGTCCCAACTATTTTGGAATCCGGTTTGTATATTTATTTATTTTTTAAAGCCAGAGCTGAAGGTGGATTCTAAAGTTATGGCTAATATTGGGCTGTGTTCACATGACCATGTGTGGTCATGTGACGGTCACATTTCTTGGACCGAATGTAACCTTGAAGGGGTATTTCGGTAGGTACAAGTTAGGATTGGGCGATATGGCCTAAAATCTATATCGCAATATAATTTGAAGCATGTGCGATATAATGATATATTGCGATATTTTAATTTTTCTTCTGTATGTATACTAATTACATGGCCATCATCATACATGTCCCCCAGCCAGCGTCATTAGTCCCATGCCATTGCCATTTGCCATCATCCGTGTCCCTAAGCCAGCGCCATCAGCCCCATGCCATAGCCATCCACTCCCCCCACCCCCCGGGTAGATTCGGGCCCCTGCTAATATACTTACCTTTCCTGCAGGGTGCGTGGCTGGCTGATGGAGTCCGCAGGAGATGGACCGCGTCTTCTTCCCAGCATGCACTGGGAATGGGATGACGATGTGTGCATGCAAGGCCCTGGCCAGTGCAGCGCGGTGCAGTCTGGAGGCCACGGAGCGGTGAGTGAGAAGCTTCTTCAATTCACTACCGCTCTGTGGTCATCTATCGCGATATAGGTAAAATCTATATCGTTGCCCAATTTATGGCGATAATATCGTATATCGCTTATATCACCCACCCCTAGTACAAGGTATCCCCTATCCACAGGGGATAACTTTAAGATTGGAGGGGATCCTACCGCTGGAACCCCCACTGATCACGAGAACGGGGGCCCCATATTCTCTGCAGTTCCACTGAAATGACCTGAGCGGCCGGTCACACATGTGCGTAGCCGCTTTATTAATTTCCTTGGCAACTCCGAAGATTGCCGAGTACAGAGCTCAGCTCTCTCTTCAGAATAGGTAACCATTATCGGATCAGCGGGGGACCGAGTCCTGGCACCCCCGCTGATCAGATGTTTCAGTGAGCCGCTGCACTCTCTGAGCACAGTGTCATTGTATAGTGGCTGTGCTTGGTATTGCAGCTCAGCCCCATTCACTTCAATATTTACGGTAAGTCATCAATATTATTTACCAGAGGAGCCAGGACATGAAGTAGAATATAAAGAGTGTCTTAACGGGAACCTTTCACTTCCAAAAACAATCAAGCCGCCAGCAGTGTGTTTCTGACGATCATTTTCTTCCTGAAGGCAGATGCGGCAAAAGCTCTGAAAACGTTCCTTTATTCCCTGGCATCGCGATTTTCTAGTCATGCTTCGTCAAGGTAACCGCGCCCCCTTCCCTGCCCCTTTGCTGTGACTGACAGCGCTTATGCAGAGAGTTCGGCTTGCTTTGCTGAACTGTCAGTTGTCAGTCACAGCGAAGGGGCAGGGAAGGGGGTGCGGTTACCGTGACTTGAAACATGACTAGAGAAGCGTGCCGGCCGGCGGATAAAGGAAGGTTTTCAGAGCTTTTGCCGCATCTGCCTTCATGAAGAAAATGATCGTCAGAAACACACTGCTGGCGGCTTGGGATGGTTTTTGGAGGTGACAGGTTCCTTTTAAAAAATTTATATCAAGAAAACCGTCCTCGTTGTTGTTGATGATTATTATTATTATTATTATTATAATTATTAATAAACATTTTTTATTTTTCTTATTTTTTTGTAAAGTGCATATACAGTGCATTACGAAAGTCTTTAGACCATTTCATGTTTTGCTATGGTGCGGCCCTGTGCTAAAAAATAAATAATTTAAGTTTTCCCCCATTATTCTGCACTCCATACCCCATGGTAAGAAGGTGAAAGCAGAATATTGGAAATCTTTGCTAATTTATTGAAAAGGAAAAACATTACATTGACCTAAATATTTAGACCCCTTAGGCCTCATGCACACGACAGTTGTTTTGGTCTGCATCCGAGCCGCAGTATTTGCGTCTTGGATGCGGACCCATTCACTTCAATGGGGCCGCAAAAGATGCGGACAGCACTCCGTGTGCTGTCCGCATCCGTTGCTCTGTTCCGTGGTCCGCAAAAAAATATAACTTGTCCTTTTTCTTGTCCGTTTTGTGGACAAGAATAGGCAGTTATATCAATGGCTGTCCGTGCCATTCGGAAAATTGCAGAACACACACGGACGCCATCTGTGTTTTGCGGATATGCAATTTGCGGACCGCAAAGCACACAGCGGTTGTGTGCATGTAGCCTTACTCAGTACTCATATCCGGCCAGAAGAAGCGCTATCCCAGCGCGAAACGGCCGTCGCCGCCGACGCACACTGTGGCCATCCCGCCCCCCTGCCTGCGCACTATGCCTTACCTGAAATAAACAGCCACCAGCATTAAGAAGTTCGGTGAGTGCCGCGTCTCTTTCTTAATTTCCATCCATTTACCGCTTTACTACGCTGAGCACCACCTCCTGCTGGGTCTCCTATCACGGCTGCCTCCCCTGGGTTCGATACGGACGCATGAAGACAAAGGTGTTTGCAAGTAGTGCCGCTGTATTTTCCTTTCCCTGCCTCCCTGTTCTACTTACTCAGTACTTAGCTGAAGCCCCTTTGGCAGCGATTACAGCCTCCGGTCTTTTTGGGTATGATGCCACAAGATTTACACACCTGGATTTGGGGATTTTCTTCCATTGTTCTCTGCAAAACCTCTCAAGTTCTGTCAGGTTGGATGGAGACTGTTGGTGGACAGCAGGGGTGGACTGGCAACTTAAAGATTCCTTGGGAAATTAGAAGTGGCCTCGTTGTAGGCGGATCCAAATTGACAGAAGGCGGGGGAAACAAAGGTAGGCGGGGTCAGCAATACCATATAACAGAATACCATCCCATCAGAACCATATACCACAGTGCAGCACAATTTACAGCCCAGAAGCTATCCCTTTGTGGTGGCCATCAGTAGATGCCATAATCTATTCTTCTCCTTCAGTTGTCTCTGATTAGGATATGCAGCAGGTTGCATAGGAGGTGAGATGTGAGCCACAGTTGAATTCAGGAGGGCATGTGTGATCACTGTCCAGGTACATGAGTACCTGATTCTCAAAGCTTTAATTACCCCCAAGAGCTCATTATGTACCTGACCAGCAGGAGAGAGAAGGGCTTGGGTGGCCCCCTGGGCATCGGCCCACCAGGAAATTACCCTGTAAGGTCTATGGCCAAACCGCCTCTGGTGGACAGCCTTTTTCAGGTCTCTCCAATTGGGTTAGAATCAGGTCTCTGGCTGGGTCACCGAAGAACATTCACAGAGTTGTCTCTAAGGTTACCTGCTCATGGTGCGGAATGAAAGCGTTTTTTTCCACAAGGATTCTCGTGCAGTACCAGGAAAGTGTATGAGATTGGGCAAATCTCATGTACACCTTGTTTTTTAATTCCGTGCGTAAATTGACATGCCATGCGGATTTTTGGTGTGGCTTTCACCTTTTTCAATGGAAGGGTGAGATCTGAGGCAAAACCGCATCAATTCTGCAACAAAAAACACAAGTAACACATGCAGTTTTTGGTACGGATTTGGTGTAGAAACACAGAAATCCACATGAAAAACCGCGCAGAAGTTCTGCTTTGAAGTGCCCTTAGCCACTTCTGTGTTGTCTTGCCTGTGTGCTTAGTCATTGCCTTGTTGGAAGGTGAACTTTCACCTAGTCTCAGGTCCACAGCTGTCTGGATCAGGTTTTGTTTAACTCTTTTTAACTATTTACTAGTCCCACAAGGGGACTTCAATAGGCAATCTTCTGATCGCTTCTATAATACACTGTACTGCTTATGCAATAGCATGCATTATTCTGTCAGTGCTATGCTGACCTTTATTAGACTCCAGGCTGCTATGTGAACACATCTGCACATTACAATCTCATTTTCAGGGTGCCAATGGGAGACAGTGGGAGCTCTCTCCCTCAAAACCACTTAGATGCTGTGAATAATAGTGACAGGAGGTTGGCTCTTTAGGAGACCTGTGTAGCACTTACTCTAGGCCACCATGTGAGTGATCAGTGTATTTTCTCCAGTTCTATGTACACGTTGACTGAATGCTATGGAAAGTGTGTGTGTGTGTGTGGGCGGGGGGGGGGGGGGCTTTATAGTGTTGTACTTTGAAAGCTAATTTCTCTGTCTGGAGCAGGGATAGACACTTTTCTCTGACTAATTTGAGACAGATTTTTATGCCAGAATTGTGGTGCAATATGGCACAAAATGACATATAAGGTCCTTCAGCTTTTTCAGAAGCTCTCCCATTTTTTTTCCTTGCCAGGTATGTTGGGAAAAGTATACAAACCATAGATGTGGCAGTCATTACCACTCTTAGGCCTCTTTCACACGAACGTAAGGGCTCCGTGCCCGTGCTGCGGACCGCATATGTTGGTTCCGTAATACACGGGTCACCAGCCGTATGCATTCCGCATCACGGATGCTGACCCATTCACTTGAATGGGTACGCAAATCTGGAGATGTCGTGCGGAACGGAAGAATGGAACGGAACCCCATGGAAGCACTACGGAGTGCTTCTGTGGTGCTCCGTTCCACAAAAAGATAGAACTTGTTCTATCTTTTTGCGAAACGGGCGGTTTGCGGACCCCATTCAAGTGAATGGGTCTGCGATCCCGCGGTCGGTGCCTGTGCATTGCGGACTGCAATTTGCGGTCCGCAGCGCGGGCTCGGAGCCCTTACATTTGTGGGCAAGAGGCCTTATACAAAGATTTTTGATGCAAACTAATTAGTAAATCTAGGCCTGTATTTTTACAGTGCTTTGCTATTTTGCCAGTGTCATATTCTTTGAATAGAGGGGTGCATGCTCGACCACCACTCCTTGTGCCTCTGGAGAATGGAGGACCTTGGTTCTGCTTTCTTGTGATCCATGGACTTCCAGCTACTGGGACTTATCACCTATCCAGTGGAAAGGTGAAAAATTATAAAAGGTTCATTTACATGGGATATACAGGTGAAACTCGAAAAATTTGAATATCGTGCAAAAGTTCATTTATTTCAGTAATGCAATTTAAAATTTGAATATTGTGAAAAGGTTCAATATTCTAGGCTCTCAGTGTCACTCTAGTCAGCTAATTAATCCATATCACCTGAGCAAAGGGTAGTTGAGATTGTGACTTTGGGGTTTTCATAAGCTGTAAGCCATAATCATCCAAATTATAACAAAGTCTTGAAATATCTCGCTTTGCATGTAATGAGTCTATCTCATATATTAGTTTCACCTTTTTAAGGTTACTTTCGCACTAGCGTTTTTCTTTTCCGGTGTTGAGTTCTGTCACAGGGGCTCAATACCGGAAAAAAAATGTACAAACTGTACAAATTGCGGAAGGCACATGGGCGGCTTCAGTTTTTTTGCGGTTTGCGGACCGCAAAAAAACGGAACGGTCGTGTGCATGAGGCCTTAGTGTATGACAGGCAATACATTACAATACAGATGTATTGTAAAGCATTGCAGAGGGGATCAGACCCCCAAAAGTTGAAGTCCCAGAGTGGGACAGAAATAAAGTGTAAAAAAAAGTGTTTTTAATAAAAAAAAAAAAAAGTTTCAAGTAAAAAAAAAAGAAGAAAAAAACGCCCCTTTTCCCGGATTTCGTAATAAAAAAAAATAGGAAAGACACACATATTGGGTATCGCCTCATCTGTAACAACCGGCTCTATAAATATATCACATGATCTACCCTGTCTGATAAACATCATAAAAAAATAAAATAACTGTCAAAATAAGGCATCGCAAAAGCCATCGCAAAAAGTGCACACCAAGCAATCAAAAAGGCGCATGTCGAACAAAATGGTACCAATAAAGGTCACCTCATCACACCAAAAATGAGACCCTACGTGAGACAATTAGTAAAAAAAAATATGATCCACCCTGTCCGATAAACATCATAAAAAAACAAACTGTCAAAAAAAGCCATCGCAAAAAGGCGCATGTCGAACAAAATGGTACCAATAAAGGTCACCTCATCCTGCCAAAAATGTGACCCTGTGTGAGACAATTAGTAAAAAAAAATAAAAACAACTGACTGTCAGACAATGGAGACACTAAAATATGATTTTTATATATTTTTTGCTTAAAACTGCTAAAGTGAAAAAAAATATATTAGGTATTGCCGTGTCTGTAACAACCTGCTCTATAAAAATATCACATGACCTAACCCCTCAGATGAACACCGTAAAAATAAATAAAATAAAAACAGTGCCAAAAAAGCCATTTTGTCACCTTACATCTCAATAATTGCAACACCAAGCGATCAAAAAGGCTTATGCCCCCCAAAATAGTACCAATCAAACCGTCCCCTCATCACACAAAAAATGAGACTCTACCGAAGACAATCGGTCAAAAAATAAAAAAGCTATGGTTCTCAGACTATGGAAACACTAAAACATCATATTTTGGTTTAAAAAATGCTATTATTGTGTAAAACTTAAATAAATAAGAAAAAGTATACATATTTGGTATTGCCACATCCGTAATGATCTGCTCTATAAAAAGATCACATGACCTAACCCCTCAGGTGAACATTGTAAAAATAAATAAAAACTGTGCCAAAATTAAAAAATTTTTGGTGACCTTGCCCCATAAAGTGTAATAATGAATGATCAAAAAATCATATGTACCCAAAAAATGGTACCAATAAAACTGGCACCTTATCCCCAAGTTTCCAAAATGGGGTCACTTTTTGGGAATTTCTACTGTAAGGGGGCTTCAAATGGGAAAGGGCATCTAAAAACCAGTCCAGCAAAATCTGCCTTCCAAAAACCATACGGCGCGCCTTTCCTTCTGCGCCCTGCCGTGTGCCCTTACATCAGTTTACGACCACATGTGGGGTGTTTCTGTAAACCGCAGAATCAGGGTAATATATATTGAGTTTTGTGTGGCTTTCAACCCTCAATGTGTTAGAAAAATGGAAAATCTGCCAAAAAAGTGAAATGTTGAAATTTCATCTCTATTTCTATTTTCCTTTAATTCTTGTGGAACACCTAAAGGGTTAACACAGTTTGTAAAATCAGTTTTGAGTAGCCGAATGCACACGTCCGTGTTCCGCGGCCGAGAGCGGTCTGTGGTATGCCGGGCTGGATTCCTGTTCAGAGCAGGAGCGCACACTGTCATTGGTTGCTATGACGCCGCGCGCTTCATGCTGCCGCTGCTGTACAGGAATCCAGCCCGGCATACCACGGACCGCTCTCGGCTGCGGAACACTGCCGTGTGCATTCGGCCTAAGGGGTGTAGTTTCTACAATGGGGTAATTTATGGGGGGTTTCCACTATGTAAGCCCCACAAAGTGACTTCAGACCTGAACTGGTCCTTAAAAAGTGGGGTTTGGAAATTTTCTTAAACATTTTAAGAATTGCTTCTAAAATTCTAAGCCTTCTAACGTCCTAAAAAAATAAAATGACACTTACAAAATGTTGCCAACATAAAGTTGACATATGGGGAATGTTTAAGTAATAAATATTTTATGAGGTATCACTTTCTGTTTTAAAAGAGAAATTGAAATTTAAAAAATTGCAAATTTTAAAATTTTTGGGGTAAATTTGGGATTTTTTTTCATAAATGTGAAATATATTGACTCAAATTTATGACTATCATAAAGTACAATGTGTCACGAGAAAACAGTCTCAGAATGGCTTGGATAAATAAAAGTGTTCCAAAATAAAGTGACACTTGTCGGATTTTCAAAAAATGGCCTGGGGTAGAAAGGGTTAACGCTAGTGGTTAGTTTATCTTTAGAAGCTGGTTACACAAAAAATAAACCCCACACTCCACCATTATGGTGATTAGAGATGGCCTTGCGGTTTCACTGCGAACTTTGCTCGTTCGCGGTTCGCTGAACCTGTGGCGATGTCCGCCGGCGCCATATTCTTTTGCATTGTTTTGAACTTTGACCCATGACACATCCATCAGGTGGTACAGGACAGCCAATTGAGATGTTTTAGCACATGGACACCCCCCTACCCTATAAATAAACCTGATCTGGCAGCCATTTTACATTCAGTTTTTTGCCAGTGTAGGAAGAGGTTGCTGTGTGGAGCAGGGACAGGCTGATAGGGACACCAAACGCTAGTTAATAGGGCCACAAAAGTCCTTTTAAGGACTGGTATAGGTGTGCTAACGATAGGTATAATATACCTTCTAACATAGAAAGTATATTATAGTGCATTTGTATTGTGCAGCAGTTGTGTGCGGTTCTGCTGAGATACCGCAGCCATATAGAGGGACAAACTCTATTGGAATAACTACGGTAATTGCAACTGGTGTGATATACCCGTTGCCCCCCAAAAAACTAAGGGGTTTGATATACCAGCTTCCAGCAAATACTCATTAAGGGGTTCTATATACCTGTTTCCACAAAATACTGATAGAGGGGATTGATATACCGGCTTCCACCAAATATAGATTGAGGCCTGCGATACACAAACTTCCACCAAATACTGCTCTTCTATAGGGACTTTGTCACAGGGCCAATTTGAAAATGACAGGCAGAAGAAGAGGCAGGCCATTCCACAGGGGTGGTAGGGGTCGGGCAGGTGCACAAGGCCGGAGCCTAAGTGGGAAGTTGGAGAAGGTGCGTGTGACTAGGGGTGGGCAATATAGGCGATATGCGATATAAATTTGTGCCACGATATGGATTTTGCGCATATCGCCTATATCGCCGGACCGCCATATGAACGTGCTCTCGGCGCGCACCATGGTTTCCTGAGCCGGCACAGTGTAGAAGGAGGGAGTCCCTCCCTCCCCACTGTGCGCGGCTGCCGCTGGCCACTAAGGACAGAGTAGGAGGAGGAGGGGAGGGACTGTGGCCACTGCGCCACCAATGAATGCCTGAATACCAATGTGCCGGCCATATCCTGGCCCCTATGACTACACGCTGTGATCCGCGCGATTAACCCCTCAGTTAAGAGGTTAATCGCACGGATCACAGTGTCCTGTCAGAGGTCGGGTGCCGGGAATGTTTGTCTGCATTGGTGGCAGTGGGCAGTTCCGATCGGAGTCCCAGCAGTGTAATGCTGGGGCTCCGATCGGTTACCATGGCAGCCAGGAGTCACGTTACTGAAGTCCTGGCTGCGATGGTATGTTAGTCCTTCTGTCTGTGCGGCGCATTGCTAATGCTTATAGCATTAGCAATGCGCAGCACAGACCTATGAGAAGGAGCGCCCGGCGGCCACGGCGCACGTGAGTATAATGCTGCTCACTAACATACCATCGCAGCCAGGACTTCAGTAGCGTCCTGGCTGCCATGGTAACCGATCGGAGCCCCAGCATTTCACTGCTGGGACTTCGATCGGAAGTGCCCACTGCCACCAATAATGGGGGGGGGGGGGGGGGGGACCCTGTGGCCACTGCCACCAATGATTAATACTGGGGACGGGGGGTGGGTTTGTTACCAGAGGGGGCTGATAAGAGGGAGAGGCTGGGGGGCTGATCAGGGGCGGGGGGGGGGGCACATGAGAGGCTGGGGGGCGGATCAGGGGCTGGAGGGCACATGAGAGGCTGGGGGGCTGATCAGGGGCTGGGGCGCTGATCAGAGGCGGGGGGGCACATGAGAGGCTGGGGGGAGGATCAGGGGCACATGAGAGGCTGGGGGGCTGATCAGGGGCTGGGGCGCTGATCAGAGGCTGGGGGGCACATGAGAGGCTGGGGGGCTGATCAGGGGCTGGGGCGCTGATCAGAGGCTGGGGGGCACATGAGAGGCTGGCTGCCATGGTCAGCTCCCTGCTGTTGTGTGCACAAAGCACAGGGCAGCAGGGAGAGTGTAAAGTCCTATTCACCCTAAGGCTAGGTTCACACCTGAGCGTTTTACAGCTTGTACGAACACGCTGTAAAACGCCCTACGCCCCAAGAAGTACAGGAGCTTCTTTGGGGCATATTGTGGCAGTTTTTTATTGGATGCCTCTGTGGTTAATCACACAAACGCGCGTACTACGCGTGTTTCCAAAATACAAAAACGCCCCAAAATATGCCTCAAAATTGCCCAATAAAAACGCCTGTAAAAAGCGCTTATCGAATACGCTTAGGTGTGAACCCAGCCTAATAGAGCTCTATTAGGGTGAATATGACAAGGGTTCTAGCCCTTAAGGAGGCTAATAGTTATTAAATAAAAAGTAAAAAATAAAAATAAAAGTTTAAACACCCCCCCCCCCAATATAGAAAACAATATATCGCGATATATATCGCACTTAAAATTATATTGCAATATAGATTTTAGGCCATATCGCCCACCCCTACGTGCGACTATGTCAAAGGGCGCACCAGAGTTGGTTGAGTGGCACACTCAGCCTTGCGCTTCTGCACCCTCCTCATTCTCTGTGTCTGCACCCTCAAAGACACCACCACCACCATAGCCCCTCCACTCGAGTCAGAGGAATTATTTTCCCATCCATTCCCAGACCTTACCGATGCGCAGCCATTCTTGGCATCTGATAAGGAAGAGGAGGTAGCAACGTCCGCCACCAAGCGGTCTGACGGCAGTACCCAGATCAGCCCAAGGAGGGTGGTCCCCGGCTGTTGCTGCCTACTCCGAGATCTCTAATGTCAGTGGTGGTGAAGGTGACGATGATGACGTGTCGCTGGACGTCACGTGGGTGCCCACAAGAGAGGAAGAGGAGGGGAGTTCAGAGGGAGAGAAGGAGCAGCAGATAAGGAGGAGAAGCAGGCAGAACTCGCAGTGCAAAGGAGGCACATGGTTGTGCAGTGTGGGCTTTTTTTAGTGTCAGCTGCTGATAATAGTGTTGCCATCTGCAACCTGTGCTGTCAACGCATAAGTCGCGGTAAGCCCAACACTCACCTAGGGACGACCGCCTTAAAGCACCTGGCCTCCCATCACCGAGCCCATGGGAGCAACACCGTCAGAACCCACAAATCCACACTCCCGGCGCTCCACGTCCTGCCTCTTCTCCTTCCATTTGTCCTCCTCCACTCCACCTTCCACCGTGCCGTCATCGCGTTCATCTGGCAAAAGGCAGGCTTCCGTGGCCCAAATGTTCGAACGTAAAAAGTTTATAACTCCGGATAACCCTCTTGCCCAACGGCTGACCGCTGGCTTGTCGGAACTGCTAGCCCGCCAACTACTGCCATATAAACTGGTGGACTCTGAGGCCTTTAGAAAATTTGTTGCCATTGTCACACCACAATGGAAGGTCCCTGGAAGGAAATGTTTCTCCCAGAAGAGCATCCCAGAGCTATATGGCCATGTTCAGCGGCAAGTGAATGTATCTGGCACACAGTGTCGGTGTCGAGATACATCTGACCACAGACATGTGGTCCAGCAAACACGGGCAGGGATGGTACATCATTTTTACTGCCCACTGGGGGAACCTTCTGACGGCTGTCAAGCATGCAACCCGTGGCACCCGTGTGGATTTGTTGTTACCACCACGGATTGCATGCAGGCCTGCCTCTTCTTCTACTCCATCCTCCGTCTCCTCCTCTGCTGACTCCTCCTTTTCCACTGCTACCGCCTGTTCCGCTGCAACCCCCAAGCTCCTCAGAACCTATTCAATGTGCCAGGTGAGACATTGCCATGCTGTGCTGCGGCTGTTGTGCCTGGAAGCCAGGAGCCACACTGGTCCTGCACTGCTTTCAGCTCTGCGGTCACAGGCCGATCAGTGGCTAACCCCACTCAATTTGACAGTTGGTAAAGTGGTGTGCGACAACGGTGCCAATCTGCTGAACGTGCTAAAACAGGGCAAAATGACACATGGCACATGTCCTGAACTTAGTCGTGCATCGATTCGTTGCCAAATACCCCGGGGTCCAGGACGTCTTGCGGCAGGTACACAGCCATGACTCGCCTTGCTGACGTTCAGTGGCGACACCACCTGCCCGTCAGACGTCTGATTTGTGACAGCCCGACGCTTTTGAACTCCACCTTGTATATGCTTGATAGGCTTCTCCAGCAGCAATGTGCTGTTAACGACTACCTGTGCAAACTCTGCAGCAGGACAGGTTCTGGGGAGCTTTGTTTCTTTTCACCGCGCCAGTGGCTGCTCATGCGCGACGCATGCAGACTTCTGCGGCCATTTGATGAGATCGCCAAACTGGTCAGTCGCAGCCAGGGCACAATCAGTGACATCGTACCTTACGCCTTCTTTCTGGAGTGTGCATTGCGTCATGTCATTGATCAAGCCGTCGAGGAGTAGGAGCAGGAAGATGAGGAAGTCGCAATGCTGAATGAAATCCCAGGGAAGGCTACTCCATCTGAGACAAGTCAGCAGAGGACGACATTCTCCTGGGCGATGAGCAGGAGCCAGGGCGCTCCACCACTTCCAATTTAGTGCGAAAGGGGGGGCCTTTATGCTCCAGTGTTTGAAGAGGGACCCCCATATAAAGGGCAAGGACCAGTACTGGGTGGCAACGTACTTAGACCCTCGGTACAAACACAAAATGGCGGACATGTTACCAGCATCACAGAGGGCTGTCAGAATGCAGCATTTCCAGGCCTTGCTGTGAGAGATGCTGCATTCTGCTGTTGCAGGTGCTGGCAGAGGAATTTCCACCCACAGCGAAACGGGTGCGGGTACCAATCCTACCGCGCCTGCAAGAAGAGGGCGGTTTGAAGATGTGTAGGTCACTTCGGATACGAGATCATTCTTACAGCCGCCCTCCGGATCCAGCCTCAGGGAACGCCTAGACCGACAGGTGTCTGACTACATCGGGTTAATGGCCGATGTGGACGCTCTGAGAAGCGAGGAATTCCTGGACTACTGGGTGTGCAGACTTGACCTGTGGCCAGAGCTGGCACAATTTGCCATGGAACTTTTGGCTTGCCCCTCATCGAGTGTCCTGTCTGAAAAGGCGTTCAGCGAAGCAGGGGGGGATCGTGACTGATAAGCACACTCGCCTAGCTCACGAAAGTGTGGACTACCTCACATTTCTAAAAATGAATGAGGCATGGATCTCTGAGGAATTCAACACCTGTGACAACCACGTTTAATTGAATTTCCTCATGCCAGCCCACACATCTGCCACCACCCAGATCAAAGAATGGTCCCTGTCTTATGTAAATACAGCGGCATAAAATGCCTTTTCTGTCCAGTGAATGCCTAATTTTTGGGGCCTGTACTCCACTGGCCTGCAGTAACAGTTTTTTCCATTGACTGCATAATGTACCTCGAGCCACATAATCACTTGTTCTTTTATGTCAGGTGAATGCTTACGTTTTAGGGCCTGTACTCCCGTGGCCTAAAATAAAAATTTTCTAGGCTCCAGCAGGGCAAATTTTTAAGAATTTCCCTTTAATGCATACAAATGGCCCCTGATTAAAATACATATTTTTTGTGGGAATGTTTGTCATTGATCCCCCCTCTAGTATGTCACTGTCCATGTTGTTGGACTATTTGTGCACTTCTATTTGGTGGCTGAAATATGACCTGAATGTTTTCCAGATTAGCCTGCCATTAAAGTGAATGGGGCCCGCTGCAAACTTGCGGTTCGAACATTTGATAGATTCCGCGAACCATCCCGGCCGATGTTCGTCTATCACTAATGGGCAATAAGCCTATACTCATTCCACCTTTGTACGTGTGTGTGTGTGTTGTTGTTGTTTGTTTTTTGTATACAGGTTTGTATACAGGTTCATAAAATTGGTTTTATCTGTTTAAGAAGTAAACATGAATTCACGTACACCCTTACAAATACTACTGGAAAGACTTGGATCCTACAGAAAATAGTATCCTGATGAGGGAGATGTCTGCAGGAGACGCTCTGTGTGGGAGCGTGATTTCCCGTCCTGGACTTTGCTCTTGTAACGGGTATTGATTTTATAATGCTGTGTGTCTGTCTTACATCATCGGTCATGAATTGTACTGACCTAATGCCAGCAGTACAAATCATTACAGTGGAGGTCAGGCAGACACACAGCATTATAATGCCGTGAGGTCTCATTACAAGAGCAGAGTCCAGGATGGGAAATCGCCCTTTCACGTGTCTGAAACTGGCCACATACCTACAGTGTGAAAGTAGCCTTAGGCTAAATGCACACGGTCAGGATTGCGCACAGATATTCCGCACGGATTTGTGTGCGGAAAATCCGCACCGTAGGCTGTTTATATTGTATCCTATGAGAATATTAAATTCTCATGCACACAATGCAGATTTTTTTCCATGCGGATTTTGACCTACAGTGCGGATTTTAAAATCCACAGCATGTCAATTTTATTTTATTTTTCCTGACCGGATTTTCTCCATGCCCTTCAATGGGGAGAGTAAAATCCGCACCAATTCTGCATCAAGTCCGCATGCTAATCAATAAAAACCAATTAATGCAGATTGGCCGCACAGATTTCCCTGCGAACATCTTCAGTTTTCAGTGCTGATTGTCCGCACATAAATCCTGAACATGTGCATTTACCCTTTAAAGGATTGTCTGATTGCAACAACTTCACCCCTACCCAATGGATAGGGGATGTCTCCACAGTCACTAGAACGGGAGTCTGTGTTCCCCTCTTTGAATGGAGTGGCACACACATACACACTGCTGCTCCATGTAACGCTATGGGGCTGCTGGAGATAGTGGAGTACTTGTTTCCAGCCGTCCCATAGAGCTGAATGTAGCTGCAGAAGACTGCCCCAGCAGTTGGGTCCCCAATAATCGGACACTTATTCCCTGTCATGTGGATAGCAGATAAGGTTTTGTTATAGAACTAACTGGATCAGTACAAGAGGAAATTCTGGTTTTCACTGAGGTATCAGGTAAAATCTACAGTTCCATAAAAGCATTATAGCAGTATATTCATATCCACGAATGGTTGTGTATTGAGTTTGTGTATGTATGTGTGTGTGTGTATGTGTATGTGTATATGTATATGTGTGGTATGTATATATATATGTGTGTGTGTATATATATATATATACACACACAATCTATAGCGCAGTAGCAATTTGTGGATAACTACGATCCCAAGGAAGTGAGCATTCTGCGTGCAGTGATCCTTGACTGAGGCCTGATGGATAGTAATAGGCGCTTTGTGATTATAGCCACCTGTGTCATGTCAAAATGCTGCGCCTATTCATATAACATTAACTCTATAATGCACCAGAGGCCTTCAGGCATCATGGATAACGCTGATCCTGCCTGCTGCGGCATGCAATTAACCTAGATACGTGTTACAGAACATATTCGTGTACATGACAGCAGTTGCCACAGTACAAATGTGTTGGTCAGAATTAAAATCACAATGACAACAGTGAAATATGGATGTCCTGTCCTGTAAATAGAGTTTATTAAGCCGTTTCTGGAAGAGCTGGATAACCAGCACTATGGCCGCTATCACGCGTCCCACTGGGGTTGTTACTCGGATTTCTCAAGCAAGATCTGCCTAGCTTTTTTATTGACACCTGTCCTGATCCTCACTGCCGCATAAGGACTCGTGTACGTGGCCGTGTTACAGATCTGTGCTGTGTGGATTATGGCACCTTCCATTGCATGCGGTATTATGAAGGTATTTTAGGATCTTGTACTGTACCCTATACTACGGTGGCACACAGAGTGCTTACAGTTGTATAGTAAGGAAATTGGGTATGTTGTCAGGTGTCAGATTTGCCATACTGTAGGAATAGCCGACGTTTATTTACTATAGGATCTTTGGTAGAAGATGCTCTGATTTGCCGCAAATCCACACAAAAATTAACCCTATTCAGTGGTATAAATCCCATAGGAATACTGTAATTTTCCAATTTTTCTGTGCATAATCCACAACAATACATAGCATGCTTATTCACGCGGTCTTTTTCAGTTTTTTTCCCCATGGTGCGGACAAAAATTAAGAGATTTTTCTGGTGCATGAGAACGGGGTTACAAAAACACCATTCACATGCACTGAATTTCACATTATCATTAGATGTCAGCTGAAATCCTGAATGTGTGAATGGACACTTTTAGTGAGGCCTAACTATGCAGACTTGCAGTATCTAACCATATTCACATTATTTGCCATCCAGCCTTCTCGCATATAAGACACGACTGGATTGAATTTTTATAAACTTGGCAGATAAAAACAACTTGAGGTAGAACGCAGTCTTTTAAAAAAAATAAAGGCTGCAAATTGTGGTCCGCAATGCACGGGCACCGGCCTTGTGAATCCTGCATGAACATGGGTGCACGATCTACAATACACGGCAAAAGATAGGAAAAGTACTGTCTTTTGCGGTGCGGAGGCACAGACCCAAAAAGCTCACAGAAGCGTTACAAAGTGCTTTCGAACCGTGCCACCATGCCATATCTTGCTGATTGCAGACCCATTTAAGTCACATCTGTGATACAAGATTCACACGGCCGGTGCCCGTATATTGCGGACCCACCAGTTGTGTGAATGAGCCCTTAGTGATATGCACCTTACTGATCACTTCATAAGAAAATAATTTAAGGATGATAAAAGTTCTAAATGGGTTAAGAAATCATATTAAATATAAATTGAGTAATGAAAATGAAGTCATCAGCCTTTTTGTTCCACCATTAAGAAGCTTCCAGCGGCACATCTGCCTTATCTTCAGGACATGCCTCCAGGTACTGAAGCATAGCCATATAAATCATAGTGAATCTTGGTTCAGATCTGTGTCATCTGTGAATGGAAAGACACACCGCGCACACAGGTCTGCCGAACATTTTGTGCCACTAAACAAGCCATAGCAGGTTGGGAGCTTACAAGGAAGTCTTGCAATGATATGTAACTCTGCCCAAGTCTGTGGTTAGGAAGAGGTTAATATGGGTGACCTTAGTAGGAATACTGCAGCATGTCCCAGCTGGTGCCTGATTGGAACATCCTGCCGCCTGTGGCAGAGGAATTCCAATGCACAATGGTCACATTCACAACCCAACCCTGACAAAGAGCAGGATTGGGAAACTTTCATAAATAATGCCTCGAAACATAAGGATCCAAGATTCCATACCAATGTTTTCAAGGTGTAGTCCCACATCCCACTGAGGGCACACGGCTGAGAACAGGGAAAGATCTAATGGGTTGCATATTGCAGACTATACATTTTTTTTTTTTCCCCCTGCTTTCCAGACAGATTCTTTTTAAAATATTATTTTACTTTACTTAATGGCTATATGGGGTTGTACATTCCTGCACAGCTTCAGTCGGTGCTACATGATAACATTGTCACAGAATGATTGAAATGTTTCACCCACATGAATTTTTTTTTTTGAAAACAAGTAGATTTTATCAGGATTTAGGGATGACTGGTGCCAACCATTCCCAGGAAAAGCAGAGAGGAGGATGCGAGCAGTAGTGGCTCGGGCTGTAACAGTCCGCTACAGCGGAACGCCTCACACCGATTCTCCCTACGGACAGGGCAGTGACAGAAGGGTGCACACTTCTTCCTTCGGGCCACACCCTGATGTTGGGGCTCCTGCCTGATGGTAGTTGGGGTGCCCTTCATGTAGCTGTAAGACAAGAGGTGTCAGGTGCAATGGCCTGCATAGGGTGCAGGAGTTGGAAAGCGGGCCTGATGTAGAAAATAAGCATCTCGTAACTAAAGTGCAGAATGGGAGTTGTAGTACATCCAACAGCATCAAAACACACTTTCAACACTTTGCAGTACAAATCTTCCCAGATGGCAATGTATCAATTTGAGCAAGGATGGGAATGTAGTACTCTTTCCTCTCTATCTTCCAGAAGACTCGTTCTGCAGAATCCATGGCTGGCAGTATTACATTTGCAATGATGGCTGCAATTTCCAACTGAGGGATACATGGTTTGAGATACGACTGACCCGGTCATGTCCAAGTGTGAAGGATGTCCCTCTTGCAGCAGTAACTTCTAGCAGCTTGGATCAGCAAATACCTCACTGTCTCTAGTGCATGGCTATGCAGATTCTAGACCTAACGCTTTCCTTTCTTTTTGGAGTACTGTAGGAATGGTGATGTCTTTCACTTAGTAGATAATCCTCAGAGAAGGTCATTCTGTGGATCTTTGGTCCAGTCATGTGAGGAGTGGAGCACATGAACAACCTCTTACTTCCTCCTCTAACTCTGAACGACACTAGACTGATCCACACCCTAACTTCCTGCAGGGGCTGAGTCAGGCTAGTTAACCCAGTCTCATCCATACCAAAGCCATACTGGCTACCAGCTAAGTAGAAGAGATTTTCATAATCTCATCTACACGGTGTGGAAACTGACCTGCAGTACGGATTTTGAAATTTGCAGCATGTCAATTGTTTGTCCGGAATTTCGGTGCGCTGCAAAATGATCAAAATCCTCAAGTAGCACATACGGATGTTGGTGAGGATTTGTCGTGGAAACGCAGCAAAAGCCACACGAATCTCTCCTTAAACTACACTACCATGTGCATCTTTGGTTTCATTAGCCATATGTGTTGATATGACATCATACCATATACTTTGAACATACAGGTAAAATGTGGTATGGATTTGGCCTGAATGTCATCGTCACACATTTGTCATATATTTTTTTTTTTTTAAACTCGTTTTATTGAAAAGTAACAAAAAGGCACGACACTTCCATATTCAGAATCAGTCCATCCCTCGCAGGGGAGGCAACATGTGACATATTATGCAGTAAAGGGTTAGGGAGCACACAAGGCATCACATTTTATCATAATGAAACAGATTCACTTCTATTGGCAAGGCAGAATCTCAAAGAGGTCCAGGGACCACAAAGCCGGGCTCTCCCGACACAGAATACATGTGAGTGGGCTGCAAAGACATAGAGGACGAGCACCAATCCCCCCATATCCTATGGAATTTCTCTGGGTGTTTCCTATGAATGTAAACAACATTTTCCATGGCAGCTGTGTGATTAACTAGTGATATCCATTGGTTGACAGTGGGTGCCCCATCTGCCATCCATCTCAAGGCTACAGCCTTCCTAGCCAGAAATAGTGTGGCGTCGAGGAACCTCCTCTGATAGTAGGACCACACCTCCTCATCTAACACCCCTAGAATGCAGATCCTGGGACACATCGGGACAGGAGAGGGGAGTATGATGGACAGTTTCTGCAGTACCTCTTTCCAGAATCTCTGTAAATAAAGACACGACCACATTAAATGCCAGAAGTCAGCGCCAGGGGTATGGCATCTGTGACACTCGGTGTGCTGGAGTCTACCCATTTTATACAGCCTGGTAGGGGACAGATAGCTTCTGTGTAGTATGAAAAGCTGAGTCAATCTGTTGTTGATGGACGGGGAGACCCTAGCTGGCACTTGCAGTGCCTCCTCCCACTCCACGGCCGTTAGAGATGGTATGTTCAGCCTCCATCTATCCACCACCCCCAGGGGATGAAGAGCAATCCAGGCATTGAGTAAGTGTGTGTATAGTGCCGAAATGACACCCCTGGGGCCCTGGGACCTCAAAACACCAATTAAAGGGTAGTTCGATATCTCGGCGCCTCTGGTTCCAAACTGCGTCGCTAAAGCGTGGCGCAATTGGAGGTATCTGAAAAAGTGGACTCGGGGCATCTCAAACATCTCCTGCAGTTGCTGGAATGAGCGCAGGGTCCCGTTAACATACAGATCTTTCAACAATGTAATCCCAGACGTCTGCCACACTCTAGAGCCCTCCAAATTCACCAGGTGCGTAAACATAGGATTGTCCCATAGGGGGATTTCGTCAGGTATGTCTTTAAATGAGTGCAGCTTTGCCGCCGCCCACACTTGATTCGCTAGCTTATGCAGTGGCAGAATTTTACCAGGTACAGTCCTGAGGTCCTCCAGTACAGGCCACAGGGTGGACATGTGGAGATGCTCCAAGAGGTAGTACTCAGCCCCAGGAATTGTCCCCGGGGACATCCAAGATACTATGTATTTCAGTTGGCTGGCGAGATAGTACAAGAAGAAGTCGGGCAAGGCGGCCCCCCCCCTGTAGCTTAGGGCGCTGCAGTACATTGATGGACAACTTCCTTCTGGCTGTCCCCCAGACAAAGGTGGCAACTGAGGAGTGCAACTTATTGAAGAAGGTTCGGGGTATAGGCATACAGGCATAGGTGAGGAGGTACAATGCCTTGGGGAGCAGTATCATCTTGACTAAGTTGAGTCTCCCCATCACTGATAGGGGCAGTGATTTCCAAGTTTTAATCTTATCTGCGAGCATGGTCTCCAGTGGGGTGATGTTTTTGACTATATATCCATGTGGGTCCTTAGTTATGACAATGCCTAGATATTTGAAGTGGTCTACCACAGGTAAATTATTTACCCGTGACGGCCAGCTATGGGGCCAAAGGGGCATAATGGCTGACTTTGTCCAGTTTATGTTCAGGCCCGAGAAGACCCCAAATTGTTCAATTATGGTGATGGATCTTTGTAGTGTGGTTTCAGGCTCGGACATAAATAGGAGAAGATCATCAGCATAGAGTCCCACCTTATCCACCCTTTCACCTATTGTCACCCCACGATAGGAGTCATCCTGTCTAATCCTTAAAGCGAGATGCTCAATGGCTACAGCAAACAGCAGAGGCGAGAGGGGACACCCCTGCCTCTTGTCATATATTTTTATCTCTAAAATCTGCACAAAACAGCAGCTGCCATCACCTGATGAGAGCTTTCCTTGCACAACTGACAACTCCCTATTAAATTGGGGAACAGAAGCTGAGCACATGTTCTGCCACCCTAAATGGCAATTTCAGATCGCTCCTTCCCACCCAGGGATAGCGGATAGAGCAGCTGGTTATACACTTTAATAATGTGGTGACTAGAGTGTATACAAAGGTGAGCCCCCCCCCCCCCCCCCCCAGGTGGCATTTCCAGCTAAGAACAGTGGCTTGGCATGCTCAGACGGCGTCTATACTGTCACATGGCAAGTCACAGTCAGCGGTATGTAGCAACTCCACTGGTGACATGCCCTGTCACGTTTATGCCTCCTGCATTGGTAATTATATTTATGCCTTCTTGCATGTCTTCTAGCAAGAGCTTTTCTAGGGGTTGGGACTCGCCCTGGTAGCATTACTATCTAGTGTGCAGAGAGTAAAACAATGTTCCTTTCTGTTGCCGTTTTACAATGAGTTACAAATGTAGAGGTTGGTTTTCTCTCTCAGAAAGACAGGTTTAATTTATATGGATCACTGTGAGCCGGAGAATACTGAGTGCGAAGAGATCTAAATCTGAAAAATGTGACTTTTTCAGATCTATAAGGAATTAAGAGAAGGAGAGTTTACAGGGGAAAAAGAGAAACCAGTTGTGAAGGAAACAGAGCCTCAATTGGCCTCCAACTATATCAGAAGTGTGTGCGTGTACATTAGACAACATCTGCACGGACAACGTCTGGTACACTAATTTACTCTCATGCTCCAAAAACAGTTCAGTGAGCATCCTATCAAATTAACCCTTTTGGTTGCTTGACATGATATATGGACCTCTGACTGCCCCTACTTTTAAACACCGGTGGAGGTAGGATATTTTTCCCCATGAATCCCATGAAATTACACACAAACTATTTATTTCTCAAGAGAAAAAGACACTGTTACAAAAAGATGTACGTTTGCTTCCTTTTCAAAAATAAAACGTATACCCGGTCAGGGCCGGATTAAGAGCATCATGGGCCTGTTGCTGAAGATTTTAATGGGCCTTTTTATAGAAAATGAAAACGCAAGGCAGAGCAATTTTTTATAACACAAATAAAGTGCATCTGTCATATGTTTTATGCATATGAAATCACCAGCATAGTTGAATAGATATATGTATTAGGTACTGCGCGACATATACCCCTTTAAGTCTCCTTGCCTGTTTGCCACTTTGAAGGTCCGCAGTAAAAAATACAGAAACTCCGATTTTTTTTGGAATACCTTATCCTAGATGTTCATCTGCGAGAGCTGTTCTCCTGCGTCTTTCTGTTTTTTTCTTTTTTCTTTTAAGTGCCGTTCAGGATGAGGAAAGGTGTAGGGGGCTGGACCCTAGTAGTTTGTGATTTTTTTATAAAATACAGAGCTTGCCCCGGCCGGTGGCACAGCTCGTGGTTTAAAAGGAGCCGCTTGTTTGCGCTCGCACGGAGCGCTGCGTGACGTCATGGCAGTAGCTACGGTGGACCAGGAGGACCAAAGTTACTCCAACGCGTTTCGATTAGTTCGCTAATCTTCGTCAGTTGGAGTAACTTTGGTCCTCCTGGTCCACCGTAGCTACTGCCGTGACGTCACGCAGCGCTCCGTGCGAGCGCGAAAAAGCGGCTCCTTTTAAACCACGAGCTGTGCCACCGGCCGGGGCAAGCTCTGTATTTTATAAAAAATCACAAACAACTACTAGGGTCCAGCCCCCTACACCTTTCCTCATTCTGAACGGCACTTAAAAGAAAAGAAAAAAACAGAAAGACGCAGGAGAACAGCTCTCGCAGATGAACATCTAGGATAAGATATTCTAAAAAAATCTGTGAGTTTCTGTATTATTTACTGCGGACCTTCAAAGTGGCAAACAGGCAAGGAGACTTAAAGGGGTATATGTCGCGCAGTACCTAATACATATATTACATACATCATTTACTTGATTTTCAACTGTGGCGGTACCGCTGCGTCAGTCTTTCAGTGCAAGCACCGGTGTATCACTAGTGTTTTATCTTCATAGCTGATTAGATGTTGATGTATTGATACCTTGCATACCTTTTTAAGTAAAACACTTATGGGGGCCCAGAGTGTCAAAAGGGGTGTGGTAGGGGGTCCTCTGTGTCCTCCAGACCGTAATACCTCTCCCGTGTGAAGTCATGCCCGCTCCTTTGGTTGACACCAACGGCTCACTTGACAGCAACGTGTTGAGATCCTGCGCATGTGCCATGAATGGGGATTGCGGTACACAAATGTGGAGTCTGTAGGAACCTGAGACTGTGCATGCACCGCAATCCCCATTCACAGCGCATACGGGATGTGTGTGTGTCAAAGAAGGTGCAGGCATGAACTCACAGGGCAAAAACAATGGTGCTTATAGAACAGACTACACAGTGTAGCGGTATACTGTATATTGTGTGGCACAGTGTAGAGGTATACTGTACATTGTGTGGCACAGTGGATGCTATATGTGTATAACAAACATATTTCACATGAAAACTTACAATTGCTTGGCCCTTGGGGATCTCGGACGCCACTTCCACACTTTGGCTGGGGGCTCGGTGGAGCTGATGTTGTGTTTTATCCTAATGAGAGAGATTTCATATTAAGGATTTGGTGAAGGGACAGAGGGATAGCAGAGCAGGGAGAGGCTGGTGCTGCTACTAGGGGGTCATACCATGGGGGAGTAATAAAGCCCACCATAATGCCCCCCCCCCCCCCCAATAGTAATAATTCTCCTTATAATAGACAGTGCAAAAAATACCCCCTTGTAATGCCCCCAGTTGAGCTAATGTCCCCATAGTGCCCCCATAATGTGACAGTATAAAATACCCCTATATAGTGCCCCCAGTAAATGCCCCCATAGTGCTCCTCTCCCCCTTCCTCCTAGTGCACCCCATAGTTTACCAGTATAAAATGCCTCAGTAGATGCCCTCAGTGTCCCCCATAATTTGCAAGTATAAAATACCCCTTCTTAGTGCCCCCGTAGATGACCCCATAGTACTCCTCTCCCCAACAGTACCCACCATAATGTGCTCCAGTATAAAATGCTACTGTACAGAGCCCCCCATAAAAATACCCCTTCTTTGTGGCCTCAGTAGATGCCCCTATAGTACCCACCAAGAATGTGCCAGTAAAAAGTGACCCCAATAATGTGCCAGTAAAAAGTGCCCCAATAATGTGCCAGTAAAAAGTGCCCCAATAATGTGCCAGTAAAAAGTGCCCCAATAATGTGCCAGTAATAAGTGCCCCCATAGATGCCCCCAATAATGTGCCAGTAAAATGTGCCCCATAGATGCCCCCATCATGTGCCAGTAACAAGAGGGTCCCCCATCCATCATGTGCCAGTAACAAGAGCCCCCCCTATGCCCCATCATGTGCCAGTAACAAGAGAGCCCCCCATCATGTGCCAGTAACAAGAGGCCCCCCCATGCCCCATCATGTGCCAGTAACAGGAGGGCCCCCCATCATGTGCCAGTAACAAGAGGCCCCCCTATGCCCCATCATGTGCCAGTAACAAGAGCCCCCCCCCATGCCCCCATCATGTGCCAGTAACAGGAAGGCCCCCCCATCATGTGCCAGTATAACAAGAGGGCCCCCCCATGCCCCCATCATGTGCCAGTAACCGGAGGGCCCCCCATCATGTGCCAGTATAACAAGAGGGCCCCCCATGCCCCCATCATGTGCCAGTAACAGGAGGGCCCCCCCATCATGTGCCAGTATAACAAGAGGGCCCCCCATGCCCCCATCATGTGCGAGTAAAAGTATTTATTAAAAAAAATAAAAAATTATACTTACCTCAGCGATGCGATGCAGGCCGCACGATGACGTCTGCGCCGGCCTCTGATAGGCTGCCGGCCTAGTGCCTGCAGCCTATCAGAGACACAGGGGAGGGACACTCCTCTCCCCTGCCCTGCCGCTATACAGATGGAGATGAGCGCTTCCACAATAGAAGCGCTCATCTCCCTGTGCCGGCGCCCCGCACCGCACACAAGTTTTCAAGAGGGACAACAGGGCCGGGCCGACCGCGCCGCCAGCTCGGCCGGGGAGAGGGTCAATTGCGGGCTGCTGCTTGATGTGTTGGCAGCACTGCTGGGCCTATTTTCACTCAGGGGCCTGGAGCTGCAGCTCCATCAGCCCCTATGTTAATCCGGCCCTGTACCCGGTAGATCACGGTATACTTGAAATGTAATATATAGTTCTTATTTCTATTGTGTGATGTCAAGTTTTAGATCTGTGTAATGATGCATCTTTGTAAGGCCTGTTTCACACTTGTTGTTTTCCGTTATTGAGATCGGACAGAGGATCTCCAAACCGGAAAAACCGTTTCCGTGTAGTCCTACTGCATTCTGAATGGAGAGAGATCTGTTCAGGATGCCTTCCTTTCCGTCAGCTGAGTCGGTCATGGAACGGAAAAAAAACATCTGTCAATAAAGACAATATAAGTCAATGGTGACGGATCAGTTTTTTTTGGATCCTCAAGCACCCATCGACTTTCAATGTATAGAGTGACTGACCCGTTTTTTTCCGTTTTGATTTCACACACCTGCATCCTAACGGAACGGATGCATTCTGATGTGCAAAGTCAAAACGGATCAGTTTAATTCCAGTCTTGAGGTCCTCTGCCGGATCTCAAAACCAGAATTCACAACGCAGGTGTGAAATGGGCTTGAGGCCTTCTTCGCACGCTTTTAATTTATTTACTTCTAAACATGCCATGAATTTCATATTATTATTATTATTATTATTATTATTATTATTATTATTATTATTATATAATATTTATATATATTTTTTTAAGTAACATGGAGAAGTCCAAGGCCTCATTCACACATACGTGGATTTTCACGGACCACGGTCCATGATAACCCGTCCTGCTATGACGCCATGCACTTCGTGCCGCCGCTGTACAGTAATACACTTGTATAGATCATACAAGTGTATTACTGTACAGCGGCGGCGGTACAAGCGCACGGTGTCATAGCAACCAATGACGCCGTGCACTCAGCAAGACGGCAGGTGAGGTTTTCATGGACCGTGGTCCGTGAAAATCCACGTATGTGTGAATGAAGCCTAAAGGTAACCAAGTAGGTGCAGGTCAACGTGCAGAAGATCTGCATGAATTTCAGTGTGGATTTCTGTGTGTCTCTATACCCAAACGCGCTGTTAGAAACTTGATGCAGATCTTGCCCTTCACCCAAAATGGTGAAATCTGCAGCTAAGGGCTCTTTCACACTTGCGTTCTTTTCTTCCGGCATAGAGTTCCATCGTCGGGGCTCTATGCCGGAAGAATCCTGATCAGTTTTATCCTAATGCATTCTGAATGGAGAGAAATCCGTTCAGGATGCATCAGGATGTCTTCAGTTCCGGACCGGAACGTTTTTTGGCCGGAGAAAATACCGCAGCATGCTGCGCTTTTTGCTCCGGCCAAAAATCCTGAACACTTGCCGCAAGGCCGGATCCGGAATTAATGCCCATTGAAAGGCATTAATCCGGATACGGCCTTAAGCTAAACGTCGTTTCGGCGCATTGCCGGATCCGACATTTAGCTTTTTCTGAATGGTTACCATGGCTGCCAAGACGCTAAAGTCCTGGCAGCCATGGTAAAGTGTAGTGGGGAGCGGGGGAGCAGTATACTTACCGTCCGTGCGGCTCCCCGGGCGCTCCAGAGTGACATCAGGGCGCCCCACGCGCATGGATGACGTGATCGCATGGACACGTCATCCATGCGCATGGGGCGCTCTGACGTCATTCTGGAGCGCCCCGGGAGCCGCACGGACTGTAAGTATACTGCTCCCCTGCTCCCCACTACTACTATGGCAACCAGGACTTTAACCGCTTGCCGCACATGTAAAGCCGAAAGGCGTCATTGCGGCGGCTCTCCCAGCCTACGCTAACGCCGATTGGCGTCATCTCGCGTGAGCCGAGATTTCCTGTGAACGCGCGCGCGTTCACAGGATCGGAAGGTAAGCGAGTGGATCTCCAGCCTGCCAGCGGCGATCGTTCGCTGGCAGGCTGGAGATGTGATTTTTTTTAACCCCTAACAGGTATATTAGACGCTGTTTTGATAACAGCGTCTAATATACCTGCTACCTGGTCCTCTGGTGGTCCCTTTTGTTTGGATCGACCACCAGAGGACACAGGTAGCTCAGCAATATGTAGCACCAAGCACCACACTACACTACACCCCCCCTGTCACTTATTAACCCCTTATTAGCCCCTGATCACCCCATATAGACTCCCTGATCACCCCCCTGTCATTGATCACCCCCTGTCATTGATCACCGCCCTGTAAAGCTCCATTCAGACGTCCGCATGATTTTTACAGATCCACTGATAGATGGATCGGATCCGCAAAACGCATACGGACGTCTGAATGGAGCCTTACAGGGACGTGATCAATGACGGGGGTGATCACCCCATATAGACTCCCTGATCACCCCCCTGTCATTGATCACCCACCTGTAAGGCTGCATTCAGATGTCTGTATGTTTTTTACGGATCCACGGATACATGGTTCGGATCCGCAAAACACATACAGACGTCTGAATGGAGCCTTACAGAGGGGTGATCACCCTATATAGACTCCCTGATCACCCCCCTGTCATTGATCACCCCCTTGTAAGGCTCCATTCAGACGTCCGTATGATTTTTACGGATCCACTGATACATGGATCGGATCCGCAAAACACATACGGACATCTGAATGGAGCCTTACAGGGGGTGATCAATGACAGGGGGGTGATCACCCCATATAGACTCCCTGATCACCCCCCTGTCATTGATCACCCCCCTGTCATTGATCACTCCCCTGTAAGGCTCCATTCAGACATTTTTTTGGCCCAAGTTAGGCTACTTTCACACTTGCGGCAGAGAGATCCGGCAAGCAGTTCCGTCGCCGGAACTGCCTGCCGGATCAGGCAAAATGTATGCTAACTGATGGCATTAGTAAGACTGATCAGGATCCTGATCAGTCTTAAAAATGCCTGATCAGTCGAAAAAATGCATTGAAATGCCGGATCCGTCTTTCCGGTGTCATCCGGCAAAAACGGATCCGGCATTTATTTTTTCACCTTTTTTTCAGTCTGCGCATGCGCATACCGGAAGGACGGATCCGGCATTCCGGTATTCTGAATGCCGGATCCGGCACTAATACATTCCTATGGGAAAAAATGCCTGATCAGGCATTCAGGCAAGTCTTCAGTTTTTTTCGCCGGAGATAAAACCGTAGCATGCTACGGTTTTCTCTTTTGCCTGATCAGTCAAAACGACTGAACTGAAGACATCCTGATGCAAACTGAACGGATTACTCTCCATTCAGAATGCATGGGGACATACCTGATCAGTTCTTTTCCGGTATAGAGCCCCTGTGACGGAACTCTATGCCGGAAAAGAACAACGCAAGTGTGAAAGTAGCCTTAGCGGAAATTTATTTATTTTTCTTACAAAGTCTCATATTTTACTAACTTGTGTCAAAAAATAAAATCTCACATGAACTCACCATACCCCTCACGGAATCCAAATGCGTAAAATTTTTTAGACATTTATATTCCAGACTTCTTCTCACGCTTTAGGGCCCCTAGAATGCCAGGGCAGTATAAATACCCCACATGTGACCCCATTCCGGAAAGAAGACACCCCAAGGTATTCGCTTAGGGGCATATTGAGTCCATGAAAGATTGAAATTTTTGTCGCAAGTTTGCGGAAAGGGAGACTTTGTGAGAAAAAAATAAATAAATAAATTTCCGCTAACTTGTGCCAAAAAAAATAATATTCTATGAACTCGCCATGCCTCTCATTGAATACCTTGGGGTGTCTTCTTTCCAAAATGGGGTCACATGTGGGGTATTTATACTGCCCTGGCATTTTAGGGGCCCTTAAGCATGAGAAGAAGTCTGGGATCCAAATGTCTAAAAATGCCCTCATAAAAGGAATGTGGGCCCCTTTGCGCATCTAGGCTGCAAAAAAGTGTCACACATCTGGTATCACCGTACTCAAGAGAAGTTGGGGAATGTGTTTTGGGGTGTCATTTTACATATACCCATGCTGGGTGAGATAAATATCTTGGTCAAATGCCAACTTTGTATAAAAAATGGGAAAAGTTGTCTTTTGCCGAGATATTTATCTCACCCAGCATGGGTATATGTAAAAAGACACCCCAAAACACATTGCCCAACTTCTCCTGAATACGGAGATACCAGATGTGTGACACTTTTTTGCAGCCTAGGTGGGCAAAGGGGCCCACATTCCAAAGAGCACCTTTCGTATTTCACAGGTCATTTACCTACTTACCACACATTAGGGCCCCTAGAATGCCAGGGCAGTATAACTACCCCACAAGTGACCCCATTTTGGAAAGAAGACACCCCAAGGTATTCCGTGATGGGCATGGCAAGTTCCTAGAATTTTTCATTTTTTGTCACAAGTTAGCGGAAAATGATATTTTTTTTTTCTTACAAAGTCTCATATTCCACTAACTTGTGACAAAAAATAAAAACTTCCATGAACTCACTATGCCCATCACGAAATACCTGGGGGTGTCTTCTTTCCAAAATGGGGTCACTTGTGGGGTAGTTATACTGCCCTGGCATTTTAGGGGCCGAATGCGTGAGAAGTGGTTTGAAATCAAAATCTGTAAAAAATGGCCGGTGAAATCTGAAAGGTGCTCTTTGGAATGTGGGCCCCTTTGCCCACCTAGGCTGCAAAAAAGTGTCACACGTGGTATCTCCGTACTCAGGAGAAGTTGTGCAATGTGTTTTGGGGTGTCATTTTACATATACCCATGCTGGGTGAGAGAAATATCTTGGCAAAAGACAACTTTTCCCATTTTTTTATACAAAGTTGTCATTTGACCAAGATATTTATCTCACCCAGCATGGGTATATGTAAAATAACACCCCAAAACACATTGCCCAACTTCTCCTGAGTACGGAGATACCAGATGTGTGACACTTTTTTGCAGCCTAGGTGGGCAAAGGGGCCCACATTCCAAAGAGCACCTTTCGGATTTCACCGGCCATTTTTTACAGATTTTGATTTCAAACTACTTACCACACATTCGGGGCCCTAGAATGCCAGGGCAGTATAACTACCCCACAAGTGACCCCATTTTGGAAAGAAGACACCCCAAGGTATTCGCTGATGGGCATAGTGAGTTCATAGAAATTTTTATTTTTTGTCACAAGTTAGTGGAATATGAGACTTTTAAAAAAAAATATATAATTTTCTTACAAAATCATCATTTTCCGCTAACTTGTGACAAAAAATAAAAAGTTCTATGAACTCACTATGCCCATCAGCGAATACCTTAGGGTGTCTACTTTCGAAATGGGGTCATTTGTGGGGTGTTTGTACTGTCTGGCCATTGTAGAACCTCAGGAAACATGACAGGTGCTCAGAAAGTCAGAGCTGCTTCAAAAAGCGGAAATTCACATTTTTGTACCATAGTTTGTAAACGCTATAACTTTTACCCAAACCATTTTTTTTTTTTACCCAAACATTTTTTTTTATCAAAGACATGTAGAACAATACATTTTAGAGAAAAATTTATATATGGATGTCGTTTTTTTTGCAAAATTTTACAACTGAAAGTGAAAAATGTCATTTCTTTGCGAAAAAATCCTTAAATTTCGATTAATAACAAAAAAAGTAAAAATGTCAGCAGCAATGAAATACCACCAAATGAAAGCTCTATTAGTGAGAAGAAAAGGAGGTAAAATTCATTTGGGTGGTAAGTTGCATGACCGAGCAATAAACCGCTAAAGTTGTGGAGTGCCGATTTGTAAAAAAGGGCCTGGTCACTAGGGGGGTATAAACCTGTGGTCCTTAAGTGGTTAATAGCGTCCTGGCTGCCATAGTAACACTGAACGCATTTTAAAGACGGATCCGTCTTCAAATGCTTTCAGTTCACTTGCGTTTATCCGGATCCGGCGTGTAATTCCGGCAAATGGAGTACATGCCGGATCCGGACAACGCAAGTGTGAAAGAGCCCTAAAACAGCAAACCTAATTGACATGCTGTAGATTTCTAAATTTGCACAGCAAGTCAATTTCCACATGGAAAACAACTGCAAGTGTTTCATCTCATGCACTTTGCTGGCACTGAACTACTAAAGTGGACATGAGATTTGTTTAACCACCTCAGCTTCCCTACCTTAAACACCCTTAATGACCAGGCCACTTTTTACACTTCTGCACTACACTACTTTCACCGTTTATTGCTCGGTCATGCAACTTACCACCCAAATGAATTTTACCTCCTTTTCTTCTCACTAATAGAGCTTTCATTTGGTGGTATTTCATTGCTGCTGACATTTTAAAATTTTTTGTTATTAATCGAAATTTAACGTTTTTTTTGCAAAAAAATGTCATTTTTCACTTTCAGTTGTAAAATTTGGCAAAAAAAGCGACATCCATATATAAATTTTTCTCAATTTATTGTTCTACATGTCTTTTGAAAAAAAAAAATGTTTGGGTAAAAAAAAAAATGGTTTGGGTCAAAGTTATAGCGTTTACCAACTATGGTACAAAAATGTGAATTTCCGCTTTTTGAAGCAGCTCTGACTTTCTGAGCACCTGTCATGTTTCCTGAGGTTCTACAATGGCCAGACAGTACAAACACCCCACAAATGACCCCATTTCGGAAAGTAGACACCCTAAGGTATTCGCTGATGGGCATAGTGAGTTCATAGAACTTTTTATTTTTTGTCACAAGTTAGCGGAAAATGATGATTTTTTTATTTATTTATTTTTTTCTTACAAAGTCTCATATTCCACTAACTTGTGACAAAAAATAGAAACTTCCATGAACTCACTATGCCCATCACGAAATACCTTGGGGTGTCTTCTTTCCAAAATGGGGTCACTTGTGGGGTAGTTATACTGCCCTGGCATTTTAGGGGCCCAAATGCGTGCGAAGTAGTTTGAAATCAAAATCTGGAAAAAATGGCCGGTGAAATCCGAAAGGTGCTCTTTGGAATGTGGGCCCCTTTGCCCACATAGGCTGCAAAAAAGTGTCACACGTGGTATTGCTGTATTCAGGAGAAGTTGGGCAATGTGTTTTGGGGTGTCATTTTACATATACCCATGCTGGGTGAGATAAATATCTTGGTCAATTGCCAACTTTGTATAAATAAATGGGAAAAGTTGTCTTTTGCCAAGATATTTCTCTCACCCAGCATGGGTATATGTAAAATGACACCCCAAAACACATTCCCCAACTTCTCCTGAGTACGGCAATACCAGATGTGTGACACTTTTTTTGCAGCCTAGATGCGCAAAGGGGCCCACATTCCTTTTAGGAGGGCTTTTTTAGACATTTGGATCCCAGACTTCTTCTCACGCTTTAGGGCCCCTAAAATGCCAGGGCAGTATAAATACCCCACATGTGACCCCATTTTGGAAAGAAGACACCCCAAGGTATTCAATGAGGGCCATGGCGAGTACATAGAAATTATTTTTTTTTGCCACAAGTTAGCGGAAATTGATTTTTTTATTTATTTTTTTCTCACAAAGTCTCCCTTTCCGCTAACTTGGGACAAAAATTTCAATCTTTCATGGACTCAATATGCCCCTCAGCGAATACCTTGGGGTGTCTACTTTCCGAAATGGGGTCACATGGGGGGTATTTATACTGCCCTGGCATTTTAGGGGCCCTAAAGCGTGAGAAGTCTGGAATATAAATGTCTAACAAATTTTACGCATTTGGATTCCGTGAGGGGTATGGGGAGTTCATGTGAGATTTAATTTTTTGACACAAGTTAGTGGAATATGAGACTTTGTAAGAAAAAAAAAATTATACATTTCCGCTAACTTGGGCCAAAAAAATGTCTGGATGGAGCCTTACAGGGGGGTGATCAATAACAGGGGGGTGATCAATGACAGGTGGGTGATCAGGGAGTCTATATGGGGTGATCACCCCCCTGTCATTGATCACCCCCCTGTAAGGCTCCATTCAGACGTCCGTATGTGTTTTGCGGATCCACGGATACATGGATCGGATCCGCAAAACACATACGGACGTCTGAATGGAGCCTTACAGGGGGGTGATCAATGACAGGGGGGTGATCAGGGAGTCTATATGGGGTGATCACCCCCCTGTAAGGCTCCAGTCAGACGTCTGTATGTGTTTTGTGGATCTGATCCATGTATCCGTAAAAAACATACGGACGTCTAAATAGAGCCTTACAGGGGGGTGATCAATGACACGGGGGTGATCAGGGAGTCTATATGGGGTGATCACCCCCGTCATTGATCACCCCCCTGTAAGGCTTCAGTCAGACGTCCGTATGTGTTTTGCGGATCCGATCCATCTATCAGTGTATCCGTAAAAAACATACGGACGTCTGAATGGAGCCTTACAAGGGGGTGATCAATGACAGGGGGGTGATCAGGGAGTCTATATGGGGTGATCAGGGGTTAATAAGGGGTTAATAAGTGACGGGGGGGGGGTAGTGTAGTGGTGTTTGGTGCTACTTATTACTGAGCTGCCTGTGTCCACAGGACCACCAGAGGACCAGGTAGCAGGTATATTAGACGCTGTTATCAAAACAGCGTTTAATATACCTGTTAGGGGTTAAAAAAAATCGCATCTCCAGCCTGCCAGCGAACGATCGCCGCTGGCAGGCTGGAGATCCACTCTCTTACCTTCCGATCCTGTGAACGCGCGCGCCTGTGTGCGCGCGTTCACAGGAAATCTCGCCTCTCGTGAGAGGACGCGTATATGCGTCCAGGAGGAATGAATCGACCGCCTCCAGGACGCGTCGCAGCGTTCGGCGGTCCGGAGGCGGTTAATCTCACATACTTTGCTGCCACTGAACTACACTGTGTTTTTTCCGCACGGAAATCTGTGCTGAAGAAATGCACATATTCCACTACATGTGCAGGTAACTTTAGGCCGCCTACACATGTAGCAGTTTTTCCGCATGGATTTATGTGTGGAAAAACCACAGCGTAGTACAGTACCAGCAAAGTGTATGAAATTACAGAAATCTCATGTCTACTTTGCAGATTTTTTTCCGTGCAGAAATTGACCTGCATTTCGGATTTCAAAATAAATAGCATGTCAATTATGTTTGAGGTTTTAGCTGCAGGTTTCACCCCTTTCAATAGAAGGATGAGATATGCAGCAAAACCACCAGAAATTGCGGATCTTGGTGCAGATATGCTGCAGAATGGCACAGAAAACTGTGCGGATCTTATGTGCATTCACCTTCACTTGTGTGCTGGTGGCCTTAGGGTGGCTGGACAGAAAACTGCAGTGTGGTTAGACCAGGGATGCCCAACATGTGGCGATCCAGCTGTTGCAAAACTACGACTCCCAGCATTCCCTGATAGCTGAAGGCTTTCCAGTTATGCTGAAAGTTGTAGTTTTGCAACAGCTGGACGGACATAGATTGATCATTCTTGGAATAGACAAATCTTATGTACACGTTGCTTTTTTTTCTTGAGTGCGGAAATTAAGCTGCTATGCGGATTTTGAAATCTGCAGCATGTGAATTGTTGGGTTTTTCTTGTGTGGATTTTGCCCTTTTCAATGGAGGGGCGAGATCTGCAGAAAAAAATGCATCGCATCCGCACAAAAAATGCAATAGTGTGTATTTATGTGCATTTTTTTTATCCATGTTTGGTGTGGATTTCATGCAGGTTTTCTGCACATAAATCTGCACTGCATGCAGCCACTTAGACTGGGTTCACAAGTGACTGATTAGCTGTGGATTTGCTGTCACGGATTTTTGTGCGTCAAATCTGCAGTGTTGTACAGTACCAGCAAAGTGAATGAGCCTTCTACAGTTCTCAGTCACACATGGCTAAAATAAACTGCAGCACAAACTGACCTGTGGTGCAGATTTGAAATCTGCATCATGTCAATTCATCCTGCGGATTTCATCCTTTACAATGCAAAGAATGAAACTGCAACTAAGGCCTCATGCACACGGCCGTGAGCGGTCCGTGGTATCCCGGCCTGGCATCCTGCTGAGAGCAGGAGCGCACGGCGTCATTGGTTGCTATGACGCCGTGCGCTTCATGCCGCCGCTGCACTACAGTAATACACTCGTATAGATCATACCAGTGTATTACTGTAGTGCAGTGGTGACATGAAGCGCACGGCGTCATAGCAACCAATGACGCCGTGCGCTCCTGCTCTCAGCAGGATGCCAGGCCGGGATACCACGGCCGTGTGTATGAGGCCTAATCTGAAGCTTTTCTGCAGCAAAATCCGCAATGCGTTAAGGGTAGGGGTGGGTGATATGGCCTAAAATCTATATTGCGATTATAATTTTAAGCATGTGCGATATGTATCGCGATGTATTGTTTTCTATATTTGGGGGGGGGGTGTTTAAACTTATTTTTTTTTACTTTTTATTTAATAACTATTTGTTATTGTCATATTCACCCTAATAGAGCTCTATTAGGGTGAATAGGACTTTACACTTTCCCTGCTGCCCTGTGCTTTGTGCACACAACAGCAGGGAGCTGACCATGGCAGCCAGCCTCTCATGTGCCCCCCAGCCCCTGATCCGCCCCCCAGCCTCTCCCTCTTATCAGCCCCCTCTGGTAACTCAAACCCACCCTCCCTCCCTCCCTCCCCAGTATTAATCATTGGTGGCAGTGGCCACAGGGTCCCCCTCCCCCCCCCCATCATTGGTGGCAGTGGCCACAGGGTCCCCCTCCCCCCCTATCATTGGTGGCAGTGGGCAGTTCCGATCAGAGTCCCAGCAGTGTAATGCTGGGGCTCTGATCAGTTACCATGGCAGCCAGGAGTCACGCTATTGAAGTCCTGGCTGCCATGGTATGTTAGTGAGCAGCATTATACTCGCGTGCACCGTGGCTGCCAGGCGCTCCTTCTTCTCATAGGTCTGTGCGGCGCATTGCTAATGCTATAAGCATTAGCAATGTGCCGCACAGACAGAAGAAGGAGCGACCGGCATCCATGGCGCACGTGAGTATAATGCTGCTCACTAACATACCATGGCAGCCAGGACTTCAGTAGCATGACTCCTGGCTGCCATGGTAACCAATCGGAGCCCCAGCATTACACTGCTGGGACTCCGATTGGAACTGCCGACTGCCTACCAATGCAGAGACTGAAAAACATTCCCGGCACCCGACCTCTGACAGGATGCTGTGATCCGCGCGATTAACCCCTCAACTGAGGGGTTAATTGCGGCGGATCGCAGCGTGCAGTCATGGGGCCAGGATATGGCCGGCACATTGGTATTCAGGCATTCATTGGTGGCGCAGTGGCCACAGTCCCTCCCCTCCTCCTCCTACTCTGTTCTCATTGGTGGTCAGCGGCAGCCGCGCACAGTGAGGAGGGAGGGACTCCCTCCTCCACTGTGCCGGCTCAGGAGAACATGGTGCGCGACGAGATCGCGATCATATCGCGGTCCGGCGATATAGGTGATATGCACAAAATCCATATCGTGGCACAAATTTATATCGCCTATATCGCCCACCCCTACGTTAAGGCACCTTTTGATGCATTCCCCAGCCCCCTTTCCCCATGCAGATTAGAAATAAGAAATGCTACAGCTAATCAGTCACTTGTGAACTCAGCCTTGGGCCTTGTGCCCACGAGCGCGTGTACCCCGTGCCCATATTGCAGCCCGCAAATGGCGAGTCCGCAATATGCGGGCACTGGCCCTGTGCACTTGGTATCACAGATGTGGACCCATTGACTTGCATGGGTCTGAAATCTGCAAGATACGGAACTGTGCAGAGTGGAGACACGGATCGGAAGCGCTTCTGTGGATTTTCGGTCTGTGCCTCCGCACTGCAAAAAATACAACATGTCCTATTTTTTTTGCAGTGTGGACCTATTCAAGTCAATGGTTCTGCATCCACAAACGCATGCACACAGACAGTGCCTGTGCATTGCAGACTGCTATTTGCGTCACGGGCACACACAGTTAGAATATTTCAGTTTGACTGTCTCCGAGTGTATAAGGTTTTGGACTTAACTGGTTCTCGTCACCAAAACAAATCCTAGACAACGCCCATAAGAAGTGAAAGATAATGGGGGAGATTTATCAAAACTGGTGTAAAGAAAAACTGGCTTAGGCTACTTTCACACTCGCGTTTTGTGCGGATCTGTCATGAACGGATCTGTTCAGATAATACAACAGTCTGGATCAGTTTGTATTATTTTTAACATAGCCAAGACGGATCCGTCTTGAACACCATTGAAAGTCAATGGAGGACGGACCCCTTTTTTATTGTACTAGATTGTGTCAGAGAAAACTGATCCGTCCCTATTGACTTCCATTGTGTGCCAGGATGGACCCGTATGGCTCAGTTTCATCAGATGGACACCAAAACGCTGCAAGCTTCCACCTTTCATAGCTCCTTTGGAAAATGAAAGGTGGAATCTGATTGGATACCAAGGGCAACTAAGCCAGTTCTACTTTACACCAGTTTTGATAAATCTTCCCCAATTTGTTGTACAATTATAAAATGTGAAGACTGAAGTGTTAACTCAGTTTTAAAAGATTTACCGTTTAGATGAATGTTCCAATATTCTAATGTGCACATAAGAATGATTGCCATAAAATAACATGCAGACAGTTTGTTTGATCCCTTTCAAGATGATGCAGTGTGAGAAATTAGTAATAATCCGTTTAGAAATTATGCTAGTCTCATAATTTGTTACTGCAGATTATTTTCTAACAAGTGTCAGACTATTAGAATTTTACTATCCAACTAATAAAGGTACTTTCACACTTGCGGCAGAGTGATCCGGCAAGCAGTTCCATCGCCGCAACTGCTGGATCAGGCAATCTGCATGCAAACGGACAGCATTTGTAGACTGATCTGGATGCAGATCCGTCTCAGAAATGCATTGCAAGAACAGATTGGTCTCTCCATTTGTCATACGGACAAACTGATCCGTTTCAAATATTTTTTTCACATTTTTACTGGTCTGTGCATGCGGTATTTTTAATGGCGGATCCAGCACTATTACATTTCAATGTAAATTAATACCGGATCTGGCATTCCGGCATCTGAGACGGAATTTTGGACTGAGATAATACCGCAGCATGCTGCGGTATTTCCGCCGTTCAGTGACTGAACTGAAGACATCCTGAATGGATTGCTCTCCATTCAGAATGCATTAGGATAAAACTGATCAGTTCTTTTCCGGTATTGAGCCCCTAGGACGGAACTCAGTGCCGTAAAAGAAAAACGCAAGTGTGAAAGTACCCTAAGAGTTGATTAGAATCCTTCTCTTTCTGACTTTTATATACTGTAAACCGGGCACTCCACCTGTTGTGAAACTACAACTCCCAGCATGCATTCTTGCTCTGCTCTTCTAAGAACTCACATAGAAATGAATGGAGCATGCTGGGAATGATAGTTTCACAACAGCTGGAGTGTTGAAACTTGCTGACTCCTGCTATAAAGTAATAAGATGTTTATCTTTGTCCTGGTTATGAAATCCATATTAAAAGGGACCTCACAGGCGAGTAATGGTTGTCAGGTCTCAACTTATAGACAAATGTCAGTCTAGCCAAGCTAACCAGGGAGAAGCCAGCAGGGAGCCGCCGACACTTCTCCCCATTCCTAGCTAATGTTTAAATTATGTTTTCTCTGAAACGCTGCAGCATTTGAGAGTAATTAGGGCTCATTCACACGATCATATGAATGAGTCCGCATCCGTTCCGCAATTTTGGTGTGGACCCATTAGTTTCAATGGGGCTGCAAAAGATGCGGACAGCACACAGTGTGCTGTCCACTTCCGTAGTTTCATTCCGTGGCCCTGCAAAAAATATAGAGCATGTCCTATAGGCATTTTCTATGATTGCGGCGGCCATGTGTGGTCCGCAAATTGCGGAACACACACGGGCCAGTATGTGTTTTTTGCGGATTGGCAAAACACTACGGTTGTGTGAATGAAGAACATGGTGGTTTTTTAGCCAGGGAGCCTGTTGGTATTCCATGCTGCCCTTGGTTCAGGCAGAATGAAGCTCCTATGGCTACCTTTAAGTGGTTGTAAATATGTTGTAATATGTACATATAATCAAGTTACACATCAAAAAAGAAAAAAAAAAAAGACTTCCAGGATAGTTTTACTTTAACTGTCTGTGCAGAAGATCACTAATTGTAATCCTTGCATTCCAGATCAGCCTGGAATTTAGAAATTGCCAGTGTTGGAACACTTTTCTTATCATCTCCAGCAAGGTATTTATGTAATAGTGCATACCTGCAGAACAGTGTGATTATACAAATGACCATTAAATGGGGTAGAAAAAGCCAAACAGCCCCTTCAGTGCCAGAGATTCATTGCAGAGCGGTGCAGATGGGTCCATTCTAACAAACGCCAGATACATATATGAGGAGGATAGATGCCAGCCTCTATGGAGGAATGTTAGGGTTCTCTGAGTCATTAATCCACGTCTTATGACATTGTATTGATTTCTACCAGTCTCCTAAGAAGATCTGGGGAAGTCACCAGAAGCAGTGGCTCACAGGAAATGACTTTGATATAGCAAACATACTTGTAGTAAGAAGATTAAAACTCCTTAGGCCTCATGCACACGACTGTATGGCTTTTTCAGTATTTTGCGGTCCACAAAAAACAGATCCGCAAAAAATACGGATGATGTCCGTGTGCATTCCGTTTTTTACGGAACAGCTGGCCCCTGATAGAACAGTTTTTATTTGGGGCATCCATTGAAATGAGTGGTTCCGTATACAGAACGCAAAAAACGGGGAAAAAAAAAAAACATTCATGTGCATGAGGCCTTAATGTTGGATCTATAAAATCTATAAAAGGGACTGGTGTGATTTTTATAAAGCTATATATTTATCAGTTTATTGCCAATTTAAGAATTCTATGAAATGTTTTGTAAACTGTAATATTTAGGATTCAATTTGTACCAAGGAAAGTGCACACAAGGTTAAGATTGGCCCACCAGAGTTCGTCGCCCAGGTGTTGACAGAAAAGTGGATCCCAAAGGTGCTTATTTGGAGGCAATAACTTGCTCCTATGGACAAATCTTAGGCTAATTTCACACAGATTACTTTTCCACAGACGGCATCCATTTTTCTCTGGTTAGCTAGGAGATATATGTTTTATTCTGTTTTTGATTTTCCCTTGCATGAAAAATGGATGATAAACTAATGCAATCCTGACTGGAAAAACTGAAGCACTGAATGCAATCGCCGGCAAATATTACATAAAAAAAATCATCAATTCTTAACTGAACAGACTGACTTATTCCATATCGCTCATGTGAAGGGGACTTCAGAGTAGAGACACCTGTAGAGGCCATAGTGTAGCCATGATGTGGCCAAAGAAAACGCACTAACGTGGGGTTTAACCACAACTTTTACTGTGATTGTTAATAACCAGTCAGTTTTGCATAAATGCAGTCTTTTATTATAATATGATTTTTAGAAAGTGACAAGGAGAGAGTTAAAATAAGGGATTTTTCAAGTTTAAATAGTAACTTTAATTACATTATTTTTTTTATTTTTTTTAAATCTGTTCACTGCTTAAATCCAAGTAAGAAGCTCACTGAGATATCAGGTTACTAGTGCAACACATACAAGTCTATAGAGAAGGGAAGGCTTGTAAGAGGGAGGAGCTGCTGAAGAGAGACAGGGCCAGGGAGACCCACAGAGACACTGCTGCAGAATCTGTTAAAGGGCATCTATGCAGATTTGTACCTATGAAACTGGCTGACCTGTTGCATGTGCGCTTGGCAGCTGAAGGCATCTGTGTTCGTCTCATGTTCATATGTGACCGTATTGCTGAGAAAAAAATGTTTTAAAATATGCAAATTAGTCTCTAGGAGCAATGGGGGTGTTGCTGTTACACCTAGAGGCTTGGCTCTCTGCAACTGCCGCACCCTCTCCACTTTGACAGGCCAGGTAGTGTAAACGTCATCACGTCTGGCCCTGACTTCTCCAAAAGTCAAAGTGGAGAGGGTGCAGTAGTTGTAGAGAGAGAAGAGCCTCTAGGTGTAATGGCAATGCTAGAGGCTCATTTGCATATATTAAAACTTATTTTTTCTCACCAATGTGGGCACATATGAACATGGGACCAACACAGATGCCTTCAGCTGGCAAGCGCACATGTAACAGGTCATCCAGTTTCAGAAAAACAAATCTGCTGACAGATGCCCTTTAAGTCTTCTACCTAAATTCACTGGTGGATTTACAGCAGTAATGAGCAGTATTTCTGGGTAATGTCCTTTTATGATGTTGCTGCTTCTAAGGGTGTGCTACAGAGAGTTAGGGGAGCAGAATTTCCTCTTTGCTATGTGTGTAGTGTATGGGAGACATCATGGCAGCCATTCTCTTTTAAATATCAATAATCTATCTTCAGGATAGTTCATTAACCACCTCAGCTCCCCTAGCTTAAACACCCTTAATGACCAGACCACTTTTTACAATTCTGCACTACACTACTTTCACGGTTTATTGCTCGGTCATACAACTTACCACCCAAATTAATTTTACCTCCTTTTCTTCTCACTAATAGAGCTTTCATTTGGTGGTATTTCATTGCTGCTGACATTTTAACTTTTTTTGTTATTAATCGAAATTTACCGATATTTTTTTTATTTTTTTTTACATTTTTCACTTTCAGTTGTAAAATTTTTCAAATAAAACTACATTTCTATTTAAATTTTCTCTAAATTTATTGTTCTACATGTCTTTGATAAAAAAAAAATGCAATAAGTGTATATTTATTGGTTTGGGTAAAAGTTAGAGCGTTTACAAACTATGGTACAAAAATGTGAATTTCCGCATTTTGAAGCAGCTCTGACTTTCTGAGCACCTGTCATGTTTCCTGAGGTTCTACAATGCCCAGACAGTACAAACACCCCACAAATGACCCCATTTCGGAAAGTAGACACCCTAAGGTATTCGCTGATGGGCATAGTGAGTTCATAGAACTTTTTATTTTTTGTCACAAGTTAGCGGAAAATGATGATTTTTTTTTATTTTTTTTTCCTTACAAAGTCTCATATTCCACTAACTTGTGACAAAAAATAAAAACTTCCATGAACTCACTATGCCCATCACTAAATACCTTGGGGTGTCTTCTTTCCAAAATGGGGTCACTTGTGGGGTAGTTATACTGCCCTGGCATTTTAGGGGCCCTAATGCGTGAGTTTGAAATCAAAATGTGTAAAAAATGGCCTGTGAAATCCTAAAGGTGCTCTTTGGAATGTGGGCACCTTTGCCCACCTAGGCTGCAAAAAAGTGTCACACGTGGTATCGCCGTACTCAGGAGAAGTTGGGCAATGTGTTTTGGGGTGTCTTTTTACATATACCCATGCTGGGTGAGAGAAATATCTTGGCAAAAGACAACTTTTCCCATTTTTTTTTTTTTTTATACAAAGTTGGCATTTGACCGAGATATTTATCTCACCCAGCATGGGTATATGTAAAATGACACCCCAAAACACATTGCCCAACTTCTCCTGAGTACGGCGATACCACATGTATGACACTTTTTTGCAGCCTAGATGCGTAAAGGAGGGCATTTTTAGACATTTGGATCCCAGACTTCCTCTCACGCTTTAGGGCCCCTAAAATGCCAGGGCAGTCAGTATAAATACCCCACATGTGACCCCATTTTGGAAAGAAGACACTCCAAGGTATTCAATGAGGGGCATGGCGAGTTCATAGATTTTTTATTTTTTTTGCACAAGTTAGTGGAAATTGATTTATTTATTAATTTTTCTCAGTCTCCCTTTCCGCTAACTTGGGACAAAAATTTTAATCTTTCATGGACTCAATATGCCCCTCAGCGAATACCTTGGGGTGTCTTCTTTCCAAAAGGGGGTCATTTGTGGGGTGTTTGTACTGCCCTGGCATTTGAGGGTCTCCACAATCATTACATGTATGGCCAGCATTAGGAGTTTCTGCTATTCTCCTTATATTGAGCATACGGGTAATGATATTTTTTTTCCGTTCAGCCTCTGGGCTGAAAGAAAAAATGAACGGCACAGATTTCTTCATTCGCATTGATCAATGTGGATGAAAAAAATCTCTGCCAAAAAAAAAAAAGGAGGGGAAAGGCGTCTGCCAGGACATAGGAGCTCCGCCCAACATCCATACCCACTTGGCTCGTATGCCCTGGCAAACCTGATTTCTCCATTCACATCAATCGATGTGGATGAATAAATCATTGCCGGGATTTTATTTTTTTATTTTTTATTTTTTTTATATACAAAGTGTTTGCCAAAGCATATGAACACCGCCCCTCAGCTCATATGCCTCGGCAAACGTATCTTTTAATGCAGAGGAGAAATCTCGTCTTGCAGCGCCGCATACACCGACTTTTGTGAAATCTGACAGCAGTGCAATGCTTCTGTCAGAATGCACATCAGTGCTGCAGCTGGTTCATCGGTTGGTCCACCTAGAAGGTAAAAAACAAAAAAGAAAAAAACAGGCCGCAACGCAATACATTTATTAACTTTATAATAACATTTGAACGGAACATATAAACTTTATTTAACTTTTTGAACAGAACGTTAACTTTTTTGCTTACCGGTGATTATTTTTTTAAATTTTTTTTTTTTTTTTTTACCTTTTATAGGACAAACCTCTCCTTCCCCATGGGACAATGTGCAAAGCGCAAATCGCCCAAAGATGTGGCGAAGTACATTATGCACTTTTTCCCAGGTGAAAGGAGAGGTTTGCAGCAGCTGTGAGTGAAAGGGCCCAAATAGTGGGACCGCGGTGATGGACCATGTGATTGGAGCATGTGATCTGACGTCACCAAAGGTCCTTTAGCCCATAGTTCATCTTTTAAAGAACTAAAGACCGGGAGAACTACGCGAACAAGAGGAGAAGGTGAGTTAATTTTTATTTTATTTTTTAACCCTCAATTGATCACCTACTTAGCATTCTGTTTTCAGAATGCTATTATTTTCCCTTATAACCATGTTATAAGGGGAAAATAATAACATCTACACAACACCGAACCCAAACCTGAACTTCTGTGAAGAAGTTCGGGTCTGGGTACCACAGTCGGTTTTTTATCACGCACGTGCAAAACACATTGCACCCGCGCGATAAAAACTGAACATCGGAACGCAATCACAGTCAAAACTGACTGCAATTGCATTCCTACTCGCGCGGGTTTGCCGCAACACACCGGGACGCATCCGGAACTAATCCGGACACGCTCGTGTGAACCCAGCCTAAGTGTAGTGTTGGGTGTACAGAAGCCATTTAACACATTATATTTATAAATATAATGTGTTAACTGGCTTCTGATTTGTTTTTTTGAAAATAATCAGCCTGCCAGCGACTATCATTGGCTGGCAGGCTGATGACGAACTTGTCTTTTAACTTTTGCCGGCCCGCGATGCGCATGCGCGGGCCGGCTTTGCCTGAAATCTCGCGCCTCACGAGATGACGCGCCGGCGCGTCCACTCGGAATAACAGGGCCGCCGCAAAGACGCAATCCTGCGTACGGCGGTCCTGTAGTGGTTAATGGCTCACGCACACGGCAGTTGACGTTTTTGCGGTTCGCAAATTGCGGTTCCACAAAACGGGATACCGACCATGTGCATTCTGTGTTTTCTGGAATGGAACGATCTGCCCTCTATAGAACTATCCTACCCTTGGACAAGAACATGTTCTAATTTTTATGAAGGTGCCACAAACAGACATATGGATACGCTTCTTTTTCAGCCCCATTAAAGTGAATGAGTCCACATCCGATCAGCAAACAATGCGGATCGGATGCAGACAAAAACCATGGTCGAGTGCATGAGCCCTAATAGTTGATGGGTGCAACACCCAGCTCGCCCATTGATTAGCTGTTTGAAGGGCCTACACTTCCTAAATCAGTGGGACATCCTCTATTTATTATACCAAGAAGTGCGTTGTACATTTTATAGTAGTGTACTTAGTTGTCACGGTACCTTCCATGACAGAGGTTAGAAGATCGGAGAGACTGACTGCACGTTTGGTTAACGGACAGTCTCTTGATTCTCAGTGTTGTGGTTTGGTAATGACCACACCTCTGGTCAGGTGCAGCCCGTGGTCATTACTGCATTCCCTACTTAGTTTGGTCTCACACTTCATACCATGTGGTTGATATTCTCTGCTTGGATTTGGAAGAGTTGGTGTGTGGACATTACCTGTGTTCCTGCTCATCCATTTTCTATTAGATAAGTTGTACTGCTCTTTGTATTTGGTTGTTCCCCTGTGCTTGTTGTTACTAGGCCTCAGGAAGACGCTGGTTTGTTCACCTGGGAAGGAACCAGTAGTCTCATTCCCTGCCACTATCTAGGGCATTTCAGGGCTCCTAGGGTTTAGGTTCCGGCGTATGTATTTTACCAACTTCAGGGTCTATACATACTGACAGGAGTCAGGGCCAGGTTTAGGGACTTCCTAGGAGGTGACCTTTTCCCTCTCCCTAGCCTTGAGGCCTAGTTCTGTGTCCCTCCCCTGTATTCGTGACAGGAAACCCGGGAGTCAGACCCCCACCACTCAGATATTGATGAATTATCCTGAGCATAGGTCATCAATATGTAACCCCTTTAGAGGGATTTTTCAGCAGAAAATGACTTAAAGTTGAAAAAGACACTACAGCAAATAGCATTTATTATGTAGAAGTTAATACAAGGCACTTACTAATGTATTGTGATTGTCCATATTGTCTCTCTCATTATACACTGCTCGTTTCCATGGTTACAACCACCCTGCAATCCAGCAGCGGTGCCCGTACTTGCACACTATGGAAAAGAGCACCGGCCTATGTGTGGTCCCAATGTCCCGGCCACCAGAGAAGTGCTTTTTCCTATGGTATGCAAGCAAGACCACCACTGATGGATTGCAGGGTGGTCATAACCATGGAAACGAGCAGTGTATAATGTGATGTGGAAAAATGAATCCAGCCAGCAAAGGAAGCAATATTAATAATCACAATACATTAGTAAGTGGCTTGTATTAACTTCCACTGCATAATAAATGCTGTTTGCTGAAGTGAGACCAATTATGTTATGTCTAACATCATTTTTATTGACGTTTTTAGTGTTTTTTTGTTTAGTTTTAATTTTCCATGTTCTCTATTTAAACACAAAAAAGTCTTGGAAGTTTTTACACTGATCACCCAGCCTTCCTAAGGGGGTTATACTTCCACTTTTGTTCCAAACAGTTTAGGCAGTAAACAGAAAGAAGGTTCATAGGGTTAGTACATTTTGACACGTGTACAAGCAACAGACAGGCTTTTTTTTAAATAATGCTCACCTAGTCATGTTGCGTGATATAGGCACAACACTAATGTATGTTTTTAGGCAGATGCAGCCAATGCCAGTCCCCTTGGCTCCTTGTATCAGGTGGGAACAAATCGATCACACAATAACCTGAATAATCCAGCAGCAGAAGTCGGGGCATCCATCAGGTGCAAATGTCTGTAATTTAACAGTTTGTGCCTGTTGGATGTCTCTATTTCTGTAGATATCACTTCTCAGCAGTTATTTAGGATTACAATGGAAGATAATGCCTCTATTATATTGCTGGAGGCAAATAACACAGAATCCACCACTGGTGATAGGTTTTGGTGACAGTGCTGCTCCTCTACCTCCCTGCACAGTGACCTCTGTACAGGTCACAGAGCATGCCTAGAACACTGTTCCATAGAACTCAATGAGTTATGGTCTGTGTGGCTGCTGTAAAGAAAGCCTTTGATTTGTTAACAGAGCAAAGCAGCAGCTTATGCAAGATGGCATCCCTGACAAACACAGAATACATTCCTTTTTAAAAGTTGCTTTTGTCTGTTCACAGTAAAGTCATCCTCTGGAATTGCTCCATGCATTATTTTAGATGTGTTGGAGTTTGGAATATATACCACACCCATGTTAATATGTCGAAGTGGCTTTACTTGCTCATCAAAATAGCCTGGAGCATAATCACTTCACGGGATCACCAGAGCTCTGGAAATGTGTAATGTTCATGAACCACAGTGCTAGTCGGTGTGCTTCTCCACATGCGTTGGAGTATCAGAAGTCACTACAGGCTTGCATCATAGGATGTCTGGTTAAACTCTTTGGATGCCTCTTCTATCTGATGACCTTGGGACCTGCTAAACTGTGATGAAGATCTATTGGTGGGTTTCACAGATGGCAACGAGAGCAAATTCCTTTCTTAAACTGGTAGTTGCTATAATCACCTGTTAGAAGAAGTTTCGCCTCTGTATGTTGGCTGATTGCATTATTTGCTCATGGTTCATCAGCACATTACTTTTGCACCTTGTCGTAAATAGGATTTGGAAGAAGGCAATCACAGCAAAATCTACCGTATATTTTGTCTTCTGGATCCTGTAGTACCTAAAACTCAATTTGTTTTGTATCCAAAAACAGGCACGGCTGTAAGTTTAGCACAGCAGACAAGCATTGCAGAAAATTGGTATATTTTGCCTGAAAATGGGGCAATTGTGTAGAATGTGTCTGTAGCTGTCGGCCTTATAAAAGCAAGCGATAAGCAGCACTACTGGGTAGAGAGATTTATAACGGCATATGGCCTCATGCACACGACCGTTGTTGTGTTCCGTGTCTGTTCCGTTTTTCGTGATTTTCTGCGGACCCATTGACTTTCAATGGGTCTGTTGAAAACTCTGCTAATGCACCGTTTGTCATCCGCGTCCGTGGTTGCAGTCCGTCAAAAAAATATAACCTGTCCTATTTTTTTTTCACGGAAAACGGTTCGTGGACCCATTCAAGTCAATGGGACCGTGAAAAAACGCAGAGGCACACAAGATTGTCATCCGCGTCCGTTTTTTTTTTTTTCCTATCATTTGCATGGCAAACTTGACTTAGACTTTTTTTTTTACTTTCCTTCATGTCTGGGGATCCTCCAAAAATAAAGGAAGACACACGGAAACAAAACTGAAATGGAACAACGGAACCCCATTTTGCAGAACGGAACACAACAACGGTCGTGTGCATGAGGCCTATAACAGCATTAAGCCGCTTATTAATGTGCTGAAGCTCAGCAATTCACTGTATTCCAATAAATGCAAAAGGAAGTTCAATTTTAGAAGAATCCAGTGTTCAGGATTTAGGCCCCAAACTGCTACAAATCTGTTATCCAGGATGGTGGCAGCTTCATAGTGATGATCTTGTACTGTACTTTCTGAGAGATTTGGAATAAGGCAGGAAAATATTTTAGAATGCAATATTCCAATGTGTCTAAGGAGTCTTTGGGGTGGAGCCACTCTCTATAAGAGTCATGCTGGCCGTTTTCCCCTGATGGCTTGATTAACATTCTACAGGCCAAGTATGTCATCAAGTCACCTCTAGCAGCAGACTCGGACTGGCCAACAGGGGTACAGTTGAATACCCAAGATGGGCCCCTAATCTCCCACCCCCTGCACAAGTGGCACATAACACAGTAGACTTACTGTACTACATACATATATTCAATGTACAGCACCTCGGCCAGCCTATGTTTAGATAAAAAAAACTAATAGATTATTAAAGAAACTCCCCTATTTATTCTAGACCTGATCAAATAGCTAAGTTAACTTCTAAGTATAGAGGAAAGCTAGCCAGTATCCTCTTTTCCCGAGGACCTACCTTCTCAAAGTTGCTGCAGGGACCCCCATATTCAATCAACTGGTAGCATCTTGCTGTTTTGTGAGCAGGTAATATTTCAATGTATCTGTATTGTGGGCCCACAAAATAAATTTTACTGGTGGGCACTAGGCACCCCAGTCAGACACTGTCCAACAGCATCCAGCGCATGCAGTTAAGTGAGGTCCACTGGCATTGCCTTCATCTGCACACTGCACATACACCAGGAGCTGCTGGATGTGTCTTGTGTTTCTGCTGCACCCAACCTGTGGACTGGTCCCTTATCCAGCATAGATGCTCCCTGGTGCATTCAAAATGACACATGTCTGGTGGTGTGGTCAGGTACCCTTGCAGGTTGTCTAGCACGCAGACCACGCTGATGTGAATGGTTCCAATGGTCTGATGTGACACTTGGGTGCCTCTCACCGCCCTTAAATGTGCCTGGAGTGGTGCGGCACTCATCATCCAGTTCCGCAAGGCATTGTTTACAATGAAGTGGTCATCAGTGTGGGATGTGGCCTTTCTGTGACTTTTCCAGTCTCTCTGGATCTCTGTTGCAATTTGCTGATGACACTCTGTGATACTCTAAGCTCAGTGGCCACTTCCGTCTGAGAATATCCCGCTTGAAGCCTCGACATGATGAGGTACTGTTGATAAATTGTTAGGTGTCTTGGTCTCATGATGTCAAAATGTGAACAGCATGATGAGGACGACTGTTTAAATGCCAATTCTAATTGAACCAGAAAATTTATTGGGCGATTTGTGGATCAACCACCTGTTGGGAATTTTGCCATTGAGCTTCTTGTTAGAGAACAGCAAGTTGTGCAAAAAGTACTGAAACATTTAAGGCTACTTTCACACTAGCATTTTTTTTGCAGATTCGTCATGGATCTGCAAAAAACACTTCCGTTACAATACAATACAATGTCTTCTATAGAAAAATGGAGCTCACACAGTACCATTATAAAAATATATACATTATTATAATATGATTAAAAAATATTTATGCCATTAAAAAGGGGAAGGAAAGAAAAGGGGTAGCGCCATCCTGGTTGTCTTTGCACACTACCTGCCCCAGGTGAGTCTCTCTTTTTTGGCTTTGCTGGTTCCGGGTCACTTTTTTCTTATTTAATACTTACCCCAGCATTTTTATATTCATCTGCCAGTACCCTCAACATTGAGGCATTGTGGTTATTATCGCAGAGGCTCATTCCTCATATGAATAACTTTATTTATTACTGTTTATACGTGCTGCAAGTATACTCTATCGAGATACGTCTTACTCTTTTTGGTATGCGTGCAGCGCCAGGATGGCGTTCTTTTTGTCACTTGCCTTCCCCTTTATAATGGCATATATATTTTTTAATCATGTTATAATAAAAATGTATATATTTTTATAATGGTACTGTGTGAGCTCCATTTTTCTTTAATTGCTGGATATACTCGGGAGCTTGTACCGAGTCATTTGATTAGTTGGCAAACTGACGCATTCTGAGCGGATCCTTTTCCATTCAGAATGTATTAGGGCAAAACTAATCCGTTTTGGACTGCTTTTGAGAGCCCATGACGGATCTCACAAACTGAAAGCCAAAACGCTAGTGTGAAAGTAGACTAACAGTTGGACATGTGCATTCAAAATTTAGAAAAAGTCACGTTAAGTTCACCTGTAAAGGCTAGAAGGTTAGATGCTTTTTAGGTTCATCCTGAAATTTCACCCACAAGCCAAATATCCCTAACTTTTTGTGAGTAGTGTATGTGTATCATATACACATTGAGGGGAAAAAAAATATGCACCAAGAAGTTGTTGGAATAGAATGAAACATTCTATTTGTGAATGTAATGATGATATATGCAAGTGATTATAATATTAGAGCAAAAGGATTAGTTTATTGGGGAAAACTGTACAAATGAAAGGAGGCTCTAGTACCTGTTGGGCCACCTGTAGCCTGGATACATGATGTGATACGGTTTATATGAAGGCATACAGATTCAGTATGGTATCATGCAGTACATTTGCCCACAGATGTTGCAACTGGATTTTTAGCTCCTGCACACATGTAGATTGTTGAAGATGGTGTCCCAGCTGGTCCCATAAATGCTCGATTGGCGATTAAATCTGGCCAATGGCTAAGGAAGTTTTGCAATTTGGTGGAGACATTCCTGGGAAGTCCTTGCTATATGTGGCCGAGCATTATACTGCTGAAATCCCTGCCATGAGAAGCAACACGTCCTGAACATTTTGCTGAGCTGTTGGTGTCTCTTGTATCACTACTATAGGTGACCGACTGTCGTATGCGATGCTTCCCAGATCATCAAATCAACAGTTGGGGCAATATGTTGCTCCTCGGCAAAGGCAGTATTGAAGTGTTGCCACAAGGCCTCCATACTCTAACTCAACTGTTGTCGGATCCCAGACAGAACCAGGAGTTATCCCGAAATACGATACGGTTCCAGTCCGTAAAAGTCCAGTTTTCTTGTTCATGACAGCACTAGGTTTGTCACGATACCAAAATTTTTATTCCATTTTGATACCATAAAATAGTATTGCGGTACTCTATATGATTCAATACCAATGCGAAAAAATAAAACCCAAAAAAAGCCGCGTGCATTCCTCATTTTATGGAACAGTCCTATCCTATTTTTTGGGGGGACAACGTGACAAAAAAATGGCGAATCACGCGGTTTAAAAAAAAAATTCTGTTACGCCGTTCACCGAATAGAAGATATTTTTAAAATATTTTAATAGTTCGCACTTTTTCGGGCATGGCGATATGTAAAATGTTTATTGTTTTTATTGTTTACATATTTTATATGTAAAATTGGAAAGGGGGCGATTTTAAACTCTTAGTACACTGAACAAAAATATAAACCCAACACTTTCGGTTTTGCTCCCATTTTGCATGAGCTGAACTCAAAGATCTGAAACATTTTCTACATACACAAAAGACCCATTACTCGCAAATATTGTTCACAAGTCTAAATCTGTGTTAGTGAGCACTTCTCCTTTGCTGAGATAATCCATCCCACCTCACAGGTGTGGCATATCAAGGTGCTGATTAGACAGCATGAATATTGCACAGGTGTGCCTTAGACTGCCCACAATAAAAGGAAACTCTGAAATGTGCAGTTTGATCACATAGCACAATGCCACAGATGTCGCAATATTTGAGGGAGCGTGCCATTCAGCTCATGCACAATGGGAGCAAAACCAAAAGTGTTGCATTTATATTTTTGTTCAGTGTATTTTGGTGTTTTTCTACTTTTTATGTACTAACCGTTAGCCCCCTTAGGCTGAGTTCACACGAGCGTGTCCGGATGCGTTGCGGCAAACCCGCGTGAGTAGGTACCCAATTGCAGTCAGTTTTGACTGCGTTTGCGTTCCGTTGTTCAGTTTTTATCGCGCGGGTGCAATGCATTTTGCACGCGCGTGATAAAAAACTGACTGTGGTACTCAGACCCGAACTTCTTCACAGAAGTTTGGGTTTGGTGTTGTGTAGATGTTTGTCACGGATGGTGTTGCAGGAAACAATAAGTAACAAATAAAGATCCGACTGACTTGATCCAAAACTAAGGAACAAAAGGGTGAGCCCTATTAAAGCCCTAGAGCTCTCCCTCACTGCTCAGCCCATGCAAAGATCTCAATGATAGAAAGTTGCATGTCCACGTACCTTAGACTGAGTGACACCTGCAAACCCTATAATAGTGAGGGGACACAACCACCGGCTCCCTGCACTTAATACGGAGGGAGTCAGGGTCACCTAGAATCAAGTCAACAGGAAAACACAATACAGAAATACACTTATCTTGAGGAACCAGCAGTAGCAACTTCAAGCAGTGAAACCAATCCAGGAAGTAGTATAAACCGCAAAGTGAGGCAGTATGGGAGGAGATATATAGGGAGGCAATCACTGCTAATAGATGACAGCTGGGAGAGGGAGAAGAGATGTCAAAGCAAAACAAAAGAACATCATGCAGGTGGTACTGAAGAACGTCTGTCAGAACTTCTCAAAGATCTGGCGGTGACAGTACCCCTCCCTCTATGAGTGGACTCCGGACACTCAGAGCCCACCTTCTCAGGATGGGACCTATGGAATGCCCTGAGAAGACGAGTGGCCTTAATGTCCGCCACTGGAACCCACATCCTCTCCTCAGGACCATAACCCTACCAATGAACGAGGTACTGAAGAGAACCGCGGACAATACGAGAGTCCACAATCCTAGAGACCTGAAATTCAAGATTACCATCAACCACAATCTGAGGAGGAGGCAAAGAGGAGGGTACAGTGGGTTGGACATAAGGTTTTAATAGGGACTTGTGAAAAAAATTATGGATCTTCTAAGTCTGAGGAAGATCAAGACGGTAGGCAACGGGATTGATGACGGACAAGATTTTGTAAGGCCCGATAAACTTAGGACCCAACTTCCAGAAGGGAACCTTCAATTTGATATTCTTAGTAGACAACCACACCAGATCACCAACATTCAGGTCCGGACCAGGCATACTTTTCTTATCCGCCACACGCTTATCTCTCACTCATGCTCTTTAGATTATCCTGAATCTTTTGCCAAATAGATGACAAAGACGAGGAGAATCTTTCCTCATCAGGTAAACCAGAAACCCCCTCTCCAGAGAATGTCCCAAACTGCGGATGAAACCCATATGCACCAAAAAATGGTGACTTATCAGAGGACTCCTGACGACGGTTATTTAAAGCAAACTCAGCAAGGGAGAGAAAAGAACACCAATCCTCCTGATTCTCCGCCACAAAACAGCTCAGATATGTCTCCAGATTCTGATTGACGCACTCTGTCTGGCCCTTCGACTGCGGGTGGAAAGAAGAAGAGAATGATAACCGAACCCCTAAGCGAGAACAGAAAGCCTTCCAGAATCTGGAAACAAACTGCGTGCCCCTATCAGAGACTATGTCTGAAGGAATACCATGCAATTTGACAATGTGATCAATAAATGCCTGCGCCAGCGTTTTAGCATTGGGCAACCAAGGAAAAGGAATAAAATGCGCCATTTTGCTAAAACTGTCCACCACCACCAGAATCACAGTCTTCTCTGAGGAACGAGGCAGGTCCGTAATGAAATCCATGGACAGATGTGTCCAAGGACGGGAAGGAATGGGTAACGAAAGGAGAGGACCTGATGGCCGTGAATGAGGGATTTTGGCACGAGCGCAGGTCTCGCAGGCTGCCACAAAACCCTCAACCGACTTACGAAGAGCCGGCCACCAGAATCTCTGAACAATGAGATCCACTGTGGCTCTACCCCCCGGGTGCCCAGCAAGGACAGTATCGTGGTGCTCCTTAAAAACCTTGTGTCGTAAAGCGAGAGGCACAAACAACCTCCCAGGAGGACAAAGATCAGGAGCATCTGCCTGGGCTGCCTGAACCTCTGCCTCCAATTCAGGATAAAGAGCAGACACAACCACCCCTTCAGCCAAAATGGGACCCGGGTCTTCAAAGTTCCCCCCTCCCGGAAAACAACGTTGGCAGGGCATCCGCCTTCACATTCTTAACCCCAGGGCGGAACGTGACAACAAAATTAAACCTTGAAAAGAACAAAGACCATCTGGCCTGTCTCAGGTTCAGACGCTTGGCTGACTCCAAGTAGGCCAGATTCTTATGGTCGGTAAACACGGCAATAGGGTGTCTGGCTCCCTCTAGCCAATGGCGCCATTCCTCAAAAGCTAACTTGATGGCCAACAACTCCCTATCTCTCACATCGTAATTTCTCTCTGTGGAGGAGAGTTTCTTCGAGAAAAAGGAACACGGTCGCCATTTGGCAGGAGAGGGACCCTGAGACAAGACCGCACCCACACCCACCTCAGAAGCGTCCACCTCAACAATGAAGGGCAGAGAGATATCAGGTTGTACCAAGATGGGAGCGGAAGCAAAACTCTCTTTGATACTAGAAAAGGCCTTACGCGCCTCTACCGACCAGGAGGAAAAATCTACCCCCTTTCTAGTCATATCAGTCAGTGGCTTAACAACAGAGGAATAATTAAAAATTAACTTCCTGTAATAATTGGCAATACCTAAAAAGCGCATCAGCGCCTTCTGATTCTCAGGAAGCTCCCAATCAAGCACAGCGCGGACCTTCTCTGGGTCCATGCGAAAACCAGAAGCGGAGAGAAGAAAACCCAGAAATTGAATTTCTGGAATCGCAAACACATTTCTCCAGTTTAGCGTACAATTTATTCTCCCGCAGAATGAGCAAGACCTGACGTAGGTGGTCCCTATGAGTTTTTAAAATCATGAGAAAAAATCAAAATGTCATCTAGATACACTAGTACAAATTTCCCCATTAAATGATAAAAAAATGCTGTTCACAAAATGTTGGAAGACGGCTGGAGCATTCATCAAACCAAAAGGCATAACCAAATTCTCGAAGGCCGTCTTCCATTCGTCCCCTTCTCTGACCCTGACCAGGTTGTATGCCCCTCTTAAATCCAACTTGGAAAAAACTTTAGCCCCAACAATCTGGTTAAACAGGTCCGGGATCAGAGGAAGCGGATAAGGGTCACGAATTTTGATACTGTTCAACCCCCTGAAATCCAGACATGGTCTTAAAGAACCATCTTTTTTCTTAACAAAAAAGAAACCAGCGGCAACAGGTGACTTCGAGGGTTGTATGTGTCCCTTTCTCAGGCTCTCCGAGATATAAGAACGCATAGCGACCCTTTGAGGTTGGGAGAGATTGTATAAACGAGATTTAGGCAGCTTGGCACCTGGGATGAGATTAATAGGGCAATCGTACTCCCGGTGAGGGGGCAGCTCCTGAACACCACTCTCAGAAAACACATCCGAAAATTCAGAAAGAAAAGATGGTACAGTCTTAGTAGAAACCTCTGAAAGAGACGTCGAGAGGCAATTCTCTCTGCAAAAGTCACTCCAACCATTTATTTGCCTCGCTTGCCAAGTCTTTTTAATGATTTTTGAGAAAGTGGAGCGGAATCAATAGCAAAAATAGGTATGTCCTTTCCCAAAGTGCATACCTGAAAACCATGTGTTATAGCAAATTGATTATCAATGAGATTGACAGCTGCTCCACTATCTACAAAAATCTCACAATGTTCTTGCTCTCTAGCGCCACCCTGGCAGGTAGGACAAAACGGGAACTATAAGCAAACGGAAAACCTTCAATTTCCGCATCAACCTTGCAAATAGTAACGGAACATTTTTAGAGGACTTTTTTCTTTTTGTTTCTTTATTATTCTCTAAAAACTCCCTGAATCTCCTAGAGGGACAAACATTTGCCAAATGATTTATACCTCCAGAACAGAAACAAACCCTCCTCTGAGAGCTGAATCCTCTGTTGTTAGAGGCAAGCAAACCCAGCTGCATGGGCTCCTGCTCAAAGGGGATTGAGAGAGACTGAGACCCCTGCGCACTGAATGAGACCGCCCCACTGTCCTTGGACTGAGTATGACAGGAAGGAGTGATCTCTCCTCTCTCTCTAAGACGCCTGTCAATACGAACAGCCCGAGACATGGCAGACTCCAAGGAGGTAGGTCTCTCATGAAAGGCAAATGCATCCTTCAATCCCTCTGAAAGACCATGGCAAAATTGACTTCAGAGTGCAACATCATTCCAACCAGTATCAGCTGCCCATCTCCGAAATTCTGAACAGTATAACTCTGCGGATTGTTTACCCTGGCATAAAAGACGCATTTTAGATTCAGCCAGAGCAACACGATTCGGATCATCATATATCTGACCCAGGGCTACAAAAAATTCATCCACTGATAGGAGGGGCCGTGCCCCCACCGGCAGCGAAAAGGCCCAACAACTGAGCGTTATCCCTGAGCAGTGAGATGATAATCCCCACCCTCTGCTCCTTATCACCAGAGGAATGGGGAAGTAGGCGAAGCATCTCTAAAATGAACAAAATTCTCACTACCCCCAGAGAAGGTATCTGGAAGTGAGATCTTGGGTTCAGAACAATCTCCATGAACGCAAGCAGAACCGGTCACCTGAAACTGATACAGTTTTACGGAGCTCTGCGACCTCCAGTGAAAGACCCCGCAAGCGGTCTGTCAAGGCTAAAACCGGATCCATGCTTAAGACGGTTTTGGCGGTTTATAATGTCACGGATGGTGTTGCAGGAAACAATAAGTAACAAATAAAGATCCGACTGACTTGATCCAAAACTAAAAAACAAAAGGGTGAGCCCTATTAAAGCCCTAGAGCTCTCCCTCACTGCTCAGCCCATGCAAAGATCTCAATGATAGAAAGTTGCATGTTCACGTACCTTAGACTGAGTGACACCTGCAAACCCTATAATAGTGAGGGGACACGACCACCGGCTCCCTGCACTTAATACGGAGGGAGCCAGGGTCACCTAGAATCAAGTCAACAAGAAAACACAATACAGAAATACACTTATCTTGAGGAACCAGCAGTAGCAACTTCAAGCAGTGAAACCAATCCAGGAAGTAGTATAAACCGCAAAGTGAGGCATTATGGGAGGAGATATACATTCACCTAAAGAATTATTAGGAACACCATACTAATACGGTGTTGGACCCCCTTTTGCCTTCAGAACTACCTTAATTCTACGTGGCATTGATTCAACAAGGTGCTGATGGCATTCTTTAGAAATGTTGGCCCATATTGATAGGATAGCATCTTGCAGTTGATGGAGATTTGAGGGATGCACATCCAGGGCACGAAGCTCCCGTTCCACCACATCCCAAAGATGCACTATTCGGTTGAGATCTGGTGACTGTGGGAGCCATTTTAGTACAGTGAACTCATTGTCATGTTCAAGAAACCAATTTGAAATGTTTCGAGCTTTGTGACATGGTGCATTATCCTGCTGGAAGTAGCCATCAGAGGATGGGTACATGGTGGTCATGAAGGGATGGACATGGTCAGAAACAATGCTCAGGTAGCCCGTGGCATTTAAACGATGCCCAATTGGCACTAAGGGGGCTAAAGTGTGCCCAGAAAACATCCCCCACACCATTACACGACCACCACCAGCCTGCACAGTGGTAACAAGGCATGATGGATACATGTTCTCATTCAGTTTTACGCCAAATTCGGACTCTACCATTTGAATGTCTTAACAGAAATCGAGACTCATCAGACCAGGCAACATTTTTCCAGTCTTCAACAGTCCAATTTTGGTGAGCTTGTGCAAATTGTAGCCTCTTTTTCCTATTTGTAGTGGAGATGAGTGGTACCCAGTGGGGTCTTCTGCTGTTGTAGCCCATCCGCCTCAAGGTTGTGCGTGTTGTGGCTTCACAAATGCTTTGCTGCATACCTCGGTTGTAACGAGTGGTTATTTCAGTCAACGTTGCTCTTCTATCAGTTTGAATCAGTCGGACCATTCTCCTCTGACCTTTAGCATCCACAAGGCATTTTTGCCCACAGGACTGCCGCATACTGGATGTTTTTCCCTTTTCACACCATTCTTTGTAAACCCTAGAAATGGTTGTGCGTGAAAATCCCAGTAACTGAGCAGATTGTGAAATACTCAGACCGGCCCGTCTGGCACCAACAACCATGCCACGCTCAAAATAGCTTAAATCACCTTTCTTTCCCATTCTGACATTCAGTTTGGAGTTCAGGAGATTGTCTTGACCAGGACCACACCCCTAAATGCATTGAAGCAACTGCCATGTGATTGGTTGACTAGATAATTGCATTAATGAGAAATAGAACAGGTGTTCCTAATAATTCTTTAGGTGAGTGTATAGGGAGGCAATCACTGCTAATAGATGACAGCTGGGAGAGGGAGAAGAGATGTCAAAGCGAAAGCAAAACAAAAGAACATCATGCAGGAGGTACTGAAGAACGTCTGTCAGAACTTCTCAAAGATCTGGCGGTGACAATGTTATTATTTTCCCTTTAACATGGTTATAAGGCTGAGTTCACATCAGCGTTCAGCCTTTCCGTTCTCCTGCTCCGTTATAGGAGCAGGAGAACGGAAAGGACGGATTCGGCACATAACTGAGCCGAACGGAGCCTACAGACCCCATAGACTATAATGGGGTCCGTTAGGTTTCCGCTCAGAAGATGATTTTGGAGACAAAAGTCCTGCATGCACAACTTTTGTCTCTGCTCCAAAATCATCTTCTGAGCGGAAACCTAACGGACCCCATTATAGTCTATGGGGTCTGTAGGCTCCGTTCGGCTCAGTTATGTGCCGAATCCGTCCTTTCCATTCTCCTGCTCCAATAACTGAGCAGGAGAGCGGAAAGTCTGAACGCTGATGTGAACTAAGCCTTAGGGAAAATAATAGCATTCTTTAATACAGAATGCTTAGTAGATGGTCAATTGAGGGTTAAAAAATAATTAACTCCCCTTCTCCTCTTGATCGCGTAGCTGCCGGTCTCTTCTTACTACTTTAATCATGAGCTGCTAGCTAAAGAACCTGTGGTGACGTCAGATCACATGGTCCATCACCACGGTGATGGATCATGTGATTGGACCATGTGATATGACGTCACCACAGTTCCTTTAGCCGGCAGCTCATGATCATGATTAAAGTAGTAAGAAAAGACCGGCAGCTACGCGATCAAGAGGAGAAGGTGAGTTAATTATTTTTTATTTTTTTACCCTCAATTGACCACCTACTAAGCATTCTGTATTAAAGAATGCTATTATTTTCCCTTATAACCATGTTATAAGGGAAAATACAGTGAATAGACTGTCATCTTAGCAACCATGCGTCGAAAATCGCACCGCATCCGCACTTGATTGCAGATGCTTGCGATTTTCACTCAGCCCCATTCCCTTCTATGGGGCCTGTGTTGCGTGATAAATGCACAATATAGAGCATGCTGCGATTTTCACGCATAAGTGATGCGTGAAAATCACAGCTCATGTGCACAGCCCCATAGAAATGAATGGGTCCAGATTCAGTGCGGGTGCAATGCGTTCACCTCCCGCATTGCACCCGCGCGGAAATCTCGCCCATGTGAACTCAGCCTTAGGGGCTAGAACCTGGGATCTTTTAATCCCTTGTCCTATTCACCCTAATAGAGCTCTATTAGGGTGAATAGGACTTTACACTCTCCCTGCTGCCCTGGGTTTTGTGCACACAGCAGCAGGGAGCTTACCATGGCAGCAAGGGGTTACGTAGCGTCCTGACTGCCATGTTAACCGATCGGAGCCCCTCGATTACACTGCTGGAGCTCTGATCTGAACTGCCACTGCACCACCAATGAAGAGGCGGGGAGGGGACTCTGTGGCTACTGCCACTAATGAATATAACAATGAGGGGATGGGTGCGCCTGTGGCTACTGCACTACCAATGAATATAGAAACATAGAATGTGTCGGCAGATAAGAACCATTTGGTCCATCTAGTCTGCCCAATATACTGAATACTATGAATAGCCCCTGGCCCTATCTTATATGAAGGATGGCCTTATGCCTATCCCATGCATGCTTAAACTCCTTCACTGTATTTGCAGCTACCACTTCTGCAGGAAGGCTATTCCATGCATCCACTACTCTCTCAGTAAAGTAATACTTCCTGATATTACTTTTAAACCTTTGCCTCTAATTTAAAACTATGTCCTCTTGTAGCAGTTTTTCTTTTTTTAAATATTCTCTCCTCTTTTACCTAGTTGATTCCCTTTTATATATTTAAAAGTTTCTATCATATCCCCTCTGTCTCGTCTTTCTTCCAAGCTATACATGTTAAGGTCCTTTGATCTTTCCTGGTAAGTTTTGTCCTGCAATCCATGTACTAGTTTAGTAGCTCTTATAGAAACATATAATTAACACTTTAATTTAAGTGTAGGCAGCAGGTGCCCGCGGCAGTCACACATACCCAGGACCCGCCCTCTATGACAGGGCGCTGCGATCCTGGGCAATTAACCCCTTAGGTGCGGCACCTGAGGGGTTAAATGCCGGGGATCGCAGCACCCTGTCATAGAGGGCGGGTTCCGGGTATGTGATGCCGCTGCTGGCACCCGCTGCTTACACTTAATTTAAGGTGTTAATTATATTGATTGGTGGCACACTGGCCACAGTCCCTCCCCATCCTCCACAGTACTAAACTCCCATTGGTGGCAGCAGCAGCACAGGGGGGAGGGAGGGATTGCCTCCTTCTCCACTGTGCTGCTGAGTAGAACATGGCGTGCGCTGAGAGCGGCACATGCCATGTTCTCTAACAGATACTAGGCTGCACAGCCTAGTATCGTTAAATAGTAAGACCCGGTATCGTATTGATCCGGGTCTAAAAGTATTGATTGGGTATCGAAACTTCGATACCCGGTGCAACTCTAGACAGCACTTCAAACAAGGGTGACAGAGGTTAACTGTCAATGGCAGGACATGTAATTGGTGCTGTGTCACCAAACTTCCTTCTGCTAAGCGCCTGGATATGGGCTGGACAGAGACTGGGGTGTGTATTGAAGGTGCCACCTGTGTCTGGATGGTAAGCAATGAAACTGTGGGAGCTGCTCGTGCTTGTTGGTGTATCAAACAATCCTATCTACTGGTGGTCTGTCTAGTGCCTGTTCGCCATGTGTACGTTCCCTCATGTTACCACTGCTCTCAACACCTCCTAGTAGCTAGGTCAAAACAGCCTAGATCCTGCTTCTCTCAGTCAAATGATGCTTCCCTCTCAAAGGCTGTCAACTGGGCGAAATCTCTTCTAGTGCAGTGGTCCCCAACCTTTTTTGCACCAAGGACCAGAAATAGCCTGCTGGACTGAGTAAACACCAGTGTAAGGCCTATTGCAAACGAACGTGTGCGCTCCGTGGCCGTATTGCGGATCCGGAGATGTGGAACGGAATCGCGGAACGGAACCCTACGGAAGCACTACGGAGCGGCTGGATCGCGGACCCGTTAAAGTGAATGGTTCCGCAATCCGCTGCGGCTGCCCCACGGTAGGTCTTCGGCAATTTGTGGGCCGCAGCATGGCCAAGGGGCGCACGCGTTCATGTGCAAGAGGCCTAAAACAGGCCTTAGTCCATTGTGAATTATAAAGTGCATCACAAACAATGATTTTGTTTCTCGTGCTTTTGTGTCTTTTGGCTCAGTGGCACCAGATATAAATCTGTGTTTTCTTATAATCTACTTTATAGGACTTGAAAAAATGCATTATAAACCTAATGATTAGAAAAAAATGTCACCAAAAATGTTTGTTTAAAAAACTGCAATGAACTATACATATGATATAGAAGCTAAAATGGCAGAAAAAGTGTATGGAGGCATAATGGGGAAGATTCATCATGAGGGGAATTTTTTAAGTATATTTTGCATTCAGCCTGTGTTGGGTGTAGTTTGTGCTAAATGTATCAAATGTTGCAGTGTTTGAGAAGTTTGGTGCATCTTTAGAGGGAATCTGTCACCAGTTTTATGGTCTCCTAAGGCTACTTTCACACTAGCGTTCGGGTGTCCGCTCGTGCGCTCCGTTTGAAGGGGCTCACGAGCGGCCCCGAACGCATCCGTCTGGCCCCAATGCATTCTCAGTGGAGGCGGATCCACTGAGAATGCATCCGCCTGCCAGCGCTCAGCCTCCGCTCCGCTCAGTGAGCGGACACCTGAACGCTGCTTGCAGCGTTCGGGTGTCCGCCTGGCCGTGCGGAGGCGAGCGGATCCGTCCAGACTTACAATGTAAGTCAATGGGGACGGATCCGCTTGAAGATGACACCATATGGCTCAATCTTCAAGCGGATCCGTTCCCCATTGACTTACAATGTAAAGTCTGAACGGATCCGCTCAGGCTACTTTCATACTTAGAAAATTTTCTAAGTTTTAATGCAGACGGATCCGTTCTGAACGGATGCGAACGTCTGCATTATCGGAGCGGATCCGTCTGATGAAACATCAGACGGATCCGCTCCGAACGCTAGTGTGAAAGTAGCCTAACTTGCATAAACGAGTGACAGATCCCCTTAGCAAGATGGTAGGTCACTTTGTTTAATTGACTCCGCCATTTTGGTAAAATCTTGTGCTAAACATCTCCAGTGCATGCAGAACAAGTCGAATATTCATGAGCTCGCTGCTTTCCCCACTCACCTGCTGCTGATTTATATGGAAGAAAACTGGCATTTAGAGACAGGTGGGCGGGAAAAGCCGTGAGCTCATGAATATGGGGACTCATTGGCAGGCGCTGGAGCTGTTAGAACCTAGCAGGATAAAACTGCTGACAGATCCCCTTTAAAGAAAACACTCTTGTGTAGAGATGTTACCCTGGTTTTTGAATACCACCCCTTTATTGAAGATTGCCTCCTTTTTGCAAGTTTTTAAAAAGTCATTGTTGATTAAATCTGGACTGCATCTTATAAGTATAGCTAACCATGCCCCCATTCCCAACTACTTTTCAAAAGTGGCAGCATAAAATCACAAAAACTCGCAAAATTCTTGCACAAAACGGTAAGCTCCAAAATTTGTGATTTGATTTATGACAGAAAACCTGCCACAACTTTAAAGCATTATGCAGACGCGGTCCGTGAGATACCGGACTGGCATTGCAGGAGCACACGGCGTCATTGGTTGCAATGCCAGTCCGGTATCTCACGGACCGCGTTCCACGGATGTCTGCATGAGGCTTAATGGAGGTCGGGGGTAGCGGTTGTGATAGGACTTCAATATCTGATCATCGGGGGTCCGCATCTGTCTTTTTTGTGGAGAGGCGGTATAGTGTAATTACAAGTACTTGTATTACATTGCTCTTCTGAGATGATGTGCAGTGTAAGGGCTCATGCACACGACCGTGTGCTGGCCAGTTGCTGCGGGCACCGACCGTGGGGCCGCTGCATGCGGATCACTGACCCATTCACTTGAATGGGGTTCACAATTCGCATCCGACAGTCCGCACCGCAGAAAAGCAGTGCATGCACTACTTTTTTTTGCATTGGAGAGGCACGGACAGCACCCCGTAGTGGGCTTCTGATCCGTGCCTCTGTTCTGCACCGCATCTGGTGCATTGTGAACCCAAGTGAATGGGTCCGCATCCGTGTATTGCGGACCCGTTGTATATGGGCCGCAATACGGCCACAGCTCGGCTGTGAGCATGAGCCCTAATGAAGAGGAAGAGGTGCTCACATGGAGGATAGGTCATCAATATAAATCAACCCCTATAAGACTATTGTCCAGAACCTTAACCCTTTTGGTACTGCATGGCGTAGTATCTATTGAAATATTAATTTATTTTTTAATTGTTTTTTTTTTTCATTTAAAAAGAAATTGTACTTTTTTTTTTTTTTTTTTTTTTCCTGTCAGAAACAGAAATCTTGTTCTCATACTGTTGCAAGAATAGATGGCATCCAATAATTTATTTGGTCTCCTGTACTGTTTTGAATACCACAAGGCAGTGCTGCTACTATCAAATCTGCTTCTAGTTTCAGAATTATCTTAGACTAATCCTGACTACACTGGACCCCCCCCCCCCCTCCTATGGTGTCATGTAGCAGAGGGTTCCTCTGTTCCATTCTGGGGTTAAAGCAACCGACCTCATGAAGACATCTGGCAGAAGCTGTGGGTGTTGGCTGTGGCAGATCCTAGGTTCGTACCAGTCTCTACAAGGGAGCTGTCACGCCTGCTGATTTATCATTCCATAATGTCATGGGATATGGGATGTTGAAATTGTGGCTAGAATGTGAAATACCAAAAACATGAAGTTTATGATTTAGAGTCTGGGGAGGATCACTGCTGGCCCCTCTGTTCAGAAACCTCTACTACGTGTAGGTGTATCACTAAAAGAGCCTTATTAGTATTAAAATGTTCAATTGCACTTTGCATCTTCAATAAAATTTGTTATTTTGCTTTTACAATATCTAATATCTATTCTGTTGTTGTGTTGTACTGCTTACAAAATATTTCATTGTAATTTAAATAGGAAACACCTCAAGTGAATGGTGAGACTTGCAAGGTGTGATCCCGCATCAAAATCTGCATGTGGTATTTTACGGATTCTGGTGCAGATTTCCTCAGATCTGCACCAAAAATTGACATGCTGTGGACTTCAAAATCTGCACCGCACGTCAATTTTTGCACCATGTAGATGAAATTTTCATCTACTTAGCTGTTACTGTATTAGGCCGAATGCACACTACCGTGTTCCGCTGCCGAGAGCGGTCCGTGGTATGCCGGGCTGGATTCCTGTTCAGAGCAGGAGCGCGTATAGTGTATTACTGTAGTGCAGCAGCGACATGAAGCGCACAGCGTCATAGCAACCAATGACGCCGTGCGCTCCTGCTCTGAATAGGAATCCAGCCCGGCATACCACGGACCACTCTCTGCAGCGGAACACTACCGTGTGCATTCGGCCTTACACTGCAGATTTTCCTCATGAAAATCCACAAGGAAAATTTGTGAGTAATGCTAGGCTCACACTAACGTTAGGAGATCCAGTAGCCTGTTCTGACATAATGTCACGATCAGTGTTGGGGGGACGACGACTCCACACTGAACACAGGAGGGAAGGGGAACAGTAACTGGGCCTGGAAACTAGGGAAGAAACGGGTCACCTCCTAGACGACCCTAATCCGGGCCCTGACTACCTATCAATATGAATAGACCTTGAAGGAAGATATTCATAAGCAGGATACCTAGGCCCTGATTTCCCTAGAAGGCCCTGGAATAAGTGTAAGACCAGAAACAGCCCATTCCTCCAAAGATGGACGAATGGAAGTCTCTGTCTCAGGCCCAGATACAACAACAGGGAATATAACAAGTACAAACAAACGCAACACTTAACCTCTGTAGAGATGGAAGAACAGGAACACCAGAGAGGATCTCACACCAGCTCAGCCAAACCCAAATGAAGCTATCAACCGCATAGTCAGAAGGGTGGGGTGAGACTATAAAGGGTAGAAGTGATGACCACTGAGCAACAGCTGAGAAAAGGGAAGTGGTCATTAACCCTATCAACATTGAATCAAGAGAAATCAAGGAGGCTGTTAGATCCCTCCATGCTCAGCCAATCTCCTTGATTTCCTGACATCAGTCACCTGAGGGACTGTGACACATAAATGCAGACTGTCGACCAAACAAAAACTGCATGCAGCAGTATTTCTCTGGCTGGATCCCAAATATAGTCAATGGGGATCCGGCATCATCCGGCTATGCCGGATACGGTGAACTCAGTCAGGCTGTTCCTCTGGCGGAACAGCGGCCAAATTTTGAACACTGACATGAATTTGCCCTAATATGCACAGTGTGCATGATCTCTAATAGAGGTTAGTTTCTCATTCAGGAACCCAGCATTATAAGCTGCTATGTGTATGCATGAAGACTAACACTACTTGTGGCCATTATGTGATTGTATCCTGCATGGATCACCAGTTTTTCACCTCAACAGGCTCTATTTGTAGTAGTCAATTTTCCTTGAGCTCTGCAAGAAATGAGGACAAGAGTATATGGTTCTGGATGTGCCAGACAATCATTAGCAATATGATAAATGGTGATGTATAAGATTACTGCGAGAGACCTTAAAGAGGTTGTCCGGCTTTTTAATATTGATGACTTATCCTCAGGATAGGTCATCAATATCAGATCGGTGGGGGTCCGACACCCTCACTGATCAGCTGTATGGGGAGACGGCGCGCACTGTACACACGTTTCATCTCCTGTCTCTCTCTTGCTGTCCGCTGCTGCTGTATGTCTATGGGACAGCAGCAGCGGACAGGAAGAGAGACTGAAGAAGAGGAAGAACATCCCTTTATTGTCCCTGAGTGGGGAAATTTTGGTATAACAGCAGCAATCACATTCATAACCGGAGCAAAAATAAGAGTAATTAGAAATGAAAGAGTAAAATACAAGAAAAACATAACACAGAATTTACTTAAAAAATTCACTACTGGGTTTCTGGGAACAGTGGTGGTTATAAATCCTATCCGCTGCTGGGAGGAAGGACCTCTGATAACGTTCCTTCGTGCACCTAGGATGCAGCAGTCTGTCACTGAAGGTGCTCTCCAGCTCCACAACCGCTTCTTGCATGGGGTGGGAGACATTGTCTAACAGTGATGTTCATTTTGCTAGAGTTCTTCTGTCACCCACCTCCTGCACTGGATCAAGGGGACAACCTAGGACAGAGCTGGCCTTCTTAATGAGCTTATCTAATCTCTGTCTCTCAGCCACAGATAAGCTGCTCCCCCAACAAACCACACCATAGAATATGGCTGATGCCACCACTGAGTCAAAGAAGGTCTTTACTAGCGTCCCCTGCACTCCAAAGGACCTCAGTCTCCTCAGTCTGCTCTGACCCTTTTTGAAAAGCGCATCAGTGTTGTGGCTCCAGTCCAGTTTGTTGTTCTTACAAGAGTCCACCACCTCAATGTCCGTTCCCTGTATGTTCACCGGAACCAAAGCAGAGGGCCTGTGTCTGCGGAAATCCACCACCAGCTCCTTGGTTTTGCCCGCGTTGATCTGGAGCTGGTTCCGCTGACTCCAGTCCACAAAATCCTGCGTCCCCTGTCTGTACTCTGAGTCGTCCTCACCTGTGATAAGGCAGACTATGGCAGAGTCATCAGAGAACTTCTGTAGGTGGCAGCCTGGGGAGTTGATGGAGAAGTCTGCAGTGTAGAGGGTGAAGAAGAACGGTGCCAGCACAGTTCTCTGTGGTGCCCCCATACTGCAGATCAGCTTGTCAGAGACACAACCCTGAGATTTAACAAACTCTGGGCGTTCTGTGAGGTAGTCAAGTATCCAATGTGACATGTGGTGGTCAACTCCTGCCATCTCCATCTTGTCCCTCAGAAGTCCAGGTTGGATGGTGTTGAAAGCACTAGAGAAATCAAAAAACATGCTCCTCACAGTGCTTCCAGGCCTCTCCAGGTGAGTTAGAGCTCGGTGTAGGAGGTAGATGATAGCATCATCCACCCCCGATGCCAGGCTGGTAGGCAAACTGCAGTGGATCCAATGAAGACCTCACCAGGGGGGCGAAGATGGTTGCGAACCAGCTTCTCGAGGGTCTTCATCAAGTGTGAGGTCAATGATTCCGGCCTGTAGCTGCTGAGGTCTTTGGCACTGGTACCACACAGGAGGTCTTCCACAGCTGTGGAACCTTACCCAGGCTCAGGCTCATGTTGAACATATGACCCATGATGCCACATAGTTGGTCTGAGCAGCACTTCTTCAGTAGCCTGTAACTGATGCAGTCTAGTCCTGCAGCTTTACGCACCTTGATTTTCTGTAGTTCCTTCCTCACCTGGAGTGTGGTGAAGGACAAGGTGGGCATGTGGGAAGACATGGCACTAGGCACGCGTGCTCCATCTCCCTGTACAGCTGATCGGAGGGGGTGCTGGGTGTTGGACCCCCGATGATCTGATATTGATGACCTATCCTGAGGATAGGTAATCAATATTAAATGGCAGACAGCCTCTTTAATAAAATCAGATTCCAATTAAGGCTACTTTCACACTTGTGTTTTGTCTTTCCGTTTGTGAGATCCATTCAGGGCTCTCACAAGCGGTCCAAAACGGATCAGTCTTGCCCTAATACATTCTGAATGGATAAGGATCCGCTCAGAATGCATCAGTTTGCCTCCAATCATTCTCCATTCCGCTCTGGAGGTGGACCCCAAAATACTGCCTGCAGTGTTATGCTGTCCGCTTGACGAAACTGAGCCAAACGGATCCGTCCTGGCACACAATGTAAGTCAATGGGGACGGATCCGTTTTCTCTGGCACAATAGAAAACAGATCTGTCTCCCATTGACTTTTAATGGAGTTCATGAAAGATCCATCTTGGCTATGTTACAGATAATCCAAACGGATCTGTTCATAATGGATGCATGCGGTTGTATTATTGTAACGGATCAGTTTTTGCAGATCCATGACTGATCCGCCCAAAACGCGAGTGTGAAAGCAGCCTAATAGGGGGAAAGAAATCCAGTACATAGTCACAACGGAGCAGAATCGCACAGCTTTTTTTTTTTTTTTTTTTTTTTTTTTTTTTTTACAAACTGCCACTTGTGATCTTTCAGAGATTAAACATTCTGTAGAGTCCAAATCTGACATTATGCTTTAAGGTTTTCCAGGATTGAGTTTGAAATTGCTCTCTAAACCAAAGCTAATTGGATGTGGAGCATTGAATTTTGTTGTCTGGAAATTGTAGCATTAGTCAGAGTTCAACATTCTTCATTGTCGAGGTCAATGATACTAGATCGTCTGTAGTATATGAACTATTGCTGCTCGTTTCCACTACATTTTAATTATGGGTAGATTTGAGTCCAGATTTGACGTGGGGGAAGGATACTGTTGTATTTATTCCATGACTATTCTATGCGAATAAATTTGCTGACAAGTGGGATAAGGCCACATCATAAAGTACCTTTTGGACTGGAGTCAAGTGTGAAACAGTCGCAATCCACATGAGTTCTGGATTACACGATTTCATTATTGATGTTCTTTGTAAACGTTTTCTTACTGAGGAAGAGTCAAAAAGTTACATTGTTATTTTATCCTAACCAATACTATATGTCTATTGTACATTTCTTACAGATTTGCCCATTTTGTTTTTCACATTTCTCTTTTGATTTTTGGGAATTTCCTCTGTTTTACCACTCGCATCAATAACCGCCAGATATTATTTTTTTATTTTTTTTAGTACATCTGGCTCTTTAGTACATCTTAGTAAATCTGGCGATTAATCTGTTTTGTTTAGTAATTTTAGCTTTTTTTTTTTGATACATGGAACTTTATTTTTTGATGTTTTTTTAACATTTTATTAAAAAACACCATACCTGGGAAAATGTTAAAGGTACTTTTTTTTTTGTCTATTTTTTTTTATTTTTTTATGGCATGATGTCTGGTTGTATTTATATGGGGAATATAGTTTACAGTCACTGGAAGTGGGGCTATTTTTATTTTGTCTTTCTTTTTTCATATATTGTGCTTCCCATAAGGTCATACAAGACCTTTGGGATTGGGGGTGATTCTAACATTACACTACTTTATTAATAGATTTTTTTTCTGTAACTGGCCATGGAAGTATGGCACCGGAGTGGCACGGAAATGATGAGGTGACCATTACTCTTCACAAACTGCCATGCACATACAGTACTTTTTGCAGCACATTGTAAGTGACAGCTGCAGGACAAAACTACATACAAGTCAATTAACTACTTGTAGGAGTACAAAGTTCTTTTTATACTGTATCTACCTTTCATAATGCATTATACTTGAATAAATATATATATTTTTTTTTTAATCAAGATACTGGGCAACTCCCTGAAGGACAAGATGATCAAATACACTTCTTCAATAATGATGAATGAGGGAGAGTTTAAAGATATTCACACCAGATCCCTGTGCGCCTGATATGCAGCCATCGGCGTGCAGAATGTAGAGCAGGCTGCTGTTAACACGCTGTCCATCACGACTATTTACTCTTGTAATGACAGGTTAACACATCTGGACTACATAGAGCTTTTTGATCTGGACACGCAGATGCTGTCCACCAGTATTGATAACAAAATTGTGCTCAGGGTGAGGAGTTCAAATTGTAATATTGGAAGTTGTTTGTGTGCTGATGTCTCTGCATTGTAGTCACCACTTCTATAGGCGTGCATGGATGAATTTAAAATGATTGTGTGTGCATAGTAGTGAAGGTGTCTGTGGTTCCTGTACACTGGCCAATTATTAGATCCGGGGAAGGTTTTTAGCTCTCTGATCCATACTGGATGTTTTGAGGAACCAGAACAAAGTATTATAATTTGAAGCAAACCAGGCCCTAAGATACATTGGTTGCTGTCCAGTTTACTCCTGGAAATCTCCATGCACCAGATGAGTCCCAATCTGCTCTCGTAAATTGTCCTTGTAATCCTAGGCTGAGGGTTATCCGATTTCTTAACAATTTTCTTTAATTGCCTGTATATTTTGGAAATAAACTTAATTGCCATATTATGATGTCTAGGACAATTTACAGTGCTGTACTAATATATTCACATAGTCCCTCAGTCTAATTTCCCTACTTTTTTTAAAATTTCATAAATCCACTTTCATTGGAAGCCCAGTAATCATCATGGAATGTGGGAGGAAACTGTAGATTAGGGAAATCGCACATGTGCTACCGTCCTCAGATTTGTATATATGTTTCCAGGATACATACATATATCGCTATGGTCTTGGAAGACAAATCTAGGTCCCAGTCCTATCCTCACAGAACTTTACTTCTGTTACGGAATTTGTGTTCTTTCTTACTTTTGTCATTCATGATAGACTTTTTTATTTTCTGTCTTTTATTTGATGATCGTATATATATGTGCTAATTGATGTAGATTTGGCTGGAGTGGCCTTTTTGGCACAGGTGGAGCAGGTGTGTATGTGTCCTATACTGTAGCTGAGGCGCACTCTATCACTGCACAATGAGGTCATTGTTTAACGCCAGCATTCCTATAAAGACTAGATACTTTAAGCAGCGAGCATGACATCTGGGAAATGGATCACAGGTGAGAGATTGGAGCCATGTTGTTCAAAGACGAGGCTTTGCATCTGCTTGTCCTATTTATTTAGCGTGCATTGGCTCTTTTCGGTTCCTTCCTAAAAATGTGATGAAATGTATTGTCACTCAGTATTTTATGTACAAAGACTTAAAAAAAAAAAAACTTTTGGCAGTAAAGGGCAAGCATATTTAAAGGGGTTATCCAGGAAGAGATATTTATGACTTATCCTCAGAATAGTGTAACAATAGTAGTTAGGAGCAGCACTTGTGGGCCTTATAGACTTTTACCAGAATGCAATCGCCTGTCCACGACCGGATTAGGTCCAGATGTGTTCAGGGTGCGTTCAGTAAAACTTGCACAATTTTGCAAGCAAGTTCAGTCAGTTTTGTCTGCGATTGCGTTCAGTTCAGTTTTTTCCACGCGGGTGCAATGGGTTTTGAGGCTTTTTTCACGCACGTGATAAAAAACTGAAGGTTTTCAAACAACATCTCTTAGCAACCATCAGCGAAAAACGCTTCGCATCCGCACTTGCTTGCGGATGCAATGCATTTTTCACGCAGCGCCATTTATTTCTTTGGGGCCAGGGCTGCGTGAAAACGCAGACTATAGAACATTCTGCGATTTTCTCGCAACGTAGAACTGATGCGTGAAAAACAACGCTCATGTACACAGACCCATTGAAATTAATGGATAGGATTTAGTGCGGGTGCTATGCGTTCACATCACGCATTGCACCCGCGTGAAAAACTTGCTCGTGTGAAAGGGGCCATAATGGTGCATTCCGTCATAGATACGGTCCGTGATAACGGAACTGCCAGAAAACCCAAACTCGAACTAAGGGTCCATTCACACGTCCGTTTTTTCTTTCCTGATCTGTTCCGTTTTATGCGGAACAGATCTGGACCAGTTCTGTACCCATTCATTTTCAATTGGTCCTGGAAAAAATCGGACAGCACAATGTGTGCTGTTCGTTTCCGTTGTTCCGTTCCGCATGTCCGAAAAAATATAAAACTTGTCCTATTCTTTTCCGCAAAAATCGGATCCTGGAACAATACAAAGTCAATGGATTCGCAAAAAACGGAAGACATTCGGATCTCATTACGTATGTCATCCGTTTTATGCGGATTCCGTTCCTGGAAATTAAATGGCACCTGAGGTAACACATAACTAGACTTTTATTCACTTTTTTTTTTTTTTTCAATTTTTTTTCAAAGAAATCCAAACAACTTTATTTGCTTATTGAAATTTATACATGTTTCCGTTTTTTTGCGAAAGGGGAGGGGTTATGAAACCCCTCCCCTTTCACCCCTCTGGCCCACCCTAGGTTCTTCTGATTACGTCCCTTTAAAATAAATAGGACTCGGCCCTATTTCACCTTACGGACTTGGCCATTTTTTTGCAAATCTGACCAGTGTCACTTTAAGTGCTGATAACTTTAAAACGCTTTGACTTATCCAGGCCATTCTGAGATAGTTTTTTTTAGTCACATATTGTACTTCATGACACTGATAAAATGAAGTAAAAAAAAATCATTTTTATTTATAAAAATACCAAATTTACCAGAAATTTGTACAAAATAGCAGATTTCCAAGTTTCAATTTCTCTACTTCTATAATACATAGTAATACCTCCAAAAATAGTTATTAATTTACATTCCCCATATGTCTACTTCATGTTTGGATCATTTTGGGAATGATATTTTATTTTTTGGGGATGTTACAAGGCTTAGAAGTTTAGAAGCAAATCTTGAAATTTTTCAGAAATTTTTAAAAACCCAATTTTTAGGGACCAGTTCAGGTCTGAAGTCACTTTGCGAGGCTTACATAATAGAAACCACCCAAAAATTACCCCATTCTATAAACTACCCCCCTCAAGGTATTCAAAACTGATTTTACAAACTTTAACCCTTTTAGGTCTTCCACAAGAATTAATGGAAAATAGAGATACAATTTCAAAATTTCACTTTTTTGGCAGATTTTCCATTTTAATAATTTTTTTCCAGTTACAAAGCAAGGGTTAACAGCCAAACCAAACTCAATATTTATGGCCCTGATTCTGTAGTTTACAGAAACACCCCATATGTGGTCGTAAACTACTGTACGGGCACACGGCAGGTCGCAGAAGTAAAGGAATGTCATACGGTTTTTGGAAGGCAGATTTTGCTGGACTGTTTTTTTCCCCAGTCGTCTCCATGACACCAAGTCCTGAGATTGACTTCCTTCTGATTGGACAGGAAAAACACAGAGAGGTTAAAACCCCCACCCCCTCCTCACATCACCAGTGTTTTTCCTGTCCCATCAGGATAGGAAGCAGGAGAGGTGCACGGAGCTCGTTTGGGCTCACCTGGAGTTATTTTTTTCATCTGGGCCGAGGTCGGATCTGCAGTGCAGCTCTCCCTCCTCCGTTTGGTTAGGCCTGGGCTCGGGCACATAGGTAGTGCCCCTGCGAAGATTCCCTCTGCGGCGGTCCCGGAGGGCTTGATGCAGAGGGAAGGAGGAACACGGCGGATCGGCACTGTGTTGTGTCCCTTCCGGCCGGCAGGCGGATGACGTCAGACGCCGCGCTGACGTCATCAACATGCGCCACAGGTCCTGCAGCATGAGAAGCACATGGAGACACTATAAAAACGCTCAGGACCTGTGTAACGGCGCCCTGCATAGCGCGGCTCACATATTTTGGTGAAGCATCTCTGAAGCGGTCGGGAGTCAAGATGAGCACCCCCCTCACGCCGGGCTCTGGAACCGAGCCTGCATCAAACCCTGGGACAGTGAGTAACCTGTTCTCAGGTACATGCCTTGTATGGTGGGTTCAGTCTGCTCATCCTTTCCTCCCTTACCATTTCAGGGAGAAAAGGATTCGGCTTCTGCAGCCAAAAAAACTAGAAAATGTGGTATTTGCTGCAAAAGATTGTCTAACACTGGATCCAAGCCCCTGTGTAAAGAATGTACTGCCAGTGTCATCAAGTCTGAGTCTTCTAGTCTAATTGAAGACATTAGAAAAGTGGTAAAAGAAGAGGTTCAGCTAGCCTTAACTACCAGAGAACCTACTCCCCCCAAAGTTCCCCCCACTCAGGACGCCCGTAGTGTTAAATCACTTATCCTGGATTCCGACTCTGAGGGGCTGGCGGTCTCAGACTCCGAATCTGTCCAAAAACACCCGGCATCTTCAGATGAAGAGGGCGAATATAAGCGCTTCCTGTTCAATCCTGAAGATATTGATGAACTTATCAGGGCCATCAGGGCCACCATTCAGATGGAGATGCCTAAAACCCCTAGGTCTACCCAGCAAGAAATTTTTGGGGGTCTAGGTGAAAGTAAGAAGGCCGTTTTTCCAGTCCCTGATAGTGTCCAAAAATTAATTAGGTCTGAATGGGAAAAACCGGATAAAGGATCCTTTATCCCAAGAGGAATTAAGAGGCGCTACCCCTTTAGCCAAGAGGACTGTACGGATTGGGAGACCATTCCCAAAGTAGACGCGCCAGTGGCCAAGGTAGCAAAACATACGGCCCTACCGTTTGAAGACTCAGCACAATTGAAAGATCCTCTAGACAGGAAAGCGGAGAGTCTCTTGCGAAAGACCTGGGAGACTACGGCGGCCCTTCTCAAACCGGGCGTTGCCTCCACATGTGTGGCCAGAACACTGAACCTTTGGCTAGACCAGCTAGAGATACATCTGGTCAATAAGACACCACGGGATCAAATTCTAGAGAGCTTGCCTCTATTAAAGATGGCAACCTCCTTTCTAGCAGACGCAGCTGCTGAATCAGTTAAACTGTCCGCCCGTACAGCTGTTCTCTCAAATACAGCGAGAAGGGCACTATGGCTTAAAGCGTGGTCAGGAGATATCACATCTAAAAATAAATTAATCGCACTCCCCTTCCACGGTCAGTACGTTTTCGGAGAAGATCTAGATAAAATCCTAGACAACGCGACAAATAAAAAAAAGAGGGTTTCCAGAGGAAAGATATAAACAAAAAAGGCAGCCCTTTCGTGACCGATTTTTTTCAACCCGAAAATAAAAAAGATAAAGGGAAGACTGGGAGGTGGAGCTATGCGAAGGGAGGCAGGGGGAGAAGCTTCCTCTTCAACCCAAATCGGGCCGAAGCCTCCTCATCCAACAACAAACAATGACGCCATACCAGTGGGGGGAAGACTCAGCTCCTTTCTAAGATCTTGGGAGCATGTAACAAACAGCCGGTGGATCTTAAGTATTATACAAGAGGGTTATCTGATAGATCTTCTCTCTTCCCCTCCACAGAAATATGTGATCACTACCCTTCCCCCATCTCAAACTGCGACCTTAAAAAACTACATAAAAAACCTATTAACCTTGGACGCCATAGAGCCCGTCCCGAAAAATCAGACAGGACTGGGATTCTATTCCCGCCTCTTCATTATAAAGAAACCAAACGGGAAATCCAGGGTAATTATAAATCTGAAACATCTAAACAAATACGTAAGATATCAAAAATTCAAAATGGAGACCCTGAAGTCAGCAGTGAAACTCTTAAAAAAGGATGCAGTGATGGCCACAATAGATTTAAGCGACGCCTATTATCACGTCCCAATTCACAGGTCATCAAGGGAATTCCTAAGGTTCGCAATAGAATTGGAGGGAAACATTCAGCATTTCCAGTTCAGGTGTCTCCCCTTCGGGATCTCTTCTGCCCCAAGGGTTTTTACCAAAATAATGGCGGAAGCCTTGACAACCTTGAGAGAAAAGGCAATTTGTGTGATCCCCTATCTGGACGACCTACTGGTAGTGGCGGACAACATAGAGACCATGGGAATCCATCTTGCGTTAGTCCTGGATCATCTACAGAGCCTAGGTTGGCTCATCAATTGGAAAAAATCGGATTTAATCCCATCCAAACGGAAAGTTTTTCTGGGCATTACTCTAGACACAGTCTCCCAAAGATCCTTTCTACCACCTCAAAAGATAGTAAAACTTCAGACAGCTTTGAGGAAGTTCAAGAAGGAGAAATTCTGTTCAATAAGACAGGCCATGAAGGTACTAGGGAGTCTGTCCGCTTGCATTCCAGCAGTTGCCTGGGCACAGTTCCATCTAAGACCACTCCAGAAATTCATCTTAGACAAATGGAACAGATCGCAATTAACCCTAGAGAGGAAAATATTCTTAGATGCAGAGACCAAAAAATCACTAACTTGGTGGCTCAGCAATTCGAACCTAGAAAACGGGATTTTCTGGGCACAAGATCTCCCTCTAGTCATCACAACAGATGCCAGCCTCCACGGGTGGGGAGCGGTCGTCCAGGGGAACTCCTACCAGGGAACATGGGGGAATTACGTGAGCCAGCAATCCTCAAATTTCAAGGAGCTGAGGGCAGTGTGGGAAGCACTGAAACACACAAGTCAGCTGGCAAAGGGTCGTCACGTCCTAGTCTACTCGGACAACGCTACAGCCGTGGCCTTTATCCAACACCAGGGAGGCACAAGGCATCGCCTGCTACAGAACCTGGCAAACAAAATCTTTTCCTGGGCAGAAGGCAACATTCAATCTCTTTCAGCGGTTCATTTGAAGGGAGTTTTAAACATTCAGGCCGATTACCTAAGCCGGCACAGACTAGACCCAGGGGAATGGATGTTAGCTCCAGAAGCCTTCCATTTAATCACAAAGAAATGGGGCAGGCCGACGATAGACCTGTTTGCATCCAGGAGAAATTATCAGCTAAACCAGTTCTTCTCCCTCAACCCCAGGGATCATCCTCGGGCAGTAGACGCCCTCAACCAGAGTTGGACAACAAACTTAGTCTACGCCTTCCCCCCATTTCCGCTTATCCCCAGAGTGTTACAGAAGTTCCTAAAAGAAAAGTGTACACTAATCCTGATAACCCCCTTCTGGCCCAAGAGAAGTTGGTTCTCCCTCTTGAAAGCCCTCAGCGTGGAAGCTCCTCTCCTTCTACCTCAGAGGCCGGACCTTCTAAGTCAGGGGCCCATTTCTCACCCAGACCTGAAAATACTAAAGTTAACAGCCTGGATTCTGAAGAATCCAACTTATTAAACTTTGGTCTATCAAAAAAAGTAGTGAACACCTTACTCCTTAGCAGGAAACAGAGTACCAACGACAAGTACCAAAAAATATGGAAGAAATTTGCCGATTGGTCTGGGACCTCCTTCAACCAGTTTAGAGCCAACATCTCACTAATCCTGGATTTTCTTCAAGAAGGGCTAGATTTAGGTCTATCCCCCAATACCCTTAGGGTCCAGGTATCGGCTTTAGGAGCACTATATAATACCAAGCTAACGGAACATCCCTGGATATCCAGATTCCTTAAGGCGGCAGATAGGATCAGACCTACAATTAGAAACATGGTGCCACCATGGAACCTTAATACGGTACTAGGGGGTCTAACCTCCGATCCATTCGAACCTCTGGACTCTATCCACATCAGATGGCTTACCATTAAAACTATTTTTCTGGTGGCAATAACCTCAGCCAGAAGGGTCTGTGAGCTGCAGGCCTTGTCCATCCAAGAACCATTCCTTGCAATATTTGAGGACAAATTAATTTTCAAATTAGATCCGACTTTCCTCCCCAAGGTAGTCTCGACCTTCCATAGGTCTCAGGACATTGTTCTCCCCTCGTTCTGTGACGATCCGAAAAACGATCAAGAAATCACTTACCACACATTAGATGTCCGGAGAGCGGTCTTAAAGTACCTGGAAGCTACCAGCCTTTGGAGAAAAGACAAAAATCTGTTTGTCCAATTTTCAGGTCCTAACAAAGGGAAGAGAGCGGCAAAAAGTTCCATCTCCAGATGGATTAAGATGGCAATCTCCGAAGCATATAACGCTCAGGGAAAAGACGTCCCTGCTTCCCTAAAAGCACATTCTACGAGAGGCATGGCTGCCTCCTGGGCGGAAAAAGCCTCAGCCTCCTTACAACAGATTTGCAGGGCAGCAACATGGAAAAGAGTTCATACTTTCACTAAGCACTACAGACTAGATGTAGCTGCTAATGACGACCTAAGATTTGGACGTAAGGTCCTGTCGGCAGTTGTCCCCCCCTAATTGTATCTTTGATATTGTCTCAGGACTTGGTGTCATGGAGACGACTGGGGAAAAGAGTATTACACTCACCGGTAATCCGGTTTCCTGGAAGTCTCCATGACACCACATATATCCCACCCTTTTTTTCTGCTATTAGCTATTATCCTTTCATCCTGGGGTTCTTCGTTAAAATACACTGGTGATGTGAGGAGGGGGTGGGGGTTTTAACCTCTCTGTGTTTTTCCTGTCCAATCAGAAGGAAGTCAATCTCAGGACTTGGTGTCATGGAGACTTCCAGGAAACCGGATTACCGGTGAGTGTAATACTCTTTTTTGACACCATGTCCCATTTGAAGCCCCCCTGATGCACCCCTAGAATAGAAACTCCAAAAAAGTGGCCCCATTTTAGAAACTACTGGATAGGGTGGCAGTATTGTTGGTACTAGTTTAGGGTACATATGATTTCTGGTTGCTCTATATAACACTTTTTGTGAGGCAAGATGACAAGAAATAGCTGTTTTGGCACAGTTTTTATTTTTTGTAATTTACAACAGTCATCTGACAGGTTAGATCATGTGATATTTTTATAGACCAGGTTGTCACGGATGCGGCGATACATAATATGTATACATTTTTATTTTATTTATGTAAGTTTTACACAATAACAGCTTTTTTAAAACAAAAAAAATCTTTTAGTGTCTCCATATTCTGAGCTATAGTTTTTTTTTATTTTTTGGGCGATTGTCTTAAGTGGGGCTCATTTTTTGAGGGATGAAGTGATGGTTAGATTGGTACTATTTTGGTGGTCAAACGCCTTTTTGATCGCTTGCTGTTGTACTTTTTGTGATGTTAGGTGACAAAAATAGGGTTTATTTAGCACAGTTTTTTTTACAGTGTTTATCTGAGGGGTTAGGTCATGTGATATGTTTATAGAGCCGGTCGATACGGACGCGGCGATGCCTAATATGTATACTTTTTTAATATGTATACCAATTTTTTTTAACATTATTTGGGGAAAATGATGTTTTTGTTTATTTTTACTTGAAACTTTTAATTTTTGGGGGGAAAACTTTTAATTTTTAAACTTTTTTTTTTCACTTTATTTTTTGTCCCACTTTGGGACTTGAACTTTGGGACTTCTAATCCTTTACAATGCATTCCAATACTTCTGTATTGGAATGCATTGGCTGTATGAGTAATACTGTGTGTATTACTCATACAGCTTCCGGCCTGTGAGATCCAGGGGGCTGGATCTCACAGGCTCGTCTGAATTGACCTGCGGTTTGCGGTGATCGCCGATACGGGGAAGGGGGGGGGGAGGGATGCGTTGTGATTTCAGCAGGCATCCTGTCACAATTAACCCCCCCCCCCCCGCGCCGCAATCTACTTTTAAACTTAGGACGTACCGGTACGTCCTGAGTCCTTAGGGGGTTAAAAACATGGTTTGCTCATCAGTATCAGATCTGCAAGGGTGCGACACCCGGGACCCCCGCCTATCAGCTGTTAGATAAAGCCTTGAGCGCTGCAGTTTCTTCCTAGGCTAGTGACATCACTGTATATCGGTCACATGGCCTAATTGCAGCTCAGCCCCATTCAAGTCAGCGAGGCTGAGCTGCAATACCAAGCACTGCCACTATATGATGTACGACGCTGTCCTTGAAAAGCTGCTGGGAGCTTGCATTGTTGACTAGAGCTTCGGTGAGCGCACCAGCTCCCTGAAACAGCTGATCGGGGATGCAGGACTTGGACCCCCTGCGATGTCATAATGATGACCTATCCTAAGAATAAGCCGTAATTTTTTCCATGATAACCCCTTTGAGAACAATATGATTTTTTTTTCAGGTTACAATTCGTACACCAATAAGCCATAGCATTAAACCCAAATTTTGTTCAGGTGCTTCCAAAACACTTCTGACCCATCAAGGAATGGTTCCACAAGACCTGTGAAGTCTGGCTCCAATACATTCATAGCAGTTTTTATTCTGTAGGTCCTATAAGTTGCAAAGTGGTGCTTCCATGGATCGAATGTGGTTCACTGGCATATCAATTTGGCCCTTGTCAAAGTCGCTCAGATCAAGGGGTTGTTCATGTTAAAATATGCAAATGCCATTGAATTATTATTATTTATTATTAAAGCGCCATTCATTCCACAGCGCTGTACATATGAGAAGAGGTATACATACATAATACAGACAATTGCACTAATCATAAACAGGACAAGTTACAAACTGGTACAGAAGGAGATAGGGCCCTGCCCGTGAGGGCTTACAATCTATATGGTATGGAAGAAGGACATAGTAGGTGCGGGTGAAGTTGGTCATGGCAGTATAGAGGCAGCAGGGTCACTGGTTGTAGGCTTGTCTGAAGAGGTGGGTTTTCAGGTTTCTTTTGAAGGATTCCACTGTGGGTGAGAGTCTGATGTTGGGGTAGCGAGTTCCAGAGTATGGGGGATGCACGGGAGAAATCTTGGAGTCGATTGTGGGAAGAGGCGAGAAGGAGGTCTTGTGAGGATCGGAGAGTGCGTGTGGGGGTGTATCGGGAAAGTAGCTCAGAGATGTAGGGAGGGGAAAGGTTATGGACGGCCTTGTATGTATTTGTTAGTACTTTGAAGTGAATTCTCTGGGCAATGGGGAGAGGCAGAAGAGTAATAGGGTGAGAGGTGGATTAGTCGGGCAGCAGAGTTGAGGATAGATTGGAGGGGTGCGAGAGTGCTAAATGGAAGGCCACAGAGGAGAGTGTTACAGTAGTCTGCCTTAAATGCCTTAAAATAAAAATGTCATATACTCAACTGTTTCTACCGTGCCATTCTCGGTACTGCAGATCTGATCCTGATCAAGGTGTTTGTGAACAAGGCTGCAGCAGTGACGTAGAGGTATACGGTGCTGTGATGACCATGTGCATCATAGTAATCTATAATGCTGTTAATTTCAGCCTGACTAGGGGTCTACTCTCCCATGCTCGCAACATGATTTGAGTACAGTAGAGCAGACCCATGGTTGGGCTGGAACTTACAGCATCATAGATCACTATAATGCAGTGAGTTTGGGTCACCTGAGTCAATAAATTACCGTAAAAGTTGTTAAATTCGGTTCTTTCTGGAAAAAATCTGTGACAACAATTACAGCATTGGTAGGGGAGTATACAAAAATGTTTATAGTATGATGGCCTCAGTTTTGGCTTCTGTTTTAGAAATATTTTCTGCATGTAGAACTCTGTTCTTAATTCTGCATGTAAATTGGTTTGTACTTGGTTAGTACAGAGTTAGGTCTCCATGACCTGACACTGCAATGTGGAGTGAGCAGGGAGATGCCAGTGAATGACATCACCAGCCTCTGCCATCTGCTTCATAGACAAGCTGTGCTGGCATCTATGGGTATATCTATATGCAAGGGTTTACCTGGTTGGTTAAAACAGCGGCAATACTGCACGCGGATTTACCCTGAAATGTTTGGCGCGTGGCTTGTACATGTGAAGCACATGCTTTTAATGTGCTTTACTAGTAAAAGCTGTGCAGCCAAGAACTGGAGGGCTTTGACCATGCAGTCAGAAATGCCCTATAATGTAAATATACCCTAGCATTGGATGTTGGCACATACCCTGGAGGTGGTTTCAGACTACTTCTTCACCCTATTTCCTATTATGAAAAGCAGTAGTTTTAGGGTTCAGTGACATCACTCTCCATGACTACTGCCGTAATCCTGGATCAGCCATTTAGCCTAAAGCTTTCCATAAACATAAGATAATTAGGCCAACAACTGTCTCTCCCCTGACCTCTCCATATGCAGCCAGATACCTATGGCATGGCTTTTCTCCCAGTCCCAGGTAACACCATACACTAAAAAAATTGTCAGACGAAATTGGGGTTTTGTAGTCTTTTCTCTCATGTATGACCAGCTAATAATTTGTATTCAAACATAGTAGTCATCTAGATTCTTAGAGAACCCTTCTGTCTAAAATAAAATCCCTAAAAGGTGTACAGTATTACCTTTGATTTTTATGTTGTTAACAATTCAGTCCTTTCTTAGTTATATCTGTATCTTGGAAAGCTGGATGATGTCCATTGCAGCTTATATGTCCACCTAGCTTTCCTGGAATCCCGAAATGACGTCCCCTGTCATTTGACTTTGTTGGATAGGGTCATAAAGTACTGTGCAAAACTTTGACAAGTGTGGAAAGAATGCTGCAAAATAAGTGCTTTCAAACATGGACCTATTCATTTATTCTTATCAATTAACAAAATGCAAAGTGAACAAAAGAGAAATCTAAATCAAATTAATATTTGGTGTGAGCCCCTTAACCGTCAAAACAGCATACATTTTTCTAGGTACACTTGCACACAGATTGTGAAGGAACTCTGCAGGGAGGATGTTCCAACATCTTGGAGAACTAACCACAGATCTTCTGTGGATGTAGGCTTGCTCAAATCCTTCTGTCTCTTCATGAAATCCTAAACAGACTCTATGGCGATCATATCCTCACTTTCAGGACTCCTTGTTCTTTACGCTGAAGATACTGTAGCTTAACAAACGCAAGGTAGTTAGCCAGGTCTCTCACAAAGATTCCAAATCAGACTGGGGTTCAAGCTCTTTTGAAGAAGCACAAAGAAACTGGCAATGTTGAGGACCAAGATACCAACGTTGGATGGCCAAGAAATCAGTATAACAGATAAGACACAATGGCACAATATATTTGATTTAGATTTCGCTCTTCTTCATTCACTCTGCATTTTGTTAATTGATAAAAATAAACTATAAACACTTCAAATTATTTTTTTTTTATGTATTCTTACTTTTCATTATTTTTCCCTAAAACTTTTGCACAGTACTGTAGGTTGGTGAATGTTCATCTAAATGTTGGATTCCACCTAAAACAATAACTGGCTTTGGGGTTTAAACCCTGGATGGTCTGCTGTATAGCATAACATTAGGAAGTTCTAGCCCTATGATGACAACGCTAGTTACCTTTTTATTACAATCTCATGAGAACTTTGCAGCCCTCATTTCTGCAGTGATAATGGAGCAGCTAAACACTGAATTCCATCAAAATAAGTTAAGCAAGCAAAAGAAAAAAAAAAAACCTGAAGGAGTTGGAAAACTCGGCCAAGTCATGGTACTGACACTGTCAGCCCTCTGTGGGGAGTGAAGGAATGAATACCTTATGTAACCCAGCGATTATACCAAGTACATGGTGGTACTCCTTAAATAAACTTTTTTTCCTGTCTTAGGTATGTTTGGAGCTCTGCCTTCTGTTTAAGTGGACCAGAGACATTTATGGATGGTACAAGCAATGCAGTGCTCATTAACTCCTTGAAGGGAGGCTTACTCAAAACAGGCCAGTTTAAAGTGTACAGCACTGCATGTAATGAAGAAGCTACCTATGCTGGTAAATGCCATCACAGCACCTTCTGTGGGTTTACTTGCATACATATTTTCTTCCCCAGCTCAACAGAGACTTCTTGTCATCTGAATAATGTAAACCTATCACACCACTTCAATCTGGTAAGATGAGTGAATCACAAACGAGTAGATGCTTTATTCCTCAATGTTGTTAGTCTGGAATCCATGCACAAAATTCTCGAGGTTTATAATTTAACCCACAAACCAGGGGTGGACTGGGAACTTAAAGTGGCCCTGGAAAAAGTACTAAAAGTGCCCGTTTTGTGGTTGGGTCCAAATTGATAGATGGCAGGGCCAGCAATACCATATTGTGGCACAATTATACCACCCCAACAGAGCTAAAAACCACAGTCCATCACAAAATACTGCCAGCAGCACAAAATACATCCTCGAAAACTTCCACTGGGAGGAGGGCGCAGGTGGCCCCCTGGGCATCGGCCCACCGGCAAATTTCCCTGTAAGGTGTATGGCCAATCCGCCCCTGCCACAAACCATGAAGTGTAGGATGAACATGTGCAAACAAGTATTAACTGGCTGGTAGATACCAGCTGTTGGCAATGAATATAAGTATAAAAGTTGATTGGATCATGTAATTGAACTTAGGTATAAAATATCGTACTCCTAGAAGTATAAAATGGAGACAGTATAATAACAATGCATAAATAGTGGATAATAACAACAATGCATAAAAAGTAAATTGCCGGTATGAGCCAATAATGACTGGTCTATGTCAGCTGGACATAATGTAGATAATGGTATTAGGCCAGTTGGCGTAGACTTTGGAGGTAAATATTTAGACAATGCACAAATTATAGACAATGGGATACCAATGCATAGGAGGTAGATTTGCAATAAATAGAAGTCAGATAAAAATATATATATATATATATATATATATAAAGGTCAAGTAAACCTATTGGAGATAGGTGCAGGTATAATGTCCAATGAGGTAAGAAAGGGAACAGCTGTGGGTGAGAACTGGGGACATCCCTTTTGTGGGAAATGGTAGTTCAATCCGATCTAAGTTTGCCCCCTTTGTTCTGGATCAATAGGGTGTTTCACCTCCGATCGGTAGTTTTGTTTCCACAATTTGTCCAGCAGTAGTGTTATAATAAGGTGCTGCTGATTTAGCAGATACGTTACCCTCCTGTAGGTCAGAGGCAGGTTGGTGAGCGGCTCCTGGCGGGCGGGTGGCGTCCACGTGTGTTCTTCCCGCTCGAAATCTTTGTTTCTGCTTACGGAGTTGTGTGCTCAGCCTGTCTACTGCTGTGGCTGATCGTCACTTCCGGTGACGTCACTTGCGCTTGCTGACTCTCCCGCTCGATTCTCATCGGCGTTACACGTGGTGTCCGATGGCGGGAATGAGAGGCTGCGGCTTTTTCAAAAGTTTAAGGGAGCTCCGGAGCTTTTGAGGTTCTAGGATCCTTTTAGCTAGCTTGGTATGAGTATGGCTACCTCAAATTACCCCATACGCGTTTCGGAGCTTGCTGCTCCTTCATCAGTGGGAATGGGTAGCCTTTTTACTTTGTCCTATATATATGGTCCTGATTGGATCCAATTGAGGTTCTGGAGGCGTGGTTAAGGACTTTGATAATCAGTGTTTAGTAACAATTGTCCTGGACTTGCAGGTAGAATGGATGGGATTCAGACAGAACAATGTGATGAATATGAAAAAACAGACAAGATACGGCAATATTGTATCTCAATGTATAATATTTGTAATAATAATAAAGATAAAAATAAAAATAAAGATGAAAATAAGATAAGATAAAAACAGAATAAAATTCATAAAGTCAATATAGCTATGTGTGTATCAATACACATTCTTGTATATGTGGATATATATATACGTATCATCAGCTTATTAGAGGAGTCCTTACATTCTATTACGAAGGTAAATGTAGGAATGAGTATAGATCTGGGACCTCTAGATTGGGGATATTATCAACAATGTTGGATATGTTATATTGGAGGTGGATTCCTGAGTATTATGGTTCCCTAATTGTATAAATATATATGTATGTATATAGAGAGGGGGATTGGGGATCCAGGTGTTCTTTTAGTTGGATAATTATTGTTTTTATTGGGAAGACTTCTGCCTGTATTGTGGTGTATACATATATCTGAGTTGTTACTTCAGATTAGAAGAGGGTGTTGATAGAGGATGTGGAGAGTGGAATAGGGGGGAAGGGGCCCGCCCGGGAGGAGGGGTCGGAATGCTGGTAGACAGCCTGACTACGACTCCTGATCCCAAGGGGGGGCACCCCACCCATATATTCAATCTGTGATGTAGGTTCGTGTTCATAGAAATCCAAATATTTCCATCTCCGCGTTGAGTCCTTTTGGAATCATTGTGTTAAATTCGAATATTTTTCTAGACTCTGATCTGGACATTGCCGCTATGTGGTTACCACCCCTCCATTGGCGTGTAATTTTTATTAAAGCTGTATAGGTGAGTGATGATGGGTCACAATTATGTTTTTCTTTATAATGTCTAGAGACAGAGTGCAACTCGTAACCTTTTTTGATATTTGATACATGCTCTGCTATTCTTGTTTTGAGAAGTCTTTTTGTGCGTCCAATGTATTGTTTGGAGCAGGGACATTGCAGGAGATAGATCACATTACTGGAGTGGCATGAAAGATGTTCCCGTATCTGGTGTATATACGTGCTATTGGTTGCCTTTACTGTAGTCGTCTTTTTTGGAAAGTTTGTGATCTTACAGCTATAGCATTTTCCGCATCTGAAAAAACCTTGCAATGTTAACCAGCTTGGGTTAGGTTTAGTTGTAGTCTTTTTTATTGTTGGTGCTACTTTAAGACCGAGATTTGGGGCCCTAGTATATGTGATTTGTGGTTTGTCTGATAATAGTTGACCAATGACTTTATCTCTCAGAATATGGTGCCAATGTTTTTGGATGCTTGTTTCTAGTTTTTTGTAATGGGCATTATATGGTAGGATAATTCGCGGAGTTTCTTCTTTTACAGTCGTGTTTCTTGTGATTTGGTCAAAGAATGTTGTTCTATCCATTGCCCTTACTCTGTCTAGTGATCTATCTATTATTGTCTTTGGATAATTTTTGACTAGGAATTGCGTCTTCAAACTTTTTGCTTCCATTTCGAACTGGCTATCTAGTGTACAATTCCTCTTAAGTCTTCTAAATTGACTTGTCGGAATATTAAGTAGCCAGCTAGGAAGGTGACAACTTGAGTGTAATATGAAGTTGTTCTTCATCACTGGCTTTTGATAGGTACTGCAGTGGAGTTTGTTGTCTCTTGTTTGGATCAATAGATCGAGGAATTCTATTTGTGTCTCACTTATGTTCGTGGTCAGTGTTATATTCCTGTCGTTTGTGTTGATGTCCTCCAAAAATTCATTTAGTTTGTCCCTGGTGTCGCTCCAGATGAATATGATGTCATCTATATATCTCCGCCATAGTACCAGGCTCGACCCCAACAGTGGTGTGATGAAATCATGTTCCCACTGGGCCATAAAGATGTTAGCATAGCTGGGGGCGAACCTGGTACCCATGGCGGTGCCGCGTTGTTGTAAGTAGAACACTGAGTCAAACATAAAATGGTTATGAGTGAGAATAAAAAGTACACTCTCTACTAAGAAGTTTATCTGATCTATGTGTAGAGTTTGGTAGTGATTTAATTGTTCTCTCAGGGCAGAGTGCCATCCCTTTACTTTTTCCTATAACTACGCTCTGTTCGGATAGAGCACCTTTTCCATCTTTTGGGCTTTAGTGAGCCGCCCTCTATATATACTTCTATGTGCAAACAAGTGCTTAATTATGATATAGACCTGTGATGGGAAACCTCCAGCACTTCAGCTGTGGTAAAACTACAACTCCCAAGATGTACACTTGATAATGGAGCATGCTGGGAGTTGTAGTTTCAGCACAGTTGGAGTGCCGGAGATTAGCCATCACTGATATATATTATTAATAATAAATAATAATTTTATTTTTTGCATCCTTTCTTGTGGAAAACCAAAAAAAATATATGTGAAGGACTTCTTGCTTCACTTTCACTGATGGTTTTATAGCGATTTTTAGGTTAACCATATATTTATAACTAGGGATGAGCGACGCGAGCTTCGGATGCAAGATCTGAAGTCACTTCACTCCAGAATTTATTTTAATGCTGTACGGAGATCCATCTCCGTGCAGCATTAAAATGTATGCGCTCCGGCGAGGCAAAGTGAGTCATCAAGTTCAAAAATCAAATGCCAAAGTGATAACTCACTTCGCCTCGCCGGAGCGCATACTGTACATGTTATTGCCGTATGGAGACGGATCTCCGTACAGCATTAAAACGAATTTTGTAGCGAAGCGTCTTCGGATCTTGCATCCGACTCTTGCTTAGCTCATCCCTATTTATAATACATAAAATGTTGCCAGGGTTCAAAAATCCACAGCACCCATAAATTTTAATTCTAGGATATGAAGACCTATAGGCCCTGATTTATCATACCTTCACTTCAGAATTCTGGCTTTAAAAAGTTACTAAATGGGGCTTTTCCAACTTTTTAGACATATTTGCACAAAAAATGTGACTTTTTGTTTTTTGCATCTTTACACCACTCATTATAGTTTTTAAATATGAGTGGGGAAGTGAACGCAGTTGTTAATGAGTTTCCCTCCATGTGGCATAAAGTACACCAATGTAGACTCCAAATATTCCCCTTGTGATATATTTCCCCATTAGTGTTAGACTTTGTTCTTGCTTCCTTTATTTATTTGTTTGGTTATATTTTGTCAACATATTCACCTGGCAGAACTCGGGGCACACTCTTTTTGCAGTTTACTTTCTGTACTCACTCTGTAATGTGGGAACAAATTTGCTTTTACAGTGCAGTAGAGCCTAACTAATGGTTGGAGACCTTGACTACCACGGGAGGTCCTCCAGAGTTTATTCATGCCTAGGAATATGTCTATCCTTTCTAGTTTCTCGGTAGATCACAGAGGAGCCACTCGCTACTCATGCAGAATATGCAGAGCAATGACAATTGCCACATTGGTCACCAATGACTATGACAGATGGTTCACCATGTGCTTAGATGTCTAATCCCATCACAGGTTCTAGTGATGGCTATCCACTTTGTCTTGATTAACCCCTTCCCGACTGCGATCCGTTTCTATACGTGATATTTGCACATGCCCCGTGCAGCTACCACGTGTATAAACGTCAAGCCAGCTCTTTAATCCAAGCGCTGCAAAGCGCTTGGATTAAAGCTTCTGCCCCTGTCCTGCTGCTGTCACGGACAGCATACAGTTCAGTAATGCCGGCAAGGGACCAATCAGAGTGGCCCCTTGCCGGCAATCGATCCGATTGGTTAGTCTATGCAGACTAACCAATCGGATCACGACAGTGAAAAAATGCCGGTTTCAGGCTCTGATCTGCGCTCTGCAGATCAGAGCCTGAAATCAGGTAGTGTCCTTGTGCCCCCTTCCTGTGCGCCTCCAAGCCCCCCCTTGTCTCCGCCTGCCCCTGATGCAGTTTCCCCCGCTCAACTCCATATTCATGCAGCCTGCCCTGATGCGGTCCGCCCCTCCCCGCCCCATACATTCCTCCTGCCCCCATTTATGCTGCCTCCCTCAATGCTAGTCGTACCCCCCCTTTCCAGCGCTGCCTCCGATGCGGGCCCCCTGCTTTGTTTGATGGCGGCGGCTCCATTCCTGAGCCGCCGCCATCAGCAGCGATTGTCAGCTCTATGCTGACACTCTGCTGTAACCCCATAGATGCCGCGGCATCCATGGGGTTAATAGAGGGAGGGGGCTCCCTGTCTCCACCATCAGGGCTACTGCGCTGCGACGGCAGCGCCAGATGGTTGCCATGGCAACCGGACGCTTTGCAAAAGTGTCCAGTGTTGCCACCTACAGGGCATCTGATAATATTATACTTTGCAATGCAAGAGCATTGCAAAATATAGTACAGCCATCAGCCCCACTGGATCTTCAAGATCCAAGAGGGACTTGATAAAAAAAAAAAGTGAAAATAATAAATAAATAAATAAAAATTAAAATTAATTGCCTTTTCCTAATAATACACATATTAGGTATCACCGTGTCCGTAACGACCGTCTCTATAAATATATAAATATATCACATGATAGACCCCGTCCGATAAACACCATAAAAAAAATAAAAATAAAAACTGTGTAAAAAAAGCCATTTTTGTCACCTTACATCACAAAAAGTGCAACACCAAGCGATCAAAAAGGTGTATATCAAACAAAATGGTAACAATAAAACAGTCACCTCATCCCGCAAAAAATGAGACCATACATAAGAAAATCGCTCAAAAATAAAAAAAAACTATAGTTCTTAGAACATTGAGACACTAAAACATAATTTTTTTATTTCAAATATGCTATTATTGTGTTAAAGTAAAATAAATAAAAAAAAGTGTACATATTAGGTATCGCCGCATCCGTAATAACCTGCTGGATAAAAATATCACATGACCTAACCCCTCAGGTGAACACCGTAAAAAAAAAAATATGAAGAAAAAGTGTGCCAAAAATGCATTTTTGTCACCTTACATCACAAAAAGTGCAACAGCAAGCGATCAAAAAGGCTTATGACCCCCAAAATAGTACCAAACAAACAGTCACCTCATCCTGCAAAAAATGATACCCTATTTAAGATAATCACCCAAAAAATAAAAAAGCTATGGCTCTCAGACTATGGAGACCCTAAAACATAATTTTTTTGGTTTCAGAAATGCTATTATTGTGTAAAACTTAACCCCTTAAGGACCTAGGACGTACCGGTACGCCCTATTTCCCGAGTCCTTAAGGACCTAGGACGTACCGGTACGCCCTATTTCCCGAGTCCTTAAGGACCGAGGACGTACCGGTACGTCCTGACTTAAAATCGGAACTCCGGCGCCGCAGGGGTTAATCGGAACGGGATTTCGGCTGAAATCATTCAGCCGGCATCCCGTAACAATGCAGGGGGGGGTCATTTGACCCCCCCGTATCGGCGATCGCAGAAAACCGCAGGTCAATTCAGACCTGCGGTTTTCTGCGTTTCCGGTCCATTCGGGTGTCCTGTGACCCGATGAACCGGAAAAAGACTGCGATCGGTGGCGTAATTATACACCACCTATCGCAGTCCGAGGATTTGGAGAGGCGGTGCTGGCCCTGGTGCTGAACGCCGCTGTCCAAGGTGCTGATTGGTGCAGGGGAGAGAGGCGCGAGATTCAAACTTCCTGCGCTCCTCTCTCCCCTCCTCTTCCTGTCCAGCACCCTGACCGTGCAGCATCGTCCAGCACCAGCTCCTGTGTCCCCCTAATCGGAATCCATCACCCTCCTGCACCCATCGCCACCCAGGTAGGTTAGGGTCAGTGAGGGAGAGGCACCGTTAGGCAGGGAAAGAAGGGAAAAGTAAGTTAGAAAAAAAAAAAAAAAAGTACTTTTATTCCAAACTTCCATCTAACCCTAACCCAGACCCCTCCTGCCACTTGCCCCCCCCACCCACCCCCCACCAGCCACTTCCCCCCCCCCCCACCTGCCTCCCCCCCCACCCACCCCCCACCAGCACCCCCCACCCCCCACTCACCACCACTTTTTTTTTTCTGCGTGCGCTGACTGGCCGGCACTTTTTAGCGTCCGTCCACTGTTAGCGCATCGCCCGCCCCACCACCCCACCGACCGCTGATCAGCGTTGTACCGCTGATCAGCAAGTTTTAACTTTTTTTTTTTCTAACACTTGCCCATTTTTTTGCCTGGACTTTTTAGTACGCGAACACCCGTTGCCCCCACACACACGCACATATAATAAAGTTTGCCACACACGCACACCTACACGCACACACACCCATGGCCCACCGGATGTTCTCGGCCGAGGAGGCATACGCCCAGATTGCCTCCGACTCTGAGAGCCCCAGTGAGGATGAGGATGACCCCACATTCCTTTTGTCATCCGCATCCTCCTCATCATCATCTGATGACGATGAGCCACCAAGGCGGCGGAGACGCCGCCAGGCGGAGCCAGGGGCCCCACATGCTAGGGATCCTGTGGCCCACCCTAGTACGAGCCGCCCTGGGGTTCGTACTGGTTTCCCGGCCCACCAAATAAGTCCACCGGAGCCCCCTGCCGATGAACTTAGCTGGTGTCCCCCAGTGGACTTTGAGCCTGAGATTCCGGATTTTGCTGGCAATCCTGGAATCCAGATTCCCACAGTGGGGTTTACTGAAATAGACTATTTTAGTTTTTTTTTCAGTAACTCACTGGTGAATTTGATGGTGGAGCAGACGAATCTGTACGCCCAACAGTTCGTCGCTCAAAACCCAGGCTCAGTTTTGGCTAGACCCGGTGGCTGGACGCCGGTCAGTGCAGCCGAAATGAGGACATTTTGGGGCCTCGTGCTGCATATGGGTCTAGTCCAAAAACCCAGTGTCAGGCAATACTGGAGTGGGGACGTCCTATACCAGACCCCACTGTACAGTATGGTCATGATACGTCACCGGTTTGAGGCCATCCGGAAATGTCTGCATTATTCCGATAATGCAGCATGTCCCCCCCGAAGTGATCCTGCCTATGACCGGCTGTATAAGATACGGCCGGTCATCGATCACTTTGGGGCCACATTTCAGCAGGCCTACGTACCTGGAAGGGAGGTCGCGGTTGATGAGTCTCTCGTTGCGTTCAAGGGGAGACTCAGTTTCCGCCAATACATTCCCACAAAGCGGGCGAGGTATGGCGTGAAGCTATACAAAATTTGTGAGAGTGCCTCAGGGTACACTTACAAATTTCGTGTGTACGAGGGGCGAGATTCCCGTATTGAACCCCCAGAATGTCCCCCCACTCTGGGTGTTAGCGGGAAACTCGTGTGGGACCTTATGTACCCACTGCTGGATAATGGTTACCACTTGTACGTGGATAACTTTTATACCAGCATTCCCTTGTTCAGGTCCCTTGCCGCCAGATCCACGTTCGCTTGTGGGACCGTGCGGAAAAATCAACGCGGCCTCCCTGCCTACCCCCTCCAGGTACCTATCCCCAGGGGTGAGACCCGTGCCCTTACCAGTGGAAACCTGTTGCTGGTCAGGTATAAGGACAAGAGGGATGTCCTTATGCTGTCCACAATCCACGGTAACGGCACCACCCCTGTCCCTGTGCGAGGTACCGCGGCAACGGTCCTCAAGCCCGATTGTATCGTCGACTACAATCGGTATATGGGAGGAGTTGATCTCTCTGATCAAGTCCTCACGCCATATAACGCCATGCGCAAAACCCGGGCATGGTACAAAAAAGTTGCGGTCTACTTGGTACAGGTTGCCATGTACAACTCTTTTGTACTATCCCGAAGCGCTGGCAGCACAGGGACATTCCTCCAGTTCTATGAGGCAGTCCTCAAAGACCTGATCTTTTCGGACCGGGAAAGAGCAGGCCGGAGTACCTCGGGAATTGGAGGCGCCCGGATCGTCCCTGGCCAACACTTTCCAGGTGTGGTCCCCCATACTGGAAAGAAGGGACGAACCCAAAAAAAGTGCAGAGTGTGTCACAAGAGGGGGATACGGAAGGACACCACTACTCAATGTGACACTTGCCCCGATCATCCGGGCCTCTGCATTATCAATTGCTTCAGGGAGTATCACACTTCCATGGAGTACTAAATTTTTATAATCCTCAACAGTCCACTAGAGAACATAAAACACTATGGCTCTCAGACTTTGGAGACACGGAAACAATTTTTCTTTCCCCAAAAAATATTAGTTTTAGAGCAGGCATCCTCAAACTGCGGCCCTCCAGATGTTGTAAAACTATAACTCCCAGCATGCCCAGACAACCTACAGCCATCAGCAGGGCATGGTGGGAATTGTAGTTTTACAATATCTGGAGGGCCGCAGTTTTAGGATGCCTGCTTAGTGTCTCCAAAGTCTGAGAGCCATACATATTGGGCATCGTCGCGTGCGTAAAAGTCGTCGCTATAAAAATAACTTTTGACCAAACGCCTCGGATGAACGGTGTTAAAAATATAAAATAAAAACTGTGCCAAAACACCAATTTTTGGGCAAAATTTCAATTTGAATCCATTTTGCCGGTAATAAAGCAAGGGTTAACAGCCAAACAAAACTAAATATTTATTGCCCCGATTCTGTAGTTTGCAGAAACACCCCATATGTGGTCGTAAATGGTTATATAGCCGCACGGCAGGGCATAGAACGAAGGGAACTCCATATGGTTTCTGGAAGGCAGATTTTGATGGACAGTTTTTTTTTTGACACCATGTCCCATTAGAAGCCCCCCCTGATGTAGCCTAGACTAGAAACTCCAAAAAAGTGACCCCATCTAAGAAACTACACCCCTCAAGGTATTCAAAAGTTACTTTACAAACTATGTTAACCCTTTAGGTGTTCCACAAAACCAAATAGTGAATGTAGAAACAATTTTAGAATTACATTTTTTTGTTACATTGCCTCAAAAAAGACTAATATAGAGCAACCAAAAATCAAATTTACCCCAAAAATAGTCCCAAAACAACAACCACCTTATCCCGTAGTTTCCTAGATGGGGTCACTTTTATGGAGTTTCTACTCTAGGGGTGCATCAGGGGGCTTGAAAGGGTACATGGTGTCAATAAACCAGTCCAGCAAAATCTGCCTTCCAAAAATGACGTTCCCCTTCTTCTATGTCCTGCCGTTTAGCCAAATAGTAGTTTACGACCACATATGGGGTGTTTTTGCAAACTACAGAATCAGGGCAACCCATTTTGAGTGTTGTTTGGCAGTTAACCCTTGTTTTACTCCTGGAAAAAATTGATTATATTGGAAAATTTTCCAAAAAATAGAAATTTCAAAATTGTTTCTCCATCTGCCATTAACTCTTGTGGAACACCTAAAGGGTTAACAAAGTTTGTAAACCCAGTTTTGAATACCTTGAGGGGTGTACTTTCTTAGATGGAGTCACTTTTTTGAAATTTCTATTCTAGGGGTGCAACAGGGGGCTTCAAATGGGACATGGTATAAACAAAACCAGTCCTGCCAAATCTGCCTTCCAAAACCCATATAATGTTCCCCTCCTTCTATGTGCTACCGTTCGGCCAAACAGTAGTTTACAACCACATATGGGGTGTTTATGAAAACTACAGAATCAGGGCAACCCATTTTGAGTGTTGTTTGGCAGTTAACCCTTGTTTTACTCCTGGAAAAAATTGATTATATTGGAAAATTTTCCAAAAAATATAAATTTCAAAATTGTTTCTCCATCTGCCATTAACTCTTGTGGAACACCTAAAGGGTTAACAAAGTTTGTAAACCCAGTTTTGAATACCTTGAGGGGTGTACTTTCTTAGATGGAGTCACTTTTTTGAAATTTCTATTCTAGGGGTGCAACAGGGGGCTTCAAATGGGACATGGTATAAACAAAACCAGTCCTGCCAAATCTGCCTTCCAAAACCCATATGGTGTTCCCCTCCTTCTATGTGCTACCGTTCGGCCAAACAGTAGTTTACGACCACATATGGGGTGTTTTTGCAAACTACAGAATCAGGGCAACCCATTTTGAGTGTTGTTTGGCAGTTAACCCTTGTTTTACTCCTGGAAAAAATTGATTATATTGGAAAATTTTCCAAAAAATAGAAATTTCAAAATTGTTTCTCCATCTGCCATTAACTCTTGTGGAACACCTAAAGGGTTAACAAAGTTTGTAAACCCAGTTTTGAATACCTTGAGGGGTGTACTTTCTTAGATGGAGTCACTTTTTTGAAATTTCTATTCTAGGGGTGCAACAGGGGGCTTCAAATGGGACATGGTATAAACAAAACCAGTCCTGCCAAATCTGCCTTCCAAAACCCATATGGTGTTCCCCTCCTTCTATGTGCTACCGTTCGGCCAAACAGTAGTTTACGACCACATATGGGGTGTTTTTGCAAACTACAGAATCAGGGCAACCCATTTTGAGTGTTGTTTGGCAGTTAACCCTTGTTTTACTCCTGGAAAAAATTGATTATATTGGAAAATTTTCCAAAAAATTGAAATTTCAAAATTGTTTCTCCATCTGCCATTAACTCTTGTGGAACACCTAAAGGGTTAACAAAGTTTGTAAACCCAGTTTTGAATACCTTGAGGGGTGTACTTTCTTAGATGGAGTCACTTTTTTGAAATTTCTATTCTAGGGGTGCAACAGGGGGCTTCAAATGGGACATGGTATAAACAAAACCAGTCCTACCAAATCTGCCTTCCAAAACCCATATGGTGTTCCCCTCCTTCTATGTGCTACCGTTCGGCCAAACAGTAGTTTACGACCACATATGGGGTGTTTTTGCAAACTACAGAATCAGGGCAACCCATTTTGAGTGTTGTTTGGCAGTTAACCCTTGTTTTACTCCTGGAAAAAATTGATTATATTGGAAAATTTTCCAAAAAATAGAAATTTCAAAATTGTTTCTCCATCTGCCATTAACTCTTGTGGAACACCTAAAGGGTTAACAAAGTTTGTAAACCCAGTTTTGAATACCTTGAGGGGTGTACTTTCTTAGATGGAGTCACTTTTTTGAAATTTCTATTCTAGGGGTGCAACAGGGGGCTTCAAATGGGACATGGTATAAACAAAACCAGTCCTGCCAAATCTGCCTTCCAAAACCCATATGGTGTTCCCCTCCTTCTATGTGCTACCGTTCGGCCAAACAGTAGTTTACGACCACATATGGCGTGTTTTTGCAAACTACAGAATCAGGGCAACCCATTTTGAGTGTTGTTTGGCAGTTAACCCTTGTTTTACTCCTGGAAAAAATTGATTATATTGGAAAATTTTCCAAAAAATATAAATTTCAAAATTGTTTCTCCATCTGCCATTAACTCTTGTGGAACACCTAAAGGGTTAACAAAGTTTGTAAACCCAGTTTTGAATACCTTGAGGGGTGTACTTTCTTAGATGGAGTCACTTTTTTGAAATTTCTATTCTAGGGGTGCAACAGGGGGCTTCAAATGGGACATGGTATAAACAAAACCAGTCCTACCAAATCTGCCTTCCAAAACCCATATGGTGTTCCCCTCCTTCTATGTGCTACCGTTCGGCCAAACAGTAGTTTACGACCACATATGGGGTGTTTTTGCAAACTACAGAATCAGGGCAACCCATTTTGAGTGTTGTTTGGCAGTTAACCCTTGTTTTACTCCTGGAAAAAATTGATTATATTGGAAAATTTTCCAAAAAATAGAAATTTCAAAATTGTTTCTCCATCTGCCATTAACTCTTGTGGAACACCTAAAGGGTTAACAAAGTTTGTAAACCCAGTTTTGAATACCTTGAGGGGTGTACTTTCTTAGATGGAGTCACTTTTTTGAAATTTCTATTCTAGGGGTGCAACAGGGGGCTTCAAATGGGACATGGTATAAACAAAACCAGTCCTGCCAAATCTGCCTTCCAAAACCCATATGGTGTTCCCCTCCTTCTATGTGCTACCGTTCGGCCAAACAGTAGTTTACGACCACATATGGCGTGTTTTTGCAAACTACAGAATCAGGGCAACCCATTTTGAGTGTTGTTTGGCAGTTAACCCTTGTTTTACTCCTGGAAAAAATTGATTATATTGGAAAATTTTCCAAAAAATATAAATTTCAAAATTGTTTCTCCATCTGCCATTAACTCTTGTGGAACACCTAAAGGGTTAACAAAGTTTGAAAAAACAGTTTTGAATACCTTGAGGGGTGTAGTTTCTAGAATGGGGTCATTTTTGGGAGGTTTCTATTATCTAAGCCTCACAATATGACTTCAAACCTGAACTGGTCCATAAAAAGTGGGATTTTGAAGATTTCTGAAAATTTCAAAATTTGCTTCTAAACTTCTAAGCCTTGTAACATCCCCAAAAAATAAAATATCATTCCCAAAACAATTCAAGCATGAAGTAGACATATGGGGAATGTAAAGTCATCACAATTTTTGGGGGTATTACTATGTATTACAGAGGTAGAGAAACTGAAAATTTGAAATTTGCTAATTTTTCAAAATTTACGGTAAAAATTGTATTTTTTTATGCAAAAAAATTAACTTTTTTGACCCAATTTTAGCAGTGTCATGAAGTACAATATGTGACGAAAAAACAATCTCAGAACGGCCTGGGTAAGTCAAAGCGTTTTAAAGTTATGAGCACTTAAAGTGACACTGGTCAGATTTGCAAAAAATGGCCTGGTCCTTAAGGTGAAAATGAGCCTGGTCCTTAAGGTGAAAATGAGCCTGGTCCTTAAGGTGAAAATGAGCCCGGTCCTTAAGGGGTTAAATAAGAAAAAGTATACATATTAGGTATTGCCACGTCCATAACGATCTGCTCTATAAAACTGTCACATGACCTAACCCCTCAGATAAACGCTGTAAAAATAAATAAATAAAAACTGTTCCAAAACAGCCAATTTTTTGGTCACCTTGCCCCATAAAGTGTAATAATGAATGATCAAAAAATCCTATGTACCCAAAAATGGTACCAATAAAAAACAACTCTTTCTGCAAAAAACGAGCCCCTGCACAAGACGATCGGCAGAAAAATAAAAAACATATGGCGTTCAGAAAATGGACACACAAAAACATAATTTCTTTTTCAAAAATGCTTTATTATGTAAAACTGAAACAAACAAAGAAAGTAGACATATTTGATATCATTGCGTCCGTAACAACCTGCTCTATAAAAATAGCACTTGATCTACCCTGTCAGATGAATCTTGTAAAAAAAAAAAAAAAAAAAACTGTGCCAAAACATTTTTCAGTTACCTTGCCTCACAAAAAACTTAATATAGAGCAATTAAAAATCATATGTACCCCAAAATAGTACCAATAAAACTGGCACCCTATCCCCTAGTTTCCAAAATATGGTCACTTTTTTGGAGTTTCTACTGTATGGGTGCATCAGGGGTGCTTTAACCGCCTCAGCTCCCCTAGCTTAAACACCCCTAATGACCAGACCACTTTTTACAATTCTGCACTACACTAATTTCACGGTTTATTGCTTGGTCATGCAACTTACCACCCAAATGAATTTTACCTCCTTTTCTTCTCACTAATAGAGCTTTCATTTGGTGGTATTTCATTGCTGCTGACATTTTTACTTTTTTTGTTATTAATCGAAATTTACCGAAATTTTTGCAAAAAATTCCATTTTTCACTTTCAGTTGTAAAATTTTTCTAATAAAACTACATTTCTATATAAAAAAAATTCAAAATTTATTGTTCTACATGTCTTTTGATAAAAAAAAAAAGTGTATATTTATTGGTTTGGGTAAAAGTTATAGCGTTTACAAACTATGGTACAAAAATGTGAATTTCCGCTTTTTGAAGCAGCTCTGACTTTCTGAGCACCTGTCATGTTTCCTGAGGTTCTACAATGCCCAGACAGTAGAAAAACCCCACAAATGACCCCATTTCGGAAAGTAGACACCCTAAGGTATTCGCTGATGGGCATAGTGAGTTCATAGAACTTTTTATTTTTTGTCACAAGTTAGCGGAAAATTATGATTTTTTATTTTTATTTTTTTTCCTTACAAAGTCTCAGATTCCACTAACTTGTGACAAAAAATAAAAAATTCTATGAACTCGCCATGCCCCTCACGGAATACCTTGGGGTGTCTTCTTTCCAAAATGGGGTCACTTGTGGGGTATTTATACTGCCCTGGCATTTTAGGGGCCCTAATGCGTGAGAAGTAGTTTGAAATCAAAATGTGTAAAAAATGCCCTGTGAAATCCTAAAGGTGCTCTTTGGAATATGGGCCCCTTTGCCCACCTAGGCTGCAAAAAAGTGTCACACATGTGGTATCGCCATACTCAGGAGAAGTTGGGCAATGTGTTTTGGGGTGTCTTTTTACACATGCCCATGCTGGGTGAGATAAATATCTCTGTCAACTGACAACTTTGTATAAAAAAATGGGAAAAGTTGTCTTTTAGAGAGATATTTCTCTCACCCAGCATGGGTATATGTAAAAAGACACCCGAAAACACATTGCCCTACTTCTCCTGAGTATGGCGATACCACATGTGTGACACTTTTTTGCAGCCTAGGTGGGCAAAGGGGCCCACATTCCAAAGAGCACCTTTAGGATTTCACAGGGCATTTTTTACACATTTTGATTTCAAACTACTTCTGACGCATTAGGGCCCCTAAATTGCCAGGGCAGTATAACTACCCTACAAGTGACCCCATTTTGGAAAGAAGACACCGCCGGGTATTTCGTGATGGGCATAGTGAGTTCATGGAAGTTTTTATTTTATGTCACAAGTTAGTGGAATATGAGACTTTGTAAGAAAAAAAAATATATAAATCATAATTTTTTGCTAACTTGTGACAAAAAAAAAAAAATTCTATGAACTCACCATGCCCCTCACGGAATACCTTGGGGTGTCTTCTTTCCAAAATGGGGTCACTTGTGGGGTATTTATACTGCCCTGGCATTTTAGGGGCCCTAATGCGTGAGAAGTAGTTTGAAATCAAAATGTGTAAAAAATGGCCTGTGAAATCCTAAAGGTGCTCTTTGGAATGTGGGCCCCTTTGCCCACCTAGGCTGCAAAAAAGTGTCACACATGTGGTATCGTCGTACTCAGGAGAAGTTGGGGAATGTGTTTTGGGGTGTCTTTTTACATATACCCATGCTGGGTGAGAGAAATATCTCTCTAAAAGACAACTTTTTTCCCATTTTTTTTTTTTTATACAAAGTTGGCATTTGACCGAGATATTTATCTCACCCAGCATGGGTATATGTAAAATGACACCCCAAAACACATTGCCCAACTTCTCCTGAGTACGGCGATACCACATGTGTGACACTTTTTTGCAGCCTAGATGCGCAAAGGGGCCCAAATTCCTTTTAGGAGGGCATTTTTAGACATTTGGATCCCAGACTTCTTCTCACGCTTTAGGGCCCCTAAAATGCCAGGGCAGTATAAATACCCCACATGTGACCCATTTTGGAAAGAAGACACCCCAAGGTATTCCGTGAGGGGCATGACGAGTTCATAGAAGTTTTTTTTTTTTTGGCACAAGTTAGCGGAAATTGATTATTTATTTATTTTTCTCACAAAGTCTCCATTTCCGTTAACTTGGGACAAAAAGTTCAATCTTTCATGGACTCAATATGCCCCTCAGCGACTACCTTGGGGTGTCTTCTTTCCGAAATGTGGTCACATGTGGGGTATTTATACTGCCCTGGCATTTTAGGGGCCCTAAAGCGTGAGAAGAATATAAATGTCTAAAATTTTTTACGCTTTTGGATTCCGTGAGGGGTATGGTGAGTTCATGTGAGATTTTATTTTTTGTCACAAGTTAGTGGAATATGAGACTTTGTAAGAAAAAACTAAAAATCTATTTCCGCTAACTTGTGCCAAAAAAATGTCTGAATGAAGCCTTACAGGGGGGTGATCAATGACAGGGGGGTGATCAGGGAGTCTATATGGGGTGATTACCACCCCGTCATTGATCACCCCCCTGTAAGGCTCCATTCAGACGTCCGTATGTGTTTTGCGGATCCGCGGTGTCCGTGTTTTGCGGATCCGCAAAACACATACGGACGTCTGAATGGAGCCTTACAGGGGGGTGATCAATGACAGGGGGGTGATCACCCCATATAGACTCCCTGATCACCCCCCTGTCATTGATCACCCCCCTGTAAGGCTCCATTCAGAGGTCTGTATGTGTTTTGCGGATCCACGGATCCATGGATCGGATCCGCAAAACACATACGGACGTCTGAATGGAGCCTTACAGGGGGGTGATCAGGGAGTCTATATGGGGTGATCACCCCCCCCCCCCCTGTAAGGCTCCATTCAGACGTCTGTATGTGTTTTGCGGATCCGATCCATGGATCCGTAAAACACATACGGAGGTCTGAATGGAGCCTGACAGGGGGGTGATCAGGGAGTCTATATGGGGTGATCACCCCCCTGTCATTGATCACTCCCCTGTAAGGCTCCATTCAGACGTCCGTATGTGTTTTGCGTATCCGATCCATGGATCCGTAAAACACATACGGACGTCTGAATGGAGCCTTACAGAGGGGTGATCAATGACAGGGTGGTGATCAATGACAGGGGGGTGATCAGGGAGTCTATATGGGGTGATCAGGGGTTAATAAGGGGTTAATAAATGAGAGGGGGGGTGTAGTGTAGTGTGGTGCTTGGTGCTTCTTATTACAGAGCTGCCTGTGTCCTCTGGTGGTCGATCCAAGCAAAAGGGACCACCAGAGGACCAGGTAGCAGGTATATTAGATGCTGTTATCAAAACAGCATCTAATATACCTGTTAGGGGTTAAAAAAAATCGCATCTACAGCCTGCCAGCGAACGATCGCCGCTGGCAGGCTGTAGATCCACTTGCTTACCTGCAGTTCCTGTGAACGCGCGCGCCTGTGTGCGCGCGTTCCCAGGAAATCTCGCGTCTCGCGAGATGACGCGTAGATGCGTGACTCTGCCTGAGTGAGCCGCCTCCGGAACGCGATACTGCGTTAGGCGGTCTGGAGGCGGTTAAATGGGACATGGCATCTAAAACCAGTCCAGCAAAATCTGCCTTTCAAAAACCATACGGCGTTCCTTTCCTTCTGCGCCCTGCCATGCGCCCTTACATCAGTTTACGACCACATGTGGGGTGTTTCTGTAAACCGCAGAATCAGGGTAATAAATATTGAGATTTGTTTGGTTGTTAACCCTCAATGTGTTAAAGAAAAAAAATTAATAAAATGGAAAATCTGCCAAAAAAGTGAAATTTAGAAATTTCATCTCCATTTTCCTTTAATTCTTGTGGAACACCTAGGTTAAGGGTTAGCAAAGTTTGTAAAATCAGTTTTGAGTAACTTGAGGGGTGTAGTTTCTACAATGGGGTCATTTATGGGGGTTTTCCACTTTGTAAGCCCCACAAAGTGACTTCAGACCTGAACTGGTCCTTAAAGGGAATCTGTCACTAGCATATTAACAAAATATTTTTTTAATGAATCCATGTGTAATAAAGTACCTTATATCCATATGTCTTGTTCTTTTTATTTTGAGTCTTGTCATTTCTTCAAAAAAATGCTTCTTATGATATGCAAATGAAGCTGTAAGGAGCCCAGAGGGGCGTTATTCTTTCTCCACGGTGCCCAGGAACGTCCCTCTGAAGTGCCGTGCCCGCCGAAATTTGAAAACTAATAACTCCTCCAAGTTCAGCTAAATCGCCTCCCAGAGGCGAGGCTAAGTGCTCCCCCCCCCAGCGCTGCGCTCTGCGGCAAACACCCCCGATCCTCCTCTCGCCTGCAACCGAAATCCCGCGCAGGCGCAGTGTCGTCGATTTAGCTGGCTGAGGAAACAGCGAACACGTCACTGGGATCGGCGCATGCCCAGTGATACTGTTGCCCTCAGTAGTCTTATCATAGCGCAGGCCCAGGAAATCGCCGGCACTGCGCCTGCGTGGGATTTCGGTTGCAGGCGAGAGGAGGATCGGGGGTGTTTGCCGCAGAGCGCGGCGCTGGGGGGGGAGCACTTAGCCTCGCCTCTAGGAGGCGATTTAGCTGAACTTGGAGGAGTTATTAGTTTTCAAATTTCGGCGGGCACGGCACTTCAGAGGGGCGTTCCTGGGCACCGTGGAGAAAGAATAACGCCCCAACAAGACATATGGATATAAGGTACTTTATTACACATGGATTCATGAAAAATTTTTTTGCTAATATGCTAGTGACAGATTCCCTTTAAAAAGTGGGTTTTGGAAATTTTATAAAAAATTTGAAGAATTGCTTCTAAACTTCTAAGCCTTCTAACGTCCTAAAAAAATAAAATCACATTTCCAAAATGATGCCAACATAAAGTAGACATATGGGAAATGTTACGTAATTAATAAATATTTTATTAGGTATGACTTTCTGTTTTAGAAGCAGAGAAATTGAAATTTTGAAAATTGTACATTTTTAAAATTTTTTGGTAAATTTTGGATTTTTTCATATATAAAGGTGAAATATATTGACTCGAATTTATGACTATCATCAAGTACAATATGTCACGAGAAAACAATCTCAGAATGGCTTGGATAAATAGGTGTTCCAAAGCAATTACCACATAAAGTGACGCATGTCAGATTTGTAAATTTTGACCTGGATACTGGGGCATCAATGACCCTTGGTCATGAAAGGGTTAAAAAGCTCATACTGAACATATTTAGTCCTTTTTAAATTTAGATTCTACAACAGAGTAAATCCAACAGTTTGGTAATCTGAGCTCTTTTCAGACTGGCACTTGCAACTTAAGTGTTTTTAGGAACTCTCAAAGAGGGAGACTGGCGCTTTCTGCCACATCCTTTGCCGGAGGAAGTGGCACACACCTCGTCATAAATGACATACATCCTCCTGCAGGCTGTGCGCCTATCCAGAAATCTAAGACAGCTCTGAGCTGCCTTAGATATCTGGCTTCATTTATGCCAGAAAACTGGAGTAAATGAAAATACATTTGTTGGAGTGGCTGGCGTGGCTCCTTTTCAGACTTTTTAACGCCACTTTTCCGGCGCAAAGGAGATGATAACTCTCCCCCAAAACCACTATGGATAATGCTAACATTCTATCTTAACTGCCATCCTTTCTCTTCTGGAGTTATCTGTCTTGCATAAAAAAATTTCAATCCAGAGCTCAACTGTTGTAGATCTCACCTCCTTTATGTCTGATCTTTAGTCATACTCTTGGACCCACTTCAGCAGCCCTCTCTCTCATAGCCACCAGCATGCTCCTTAGTGGTGGTTATACAGGCCCAGACCTTCCCCTGGTCTCACATGAGGTTGCACAGCATACCATGCACTCACACTTGCCAGGCTCTGACTGACTTTATTTGAGTCTGCTCCCTGGGGCCTATAGTCTGTTGCCTTAGCTGAGCAGACTTCTAAGGCACTCCATGTGGTCTCAGGCACACACTGACTCACTTTCTGTCCTACAGCTGTTTTTTATAGTCTCTGATACTACAGTGACCGCAATTAATTTTGCAAACATACATTCAATTATTAGAATTTCATAAAGGTAGTCTATAGCACATATACACCTTTTTTATGTAAAGGGGGTGAAAATGTGGGTAACTTTAGTTCCATCCTCTTGCTCACAGATTATCACCATTTAAATCAATCACTGTCCTCACTGGGGCTTATAATCTAATTTTCCAAACATAGACCTGTACCTAGCGGGAGGTAGAGTGCCACACATTTAGCTGAAAAAAAAATACAATTCTTTTGCAATGCTAGAACTGTGCGCGTGTTTTTTTCAGGTGAAAGATGTTAGAAAAAAGGTATTTCACATGTAAAAATTTTGCAGTCAAAATAACTGTACCACAAAAACACAGAAATTTGTAATAAAATGTATGCTGTTTTGCCATGTGGTTCTTGCCCATGCGCCACTCTACCTCCCTGTGTGAAGATGCCGTAAAGCTAATTCAAAGGAAGTCAGTTAACCTATCCATATTTTTTATTTGAAGAATCCCTAGCAACAGCTGGGAGAATGTAATGGCTTCCATTTTTAAGGCTACTTTCACACTAGCGTTTTTAGTTTTCCGGTATTGAGATCCGTCATAGGGGCTCATTACCGGAAAAAAAGCACTTCAGTTTTGTCCCCATTCATTGTCAATGGGGACAAAACTGAACGGAATGCTCCAAAATACATTTTGTTCCGTTTAGTTGTGTTCCTATACCGGAGACCAAACCGCAACATGTTGTAGTTTGCTTTCCGTCCTGGCATGCGGGGCAAGACTGATCCGGCATGACCCCCAATGCAAGTCAGTGGGGACGGATCCGTTTTCTCGGCCACAATAGAAAATGGATCCGTACTCCATTGACTTTCAATGGAGTTCATGACGGATCCGTCTTGGCAATGTTAAAGATAATACAACTGGATCCGGAAGCAGATGGTTATATTATCAGCAAAAACGCTGGATCCGGCATCTTTCACACGGGCGTCATGGATTTGGGCCGGATAAGATGCGGGTGCGTCGCGGGAAAATGCGCGATTTTTCTGCGCAAGTAACATAATAACATAACATAATACATAAGGCCGAAAAAAGACATTTGTCCATCCAGTTCGGCCTGTCATCCTACAAGTTGATCCAGAGGAAGGCAAAAAAAAAACCCTGTGAGGTAGAAGCCAATTTTCCTCACTTTAGGGGAATAAAAAATTCCTTCCCGACTCCAATCAGGCAATCAGAATAACTCCCTGGATCAACGACCCCTCTCTAGTAGCTATAGCCTGTAATATTATTACACTCCAGAAATACATCCAGGCCCCTCTTGAATTCCTTTATTGTACTCACCATCACCACCTCCTCAGGCAGAGAGTTCCATAGTCTCACTGCTCTTACCGTAAAGAACCCTTTTCTATGTTTGTGTACAAACCTTCTTTCCTCCAAACGCAGAGGATGTCCCCTCGTCACAGTCACAGTCCTGGGGATAAATAGATGATGGGATAGATCTCTGTACTGCCCCCTGATATATTTATACATAGTAATTAGATCTCCCCTCAGTCGTCTTTTTTCTAACGTGAATAACCCTAATTTTGATAATCTTTCAGGGTACTGTAGTTGCCCCATTCCAGTTATCACTTTAGTTGCCCTCCTCTGGACCCTCTCCAGCTCTGCTATGTCTGCCTTGTTTACAGGAGCCCAGAACTGTACACAGTACTCCATGTGTGGTCTGACCAGTGATTTGTAAAGTAGTAGGAATATGTTCTCATCACGGGCATCTATGCCCCTTTTGATGCAACCCATTATCTTATTGGCCTTGGCAGCCGCTGCCTGACACAAACATTTTGTGGCAGCCGCTGCCTGCAAAACATTTTAGAAAAATCGGCATGTTTGGTACCCAAACCTGAACTTCTTCACAGAAGTTTGTGTTTGGGTTGAGTGTTTTGTAGATTTTATTTTCACTTATAACATGGTTATAAGGGAAAATAATAGCATTCTTAATACAAAATGCTTAGTAAAATAGGGCTGAAGGGGTTAAAAAAAAAACAAAAAAAACATTTTTTACTCTCCTTAATCCACTTGTTCGCGCAGCCTGGCTTCTCTTCTGTCTTATTTTTTGCAGTCCAGGAGGAAAAGGACCTGTGGTGGTTATAAGGGAAAATGATAATGATCGGGTCCCCATCCTGATCATCTTCTAGCAACCATGCGATTTTCACGCAGCCCCATTCACTTCTATGGGGCCTGCGTTGCGTGAAAAACGCACAAAATAGAGCATGCTGCGATTTTCACGCAAGGCACAAGTGATGTGTGAAAATCACCGCTCATGGGTACAGCACCATAGAAATGAATGGGTCCGGATTCAGTGTGGGTGCAATGCGTTCACCTCACGCATTGCACCCGCGTGGAAATATCACCCGTGTGAAAGAGGCCTAATAGTCTAGACAGATTTCATGACATATCTAGAAGATGCAAAATAGTTAATCCAAGAGTAACTTCTGGTCTCCTTTAAGGGCAGATTCACATAGCACAATTATTTTTAAATTTTTGATACTTCTCCCTTTAGCACCCACATTTGCCTATGGCTAAAAGAAATGCATCAAACTACCTTTTGTTAACCTAGCTTTAAACAATCTCTTTGTTGAAATGGTCTGCAAATAAGATCTGATCACAGGGGACCGCTGCTGGAACCTTCCACGAATTTCAACAGTCCTGAATTTGCGGAACCTGTCCCTAATTTTCTGTCCTGGTTTGAAAATGGTTGGGGCTTATGTAAGACGCGGGTAGTGGGTGGTCTGGTTGTTTTGGGGTGTTCCCAGGGCAGGGCTTACATGTTTGTAAATATGTGATTTAACCCTACCACAGGAGAACACCCTTTGGGGTGTCAAATCCAGATTTTTAGGCAGTTTTTCAGTCAAAACCAGAAGTGGGTTGGAAGACAATGAGCAATATAAAGGGAGGACTTATACTTCTTGGTGCTAAATCCACTTCTGGCTTTGGCTCAAAAAAAACTGCCACAAAAAGCTGTGTGCGACACCAGCTTTAGGCCAAATGCACACGGCCGTGTTCCGCGGCCGAGAGCGGTCCGTGGTATGCCGGGCTGGATTCCTGTTGAGAGCAGGAGCGCACGGCGTCATTGGTTGCTATGACGCTGTGCGCTTCATGCCGCCGCTGCTGTACAGTAATACACTATACGAGTGTATTACTGTACAGCAGCGGCGGCATGCAGCGCACGGCATCATTGGTTGCCATGATGCCGTGCGCTTCATGCCGCCGCTGCTGTACAGTAATACAGCTGCTGCTCTGAACAGGAATCCAGCCCGGCATACCACGGACCGCTCTCAGCCGCGGAACACGGCCGTGTGCATTCGGCCTTAGGCTGGTTTACACCTGCTGTTAGGCTGGCACAGTCGTCCATAATACAAGCACATAAACACACACATCTGAAACCACCCTAACCATTGCCCACTGTCCATTTAGTGTGCAGACTACCCAGTACAATTCAAGGTCCGTTTTAGTGTGTGGCGCTTGAGACAGAGCGGAGTTACAAACGGTAACACAGCTTGATGGTAAGTCACAATTGGGCACACAGCTTGGCGATTACACAAGTGCAGCAAGGAACTTTTTAATTGCCTTTCTCAAAATAACTGGCACCACTGTTGCCAATTCGTGTACATTACTTTTTTGGCATAATAATTTTTGTTTGCAAACACATTTCTGCTAGTTTCCTAACTCCTCCCCACATCAGGACATAATAGTTCCTTATAGTAAGTGGATCAGTCACAGTAATTGCTGTACAGTTACAGTGGGGCAAAAAAGTATTTAGTCAGCCACTAATTGTGCAAGTTCTCCCACCTAAAAAGATGAGACCTTTAGTTTTCATCATAGGTATACTTCAACTATGAGAGACAGAATGGGGAGGGGGGGGAAATAAGGGAAATCCCATTGTAGGATTTCTTATGAATTAATTGGTAAATTCCTCTGTAAAATAAGTATTTGGTCACCTACAAACAAGCAAGATTTCTGGCTCTCACAGACCTGTAACTTCTTCTTTAAGAGGCTCCTCTGTCCTCCACTCGTTACCTGTATTAATGGCACCTGTTTGAACTTATCAGTATAAAAGATACCTGTCCACAACCTCAAACAGTCACACTCCAAACTCCACTATGGCCAAGACCAAAGAGCTTTCAAAGGACACCAGAAACAAAATTGTAGACCCGCACCAGGCTGGGAAGACTGAATCTGCAATAGGCAAGCAGCTTGATGTGAAGAAATCAAATGTGGGAGCAATTATTAGAAAATGGAAGACATACAAGATCACTGATAATCTCCCTCGATCTGGGGCTCCACGCAAGATCTCACCCCGTGGGGTCAAATTGATCACACGGGGGGACCTAGTGAAAGACCTGCAGAGAGCTGGGACCAAAGTAACAAAGGCTACCATCAGTAACACACTACACCGCCAGGGACTCCAATCCTGCAGTGCTAGATGTGTACCCCTGCTTAAGCCAGTACATGTCCAGGCCCGTCTGAAGTTTGCTAGAGAGAATTTGGATGATCAAGAAGAGGATTGGGAGAATGTCATATGGTCAGATGAAACCAAAGTAGAACTTTTTGATAAAAACTCAACTCTTGTTTGGAGGAGACGGAATGCAGAGTTGCATCCAAAGAACACCATACCTACTGTGAAGCATGGGGGTAGAAACATCATGCTTTGGGACTGTTTTTCTGCAAAGGGACCAGGACGACTGATGCGTGTAAGGGAAAGAATGAATGGGGCTATGTATCGTGAGATTTTGAGTGAAAAACTCCTTCCATCAGCAAGGGCATTGAAGAGGAAACGTGGCTGGGTCTTTCAGCATGACAATGATCCCAAACACACTGCCCGGGCAACGAAGGAGTGGCTTCGTAAGAAGCATTTCAAGGTCCTGGAGTGGCCTAGCCAGTCTCCAGATCTCAACCCAATAGAAAACCTTTGGAAAGAGTTGAAAGTCCATGTTGCCCAGCGACAGCCCCAAAACATCACTGCTCTAGAGAAGATCTGCATGGAGGAATGGGCCAAAATACCAGCAACAGTGTGTGAAAACCCTGTGAAGACTTACAGAAAACGTTTGACCTCTGTCATTGCCAACAAAGGGTATATAACAAAGTATAGAGATGAACTTTTGTAATTGACCAAATACTTATTTTCCACCATAATTTGCAAATAAATTCTTTAAAAATCAGACAATGTGATTTTTCTGGATTTTTTTATTTTATTTCTCATTATGTCTCTCATAGTTAAGGTATACCTATGATGAAAATTACAGGCCTCTCATCTTTTTAAGTGGGAGAACTTGCACAATTGGTGGCTGACTAAATAATTTTTTGCCCCACTGTATGTCTTTCTGATGGTACAGGCACAGAAGCTGGTGCTTGCTGTAACTAACAGCCAATCATTATCCTGGCCAACCCCATTGGTAATAACTGTGATTGTGACTAAGTGGTTCTTAAATGTTTAAAGGGGTTGTTGGCTGTAGACCACCTCATTCCACATGCCTTTTAGGAGGTACTAAACGATTTGTGGTCTGTTCAGGATTTTTTTTATAAACTAGAGCAAAGATTCCTTACAAAGGGTTGTTCTTGAAGGCATTAATTTAAAGGGAACTTCTTAGGGTACTTTCACACTAGGGTTAAAGTTTTCCAGTATTGAGTTCCGTCCTAGGGACTCAATACCGGAAAAAAACGCTTCGGTTTTATCCTAATGCATTCTGAATGGAGAGCAATCTGTTCAGTATGCATCAGGAGGTCTTCAGTTCAGTCACTCTTACTGGCCGGAGAAAATACCGCAGCATGCGTTAAAATTCATTAATTGATCCGGCACCAAGTGTTCCGAAAAAAAATAAAAATATACCTGATCCGTTTTTCCGGATGACACCAGAGAGACGAATCCGGTATTGCAATGCATTTGTGAGACGGATCCGTCTACAAATGCTATCCGTTTGCGGCAATGGAACTGCCTCCCGGATCCTCACAATGCAAATGTGAAAGTACCCTTACTGCTCAACCACAGGCAGCATGAAATACTGACAGGCTGCCCGGCTACAAATGGCTATGCTGTGGTGTTTCAGAATATACATAGTTTGAAAATGAGACGGGACCCAGGAGAAAAGTTATAGGGTGGCTTCTCACCTGCTTCTTCCCGCCTGGTTTAGCTTGAATGACAAGTCTCTTCCTAGAAGCAAATAGCTAAGTCGTCATGAAGAGATGATCTGCGCCTGTGACTCTTCTCTCCATTCCTGGGTTTGTAAGCAGGGACCTTGTGGTATTTCTGCTGCCCGAAGCACAATCTTGACGTGTTCCCTTTTAAATGAAAGGCCATGCAATGTTTCTTGCAGGTGCCCTCCATAATAGTAAATGATCATGGATATCCTAAGGCTAGATGGGGGAGGGCCTTACGGAAAGAGGCCACCTGAAGCAGTCACCCCCCCCCCCCCCCCTATTATTATTATTTTTTTTCTCTACTGCCCAGAATTACCTTATTTCACTATTATAATGTAATTTTTAAACTTAATGCATTTTAAGCTCTCGTAAAAGATACCAAAAGCTGTTTCTGATTCTATTTTGGGCCTCTTGCACATGAACGTATTTTCTTTCCGTGTCGTACTCCGTATGCATTCCATTTCCGTATTTCCGTTCCGCAAAAAAATAGAACATGGCCTATTATTGTCCTCATTACGGACAAGGATAGTACTGTTCTATTAGGGACCAGCTGTTCCGTTCCGCAAAATATGGAATGCACACGGATGTCATCCGTATTTTTTGCGGATCCGTTTTTTGCGGACCGCAAATTACATATGGTTGTGTGCAAGAGGCCTTATAATGAGAGCGATCTGCAGAGCTGTAATTGTCAGCCAGTGAAACTGACTGTACTAGAGGAATGTCTGTTACTATCAGCTTGCAGAGTGACAGTACTGGGGTTTTAGATGTGAAGTTTGAATGTCTGGATTAGGTCACTTAGCTCCTTTTATAGTTAGAACCAGCCACAACTTGTACTGCAGTGACACACATCTGCTGACTCGATGGATCAGCGCTTTAAGCTTGAGGCTGACTGGTGGGCCATGCTTGAAAGCGTTTTGGCATGTGCTGGTGCCTGCATTTTTCACCCTTGACTTAAAGCATATGCTTCATACAATTGAGACAGTGTTAGCGTGTGGGTCCCAGGCAGCTTCCTACACATCTGGCAGAGCCTGGCCCTCCTTCCAGGTGAATCATCTCTCCTGGGAGGGTGGCTTCCAGCACTGTGGCATCTGCAGAGTGGCAGGAAGTGTCTGAATTCATCTGAAAGTGATTTCTATCTACACATGCTTTTCCAATTTCATCAGGCCCCGTTCTGCTCCATTCCAAGTGACATGATCAAATACGGCAAACAAAAGAAAGATTGATTTATAAAAAGTTTCCCTTTGACCTCACAGACTTTTGAAGGAACTGTGAGGGCAAACTATTAACGTGTAAAAGTTTTGCTTCCTAATGAAAACCTTGAAAAAAATGCAAAGCAAACATTTGTGCTTTGAGACCTCAGCAGATTGTTTTTTTTTTTGTTTTTGTTTTTTTTCTCTCTTCTTCTCCCTATGACGTTTCTCTTCCATCCCTTCCCCTTCGGGTTAGTCCTCAGGATGATGCAGATCTGTCATAAATGGAATTTTCTTATCTAGATCAGATAGTTCTCAAAGTTACAGCAATCTGTATATAGAAACTATTTGGATACTCAATGAAATATAACAGGAGGTATGCCAGTAATTTTGAGTTATCCTGTAATGTCCTCGCTCCTACGACCAGCAGTCTCTGTGCAGTGGTGCCCTGCCATCGTCAGGATAAAGTATTTATGCTGCAGGGCGGTCCGGCCTAGCAGAACACAGGAACGTTGGGCCAATCGGGCTCTGCATCACCGTTCCATGCCAATTCTCCATGGCTTGTTTAAACAGCTAACCTGCTGGGCACAGTCACACAGGATTGGTTATCCTACCGCGCATGCCGCTTTGGATACACATTGAATTGCTGACCTCTTGCTTGTACATGACCACGCTTTTCAACATCTGACTTGGTCTGACCTGTACTCCTGGTTTTTGACTTCTACTGTACCTTGTATTGACTTTGTGTTGTTTCTTGTCTAGTCTTGACGTTGCCCTCTGGTTTGACTGGATTGTTCCTGGTTTTTGTATTTATCTTCTGTATAGTGTGTTTTATTCTCCTGTTTCTGACCTGGTCCTGTCCGACTACCCTCTTGAGTCCCGTGCATTTAGTCAGGATTTATGTATTGCATCAGTGACATGACCACTCTCCACATATAATGATATATTACATCAGTGACATCACTGTTCTCCACATATAATGTTATATTACATCAGTGACATCACCGCTCTCCACATATAAGTAATATATTACATCAGTGACATCCCCACTCTCCACATATAAGTAATATATTACAGCACTGTAAAATGATCGGACAGCGGGGTTGGTCTCCATACAGTATATATATCTATATGTACAAGGGATGAGGCACCTGCTCCGCCGCTATCTGCTTGGCAGCCGCTGACGCCATCTTCCTTCTCTTCTAGCTGAGAGCCGTTGCTCTGCACACCGGAAGCTCTGACAGTCACGTGACTTTCGGTCACGCTCCTGGCCCCCTGCAGTCATATTGAGGGAAAGCACCGGGTGTGGGGGGGGGGGGGGAAGGGGGCGCAGCGCACAGCTCCCATGCCCCGCCGCAATATTCGGCTACAGTGCGGTAGCTAAGGCTAAAAAGTCTTGTTGGTCACTGAGTGCTGCTTGGGCCCCCCAGGAGCAACTGGGTCCGGGGCAGCTGCCCCTTTTACCCTGCTTTAAAGACGGCCCTGAGGTAGGGACAGTGGTCTAGGTGGAGTTCAGGGCTGCACTGTTTCCTACCTAACGTGACATATCACCAGTCTACATGATGAGGCATATATATTAGATCAGTGGAGGTCCTACTGCTGGAACCCCCACCAATGATAAAGGGGGCCCCATACCTCGCAGCACCCCCAAAATAAATGAAGTGGCAGGGCCCTGCAGGGTACAGACCCTGTGAATAGGGGATAATGTGAAATTACCAGAATACCCCTTTAAGTGCAGGAGCTTAGAGGTGTATGTACTCCCTTGTATACAGTGGGATGCGAAAGTTTGGGCAACCTTGTTAATCATCATGATTTTCCTGTATAAATCGTTGGTTGTTACGATAAAAAATGTCAGTTAAATATATCATATAGGAGACACACACAGTGATATTTGAGAAGGGAAATTAAGTTTATTGGATTTACAGAAAGTGTGCTATAATTGTTTAAACAAAATTAGGCAGGTGCATAAATTTGGGCACCACAAAAAAGAAATAAATATTTAGTAGATCTTCTTTTGCAGAAATTACAGCCTCTAAACGCTTCCTGTAGGTTCCAATGAGAGTCTGGATTCTGGTTGAAGGTATTTTGGACCATTCCTCTTTACAAAACATCTTTTAGTTCATTCAGGTTTGATGGCTTCCGAGCATGGACAGCTCTCTTTAAGTCACACCACAGATTTTCAATTATATTCAGGTCTGGGGACTGAGATGGCCATTCCAGAACGTTGTACTTGTTCCTCTGCATAAATGCCTTAGTGGATTTTGAGCAGTGTTTAGGGTCGTTGTCTTGTTGAAAGATCCAGCCCCGGCGCAGCTTCAGCTTTGTCACTGATTCCTGGACATTGGTCTCCAGAATCTGCTGATACTGAGTGAAATCCATGTGTCCCTCAACTTTGACAAGATTCCCAGTCCCTGCACTGGCCACACAGCCCCACAGCATGATGGAACCACCACCATATTTTACTGTAGGTAGCAGGTGTTTTTCTTGGAATGCTGTGTTCTTTTTCCTCCATGCATAATGCCCCTTGTTATGGCCAAATAACTCAATTTTAGTTTCATCAGTCCACAGCACCTTATTCCAAAATGAAGCTGGCTTGTCCAAATGTGCTTTAGCCCACCTCAAGCGGCACTTTTTGTGCTGTGGGCGGAGAAAAGGCTTCCTCTGCATCACTCTCGCATACAGCATCTCCTTGCGTAAAGTGCGCCGAATGGTTGAATGATGCACAGTGACTCCATCTGCAGCAAGATGATGTTGTAGGTCTTTGGTGCTGGTCTGTGGGTTGACTCTGACTGTTCTCACCATTTGTTGCTTCTGTCTATCCGAGATTTTTCTTGGTCTGCCACTTCGAGCCTTAACTTGAACTGAGTCTGTGGTCTTCCATTTCCTCAATATGTTCCTAACTGTGGAAACAGACAGCTGAAATCTCTGAGACAGCTTTCTGTATCCTTCCCCTAAACCATGATGGTGAACAATTTTTGTCTTCAAGTCATTTGAGAGTTGTTTTGAGACCCCCATGTTGCTACTCTTCAGAGAAAATTAAAAGAGGAGGGAAACTTACAATTGCCCCCCTTAAATACTGTTTCTCATAATTGGGTTCACCTGTGTATGTAGGTCAGGGGTCACTGAGCTTACCAAGCCAATTTGAGTTCCAATAATTAGTTCTAAAGGTTTTGGAGTCAATAAAATGACAACAGTGCCCAAATTTATGCACCTGCCTAATTTTGTTTAAACAATTATAGCACTCTTTCTGTAAATCCACTAAACTTCATTTCACTTCTCAAATATCACTGTGTGTGTCTCCTATATGATTGTAACGGATCACCTGGCACCCCGACTGAGTACCTCCGTTGACTGATGCTCCTAGCTTTTTCCTGAGGTTTCCAAGCACTCTGGCAGACACTACAATCACCGAACCGAAGAAGCAGATAAATCCTCTTCAAGCATCTGAATGCTGTAGACAGTTGAATAGGAAACCATACAAATAGGTTTTCACTCCTAGCAGTCAAACTGGGACAGCATGCAATAAATCCTCCCCCAAGAATGAGACGACACTTCACCTTGAGGGTTAAAACAGGAACTCACTTTATTTAGACACAGCACGCTACTTTAAACTCCCCAACAGCCTCATTTACATACAATAGGGTACCTAGAGGACTCTGGTACAAGGAAGGGTGGGGGCCAGACAATAGCAAGGGCTGATGGGAGATTGAGGAGGGACAGAACAGCTGGTTTAAACTGGTGTCCCTGCGACAACACATTGCTGGAGAAACAATGGGACAGGAAAAAGGGGGAGGAGAAGAGGCACAGAACAGCCATGCCTGTAACCTAGCAACCATTACAGTAAGAGCAAGATATATACAAGATATATACAATTTAACCGAACCCATAATAACACACATAATATTTAAGACAGCCTGAATGCAATCTGCTACACAGTCTTAAAGGGGCATTGTTCCTAAAAGTCATAATATGTCCACGGATGGCCATTAAAGGGCCAGTAGCAGCAATATAAAAGACCACATGCCCAAATATTGCATTCAAACGTACCAATTTACCAGGGGCCATAGTCAGCAGGTAGGAGGCGGGCAGCCAGCCCTCTCCAATGCCCAGTGGCGAGGCGGGTTCCGCCACAATGATATATTTAACTGACATTTTTTATCGTAACAACCAACGATTTATACAGGAAAATCATGACGATTAACAAGGTTGCCCAAACTTTCACATCCCACTGTATATAAAGCTCTGTTTGTATTACATTCTTGACATACAGCAAACATTTGTACTTACTATGAAGTCAATGACAGATTCTTGAAAAGTCTACATTTAGAGGGGGATGTTTATCAAGACTTGTATTTTTATACACCTTCTAACATATTGTCTGTGCTGCAGGCATCATGTTATAGAGCAGGAGGAGCTGAGCGGATTGATATATAGATTTGTGGGAAAAGATTCAATAAAACATGTATTTTATTCATTTATATTCCTGCTAATTCTGTGCTTTGAAGTCAAGGAGGCGGTTCCATCAGTGATTGACAGCCTGCCCTGCATAACAATGTATAGAGATATAACTGTCAATTACTGATAGGACTGCCTCCTGGACTTCAAAGCCCAGAATAAACAGGAATTTAAGGCTATATTCACACAACAGTTAAAAAAAAAATCTGATGATGGTAAAACTGTATGTTTTTAAAGGACATTAATTTTTATTTTTTTTATCATTGATGGCTTTCTGAGAAACGTACTTTAAAAACCCTTTAGTTTTATGGGGCTGTTGGTTCGTGAAAATGGACAGAATGTTAAAATAACATCAGTCACACATCCGGTTTTCACTATCATGTGAATGTAGCCTTAATGTGTAAATGACAAAATTACTAAATCTTTTCCTATAAAATAATATACAGTGGCTTGCAAAAGTTTTGGCACCCCTGGTCAAAATTACTGTTACTGTTAAGCAAGTTGATGAAATGATCCCCAAAAGGTATAAAGGTAAAGATGACCCATTCTCTCTTTGTATTTTAACCCCTTCATGCATTCTCACGTACATGTACGTGGGGGAATGTGGTCTTTTGCTGCATCCCCACGTTTCCTACAGTATCACCGTATATAATGTCATTGTATAATACTGTTGAGGGGAATGGGGTGGGTTCAGGAGTTGCGCCTGCTCGATCAGCTGCACAAGCCCGACTGTTACTGACAGCCGGGTCCCTGCTGTATCCGCTGGTATCTCTGAAAAAGCTGATGCGGGTGAATTAACCCTTCAGATGCCGCGGTCAGCACTGACATTGGCACGTGCAGGGTTTGCAGAATGAGGGGGCTCCCTCTGACCCAATCGGCAACAGTGACAGTGGGCCGATGTTTGCTATGGCAGCGCCGATGCCTTACACTGGCATCAGAAACTGCCAGCTAAGAAAGCCTAGGAAACCCACTGTATTACATTGGCAGTCAATGCAGTACAATACAGCATGTATTGTACTGCATTGAAACACATTATCTACCCCGTCCGGTGGACGCCGTTAAAATAAATAATTAACCACCTCCCGACCGCCTAACGCAGGAATGCGTCCTGCGGGCGGCTGAGTTATTCCTCCTAGACGCATCGGCGCGTCCTCTCGCGAGACGCGAGATTTCCTGTGAACGCACGCACACAGGATCGGAAGGTAAACGAGTTCATCTACAGCCTGCAAGCGGCGATCATTCGCTAGCAGGCTGTAGATCCGATTTTTTTTTTTTTAACCCCTGAAAGGTATATCAGACGCTGTTTTGTTAACAGCGTCTGATATACCTGGTCCTCTGGTGGTCCCTTTTGCTTGGATCGACCACCAGAGGACACAGGCAGCTCTATAAAGTAGCACCAATCACCACACTACACTACACCCCCCTGTCACTTATTAACCCCTGATCACCCCATATAGACTCCCTGATCACCCCCCTGTCATTGATCACCTCCTGTAAGGCTCCATTTAGACGTCCGTATGTGTTTTGCGGATCCACGGAGCCGCGGATCCGCAAAACACAGACACCGGCAATGTGCTTTCCGCATTTTGCGGATCTGCACATTGCCAGAACTATATAGAAAATGCCTTTTCTTGTCCGCAATTGCGGACAAGAATAGGACATGTTCTATAGGCCCTACAAAAAACGCAGTTATTATACATTTATATTCCAGACTTCTTCTCACGCTTTAGGTCCCCTAAAATGCCAGGGCAGTATAAATACCCCATTTTGGAAAGAAGACACCCCAAGGTATTTCGTGAGGGGCATGGCGAGTTCATGTAAAATTTTATTTTTTGTCACAAGTTAGTGGAATATGAGACTTTATAACAGAAAAAAAATATTAATAAAATCATTTTCCACTAACTTGTGCCAAAAAAAAAATATTCGAGAAACTCTCCATGCCCCTCACGGAATACCTTGGGGTGTCTTATTTCCAAAATGGGGTCACTTGTGGGGTATTTATACTGTCCTGGCATTTTAGGGGACCTAAAGCGTGAGAAGTAGTTTGGAATCCAAATGCGTAAAAAATGCCCTGTGAAAACGTAAAGATTCTCATTGGAATTTGGGCCCCTTTGCGCACCTAGGCTGCATAAAAGTGTCACACATGTGGTATCGCCGTACTCAGGAGAAGTAGGGCAATGTGTTTTGGGGTGTCTTTTTACATATGCCCATGTTGGGTGAGAGAAATATCTCTGTAAAATGACAACTTTGTATAAAAAAAATGGGAAAAGTTGTCTTTTACAGAGATATTTCTCTCACACAGTATGGGTATATGTAAAAATACACCCCAAAACACATTGCCCTACTTCTCCTGAGTACGGCGATACCACATGTGTGACACTTTTTTGCAGCCTAGGTGCGCAAAGGGGCCCAAATTCCAATGAGAATCTTTGCGATTTCACAGGGCATTGTTTACGCATTTGGATTCCAAACTACTTCTCATGCTTTAGGGCCCCTAAAATGCCAGGGCAGTATAAATACCCCACAAGTGACCCCATTTTGGAAAGAAGACACCCCAAGGTATTCCGTGAGGGGTATGGTGAGTTCATGTAAAATTTTATTTTTTGTCACAAGTTAGTGGAATATAAGACTTTGTAAGAAAAAAAATAATCATTTTCCGCTAACTTGTGACAAAAAAATAAAAACTTCCATGAACTCACTATGCCCATCAGCAAATACCTTAGGGTGTCTACTTTCCGAAATGGGGTCATTTGTGGGGTGTTTCTACTGTCTGGGTATTGTAGAACCTCAGTAAACATGACAGGTGCTCAGAAAGTCAAAGTGCGTAAATTCACATTTTTACGCCATAGTTTGTAAACGCTATAACTTTTACCCAAACCAATAAATATACACTTATTGCATTTTTCTTTTTATCAAAGACATGTTGAACAATACATTTTGAGAATATTTTATATAGAAATGTAGTTATATTTGAAAAATTTTACAACAGAAAGTGAAAAATGTCATTTTTTTGCTAAAATTTCGGTCAACTTCGATTTAATATAAAAAAAAAAAGTAAAAATGTCAGCAGCAATGAAATACCACCAAATGAAAGCTCTATTAGTGAGAAGTAAAGGAGGTAAAATTTATTTGGGTGGTAAGTTGTATGACCGAGCAATAAACCGTGAAAGTAGTGTAGTGCAGAATTGTAAAAAGTGGTCTGGTCATTAAGGGGGTTTAAGCTAGGGGAGCTGAGGTGGTTAAAAGCTGTGCTAAAATAGTCAGTTTGTCACGTTGCCTCACAAAAAGCATAATAGCGAGCGTTCAATAAGTAATATGTACCCCAAAGTGGTACCTACAAAAACATCACCCCATCCCACAAGAGACAATCACAAAACAAATTTAAAAAAATGGCTTTCAGAAAATGGCAATACAAAAACAAGATTTTTTCTTTCCAAAACAAAACGAAAAAAATATATACATATTGGGTGAACACTGTAAAAAAAATATTTAAAAAATGGTGCTGGAACAATCATTATAATTTTTTATTTTATTTTTTTGTCATCTTGCATCACAAAATTGGTAATATTGAGCAATCAAAAAAATGTATGTGCCCCAAAATGCTACTAAACCATCATCTCATCCCGCAAAAGACAAGCCCTCAAACAATATGCTAGAAAAATGTAAAAAAATGATATGGCTTTCAGAATATGATTATGCAAAAACATGATTTTTCTTTACAAAAATGCTTTGTGAAAAATTGGTAAAATGTAAAAAAATATATAAAATTGGTATCCTTCATAGTGTACACTGCAATAATTAAACCTAAAAAGCAATAGCAGAGTTGCTGTCATTTCTTTATGCTGCTTCACAAAAAGCAAAAAAAAAAGTGCTCAAAAAGTTGTATCTATCCCAAAATAGAACCATTGATGATGACAACTCAAAAAACCAGTCCTGACACAGTTCTGTTCAGAGAAAAATAAACATATGGTTGTCAGAAAATGCCTGTACTGGTCCCCAGAGGCTGTTCAATGGCAACATGGTGGCCATAAGCTAATCATCAAAATCTGTGTGGCAAAAGCCAAATGGTGGTCTTTCCTGAGCTCTGTAGTTTACCTCCACATTTATGGTATTTTCGTTCCTAGTAGAACTCGCTTAATTTAAAGGGCATGGTGTGTCTCAGATGGCACACTGTGGGCATGACATATTGGGCACTGAAATACCATATCTGTCAAAAAGTTGCAATTTTAATATTGCACAGTCCCCTGCTCACTAATTTTTGTAAAATACCTGTGGGGTCAAAATGTTCACTCCACCCCCCTTATAAATTCATTGGGGGGTGTAGTTTCTGATATATGGTCACTTATAGGGGGTTCCATTTTTTTTATTTTATTGGCGATCATTTTATCTTCAACTTGCTTAAAAGGGTTGTCTGCTTTTTACTATTTATGACTTATCCTCAGGATAGGTCCTCAATATCAGATAGGCGGGGGTCCAACTCCCAGCACCCCCTCGATCAGCTGTTTGAAGAGAATGGCATATAGAAGTGAATTGGGCTGCCATACTTGTAATTACACCTGCTCACCACTGCAGTTGCTGCAGCGAGCAGGTAAACAGAGCAGAGAAGGCAGTGCTCGTATGAGCTCTGCCTTCTTTTCAAACAGCTGATCGGCGGGGGTGTCGGGGGTCTGACCCCTGTCTATCTGATATTGATGACCTATCCGGAGGATAGGTCATAAATGATAAAAAGCGAACTTTTGCATGTCACTGTAGCAGTCTCCTCCTGCTGTATAACATGGTGCCTGCAGCTTGCATTGCATTTTCTTTGTGACCGGTTCACATTAATACATTTGGTGCATCTTTTGGCTGTCTGTGCACCATCTACAACTTCTATGAGCAGGCATAGCTTTGCTCCAACATTGATGCCAATTTCTGATGTAATTTATGGTATATCTTTTGGGCTTTTGGTTGATTCGCACTAAACTAAAAAGTGAAAAGTGCAAAACTGCAAAAGGTCACAATTTTATTGTGCAACAGCTAATCTGTCTAAAGTTAGTGAGAAGTGAGAAAAATATGTAATACACACAGAAGTTGTCTGTATTTTGCGGATCCCTAGTTTCCGGACTGACTGTGTGCATTAAGACTAAAGCCTCATTCACACGTCTGTGAAAGGTGGTCACTGTGCAGCTGAAAAATTATTTTCAAAGCATCTCTTCCTAATGATCCGTGACACACAGATGGCATCCGTGTTGCCTCCATGGTTTTCATGGACCCCTAGACTGATGGGTCTGATGGACTCGTGAACACAGACTAAATAAAACAGGGGTGCACAAACCGTGGGCCGCATGCTGCCCCCAGAACCAAGTTTTGTGGCCCCCGTCTTGCTGGGCAAGAAGCACAGCTGATCAAGCGATCAGCTGTGTTTCTGCCTTAAGTGCCGAACGACGAGGAGTAGGTCGGGCCCTTTGGATGCCCCAGTTACAGTGGAAATGGTAAAAAAAAAATGGCGGAGTAAGACGTGCAGCGGAATAGCTCTCACACCATCCCTGCTCTCTACCACTATCCTTCGTGCAATTTACCTTACCGATCGTCTAGATGGGTCGGAAAGCAGTGAAGGGTCCGGTGGAGACCGAACACCAATCAGATAATACCGGTATTCAGAAGTTCTTCGGCTCCCAGACGGGTGCTGCGGGGCATCAAGCTACGCGTAAGATGGCTGCCCCTTCCTAACGCTAAATGCAGCGCGCGCTCACCGCCTTCTGAAAGTGACTCTCGGAGTCCCTCCTCATGCGCTTCTGACAGCGGCTGGGATCTCCGAGCCGTTGCAGGCGTTACCCACCAAAGAGGACCTATAGAATTCGGTCTTCAGGTTGGAGAGAACATACAAGGCGGAGATACTGAAGGGGGAAATCAAACAGGAGGCCATACTTGGGCATTTAGAAGATCACCATAAGGTGTTAGAAGCCCATTCCCAACATACACTCACCTAAAGAATTATTAGGAACACCATACTAATACGTTGTTAGACCCCCTTTTGCCTTCAGAACTGCCTTAATTCTACGTGGCATTGATTCAACAAGGTGCTGATAGCATTCTTTAGAAATGTTGGCCCATATTGATAGGATAGCATCTTGCAGTTGATGGAGATTTGAGGGATGCACATCCAGGGCACAAAGCTCCCGTTCCACCACATCCCAAAGATGCTCTATTGGGTTGAGATCTGGTGACTGTGGGGGCCATTTTAGTACAGTGAACTCATTGTCATGTTCAAGAAACCAATTTGAAATGATTCGAGCTTTGTGACATGGTGCATTATCCTGCTGGAAGTAGCCATCAGAGGATGGATACATGTTCTCATTCTGTTTACGCCAAATTCGGACTCTACCATTTGAATGTCTCAACAGAAATCGAGACTCATCAGACCAGGCAACATTTTTCCAGTCTTCAACAGTCCAATTTTGGTGAGCTCGTGCAAATTGTAGCCTCTTTTTCCTATTTGTAGTGGAGATGAGTGGTACCCGGTGGGGTCTTCTGCTGTTGTAGCCCATCCGCCTCAAGGTTGTGCGTGTTGTGGCTTCACAAATGCTTTGCTGCATACCTCGGTTGTAACGAGTGGTTATTTCAGTCAACGTTGCTCTTCTATCAGCTTAAATCAGTCGGCCCATTCTCCTCTGACCTCTAGCATTCACAAGGCATTTTTGCCCACAGGACTGCCGCATACTGGATGTTTTTCCCTTTTCACACCATTCTTTGTAAACCCTAGAAATGGTTGTGCGTGAAAATCCTAGTAACTGAGCAGATTGTAAAAATACTCAGACCGGCCCGTCTGGCACCAACAACCATGCCACGCTCAAAATTGCTTAAATCACCTTTCTTTCCCATTCGGACATTCAGTTTGGAGTTCAGGAGATTGTCTTGACCAGGACCACACCCCTAAATGCATTGAAGAAACTGCCATGTGATTGGTTGACTAGATAATTGCATTAATGAGAAATAGAACAGGTGTTCCTAATAATACTTTAGGTGAGTGTATATCTCAGCTGTTATCCCATTTAGACGACATCGACAACCGTCATCGTCGAAACAATCTTCGGATCATAGGTGTCGCGGAATCGGTCCAACCCGGTGACCTAGAGCATATTATACAATCACTTTTTGGCTTTTACTGAATGGTTCGGTCACACACCCTATCGAGCTTGATCGCATACATAGAGCTCTGGGGCCTAAATCAGTCGATCCGGTCAGGCCACGCGACACTGTGTGCCGTGTCCACTTCTACAAAATCAAAGAAGCCATCTTGAATGCTGCCCACCAGGCAGAGAAAGTGAAAATTAAAGGGTCTCAGATCCAAATAATGCCTGACCTCTCCAGAAGAACACTTCAACTTCGCAGAGCGGTATGACCTATCCTTACCCTGCTAAAGGACAAGGCAATTACCTATAGAAAGGTATTCCCATTTCAGCTCCATGCAAAGAAGGATGGAAGATCGGCGACATTCGAGATCCGGCGGACCTTCTAGAAGTTTCTAGAAACTATCACGTTACCTCAGGTCTCCCTTCCGGACTGGCCGACAGTCCCATCTTCGATGCACATGCCAGATAGGGAGCAATGGTCCAAGGTGTCCCCAAGATCTTCGAAGCAGAGGAAGACGTCTTAATAGACTTCTCTGTTAACCTACATTCGTAGTTTAATTCGTATGTACGAGGAGCCTGTCATTGGGCCCTCCTGCGGAGTACTTTTCGTGCTCCCTACTGTTTTAAAATGTTGGTAGGAAGATGGAAATCCCATATGTTATAATTACTCCATATGAGGTTTATACCTGTTAGGTTGGTTAGATAATACTATTGATGGATAGTTCTGTTTATTCAGAATAATTTTTGGTTCAGGCCTGGTGGGTGGGCGACATGCTTCGTCTGGTCCTCCACTTCTCCCTCCCTTTTTATATAGGGTTGCAGGGTTACCCTTAATAATTTCCGAGTTATCGGATTAGTGCATTTCAGCAGATGGCTCACAGGAGCTGTTTGGCCTATTTGTCTTGTCCCCCTGTTCTGTTTTGTCTACCCTCTCGATTTCCCCTTCCCAATCCTTTTCCCTGCATTGTGAGGTATAAAGATGTTCATCTATTTACTAATCTATGGCTTCTATTAAGATCTGTTCTTATAATGTTAATGGTCTAAACGACCCTGCTAAGAGAAATCTAATTTTGCATAGCCTTCACAAGCAGAAGGTCTCTATAGCTCTTCTGCAAGAAACCCACTTTAAGTCTGGGCACGTCCCTTCTTGCAAAAATAGATATTTCTCGGAATGGGTTCATAGCACATTCCCGGAGTCCAAATCCAGAGGAGTGTCTATAGCTATACATAAGTCGACCCCCTGTAATATTTTAAGTTCAGAAGTAGATACTTTGGGTCATTATCTCTTCCTTAAGTTGTCTGTACACACTAAGATGTTGGTAATAGCGAATGTCTATTTCCCTAACGCAGGTCAATCCCGGTTCTCCCCTGCGATATTTGCTGCTCTAGAGGAATTTGCTGGAGGCCTGCCGATTATTTTTGGTGGTGACATAAATTTCCCCCTGGACACCTCTGTTGATGTTTCTTCAGGTAGGTCTTCTGCCCCTGCTGGGGTGGCCCGTAGATTTAAGAGACTCCTACAACACCTTAAACTTGTGGACATATGGCGTATTCTCTACCCTACTGTCAGAGATTACACTTTCTTCTCTGCCTCTCATAACAACTATTACCGTCTTGACTACCTTCTTCTTTCTCACTCCGTCCTAGATGCCCGCCCTTCTGCCGGTATTGAGCCCATCTTATTCTCTGATCACTCCCTTATCTGGGTGACCTTGGAAATTGGGGACCATACCCGCTCTGAGTTCTTGGAAACTCAACGATAACATACTTAGAGACCCGGTTTGTGTGGCTGATATTAAAGCTGCTATCTCAGACTTTGTGGAGGATCATAAATCAGATCCTTCAAGCCCAACCATTCAATGGGAGGCTTTGAAATGTGTGGTACGGGGTAGACTCCTCTTACATGCCTCTAGATTAAAGAAGATGAGAGTTGAGCAGATAAGGTCTCTGCTGCAGAAACTGGCTTCTCTGGAACAGAGACATAAGGGTCCTCTCTGTTCAGTGGTGTATCAAGAGTTATGTGATACACGTATGGCTCTTAAGAAGATAATTGACCAGAAATACTTGGGAGCCAGAGATAGACTCCAAAAACATTTTTATGGACAAGGAGATAAGTGCGGTAGATTGCTACCAAGAGCACTGAGGCCAAGACCAAACTCATCCTATATATCCTCCCTTAATCAGCGGGAAGGGGGTCGTGTCCACGCAACAGGGGACATTCTGCGAGAATTCCAAACATATTATGAGGAGCTTTACAACCTGAGAGGTAAGTATGCAGAACTTCAATTAGACTCTAAAACCCAGAAAATTAGAAGCTACATCTCGGGCCTGTTGAACCCTAAATTATCAGGAGAACACAGGGACATCCTTGAAACGGGAAATAACAGTACATGAGGTACAGGGCAATATTAAAAGATTGGTTGTTGGGAAATGCCCAGACGGCTTCAAGACCCGTTTTTATAAGAAATTCCCCGAGGACATCTCCAGCCCCTTTACCAAAATGTGTAATTCCTTAGCGGAAGGATCTTCCTTCACTCCTCAGGCCCTAAGTGCTTATATTTGTGTTATTCCTAAGCAGTGGAAGGACCCTTTGGTCTGTGGCAATTACCGCCCAATTTCCTTAACCACCTCCCGTCCGCACGTTGACTATAAACGTCCGGGAGGTGGTTCTCTATTTCTGAATGGACTTTCCAGAACGTCCATTCAGAAACTGCAGCTGCACGCTAATCATGCAGCTGCTGATCGGGTTGCCCGCTGTCAGTGACAGCAGGGCAACCCAGAGAGAAGGCAGGGACAGTGCCCAGGTTTCCCTGCCTTCTGGATCACTGCATACACAGCGCTCACCGAGCGCTGTTTATGCAGAGCAGGAAGCGCTATGTGATCGCCGGGACCAGAGAGTGCAGGAGCTGTGTGAGGTCTTTCACGCTGCGCTGTACAGCCTCTCTGGGGGGTGCATTTCTCTTGTAACTGGGGCTACTACTATGTCAGCCCCAGTTACAGGAGAAATCAACAGTGAAAAAAAAAAGTGAAGTAAATGCCCCCCAGAGGTCTTGTATGTCCTTTATGGGGGACGAAAAGTGTAAAAAAAAAAAAATTGAAAAAAAATTAAGTGTTAAATAAAAATAAAAAAATTAAAAAAGGTTTCACATGTAAAAAAAAAAAATTCCCCAAGTAAGAAATAATTATTATTTTTTAAATAGATAAATTAAATAAAATAGACATATTTGGTATTGCCGCATCCGTGACGGTCTGCTCTATAAATATATCACATAATCGTCCCAGTCCAATAAACGCCATAAAAATAAAAAATAAATAACTGTCTAAACAAGCCATTTTTGTCACCTTACATCACAAAAAGTGCAACACCAAGTGATCAAAAAGGCGTATGTCCCACAAAATGGTACCAATAAAACCGTCACCTCATCCTGCTAAAAATGAGCCCCTACATAAGAAAATCTCTCAAAAAATAAAAAAACTATAGCTCTCAGAACATGGACACATTAAAACATAATTTTTTTGGTTTCAAAAATGCTATTATTTTGTTAAACTTAAATAAATAAGAAAAAGTGTACATATTAGGTATCGCCACGTCCGTAACAATCTGCTCTATAAAAATGTCACTTGACCGAACCCCTCAGGTGAACGCTGTAAAAATAAATAAATAAAAACTGTGCTAAACAACCAATTTTTTGGTCACCTTGCCCCATAAAGTGTTATAATGAATGATCAAAAAATCATATGTACCCAAAAATAGTACCAATAAAACTGGCACCTTATCCCCTAGTTTCCAAAATGGGGTCACTTCTTGGGTGTTTCTACTGTAAGGGTGCATCAGGGGGGCTTCAAATGGGACATGGCATCTAAAAACCATGTGGAGTTCCTTTTCTTCTGCGCCCTGCCGTGTGCCCATAGAGCAGTTTCTGTAAACCGTAGAATCTAGGTAATAAATATTGAGTTTTGTTTGGCTGTTAACCATCGATGTGTTAAAGAAAAAATTGGATTAACATGGAAAATCTGCCAAAAAAGTGAAAATTTAAAAATTTGATCTCCATTTTCCTTTAATTCTTGTGGAACGCCTAAAGGGTTAACAAAGTTTTGTAAAATCGGTTTTAAGTAACTTAAGGGGTGTAGTTTCTACAATGGGGTCATATATAGGGGTATCCACTATGTAGGCCCCACAAAGTGACTTCAGACCTGAACTGGTCCTTTAAAAAGTGGGTTTTGGCAATTTTCTTAAAAATTTGAAGAATTGCTTCTAAACTTCTAAGCCTTCTAACGTCCTAATAAAATAAAATGACATTTCCAAAATGATGCCAACATAAAGTAGACATATGGGAAATGTTAAGTAATAAATATTTTATGAGGGATCACTTTCTGTTTTAAAAGCAAAGAAATTGAAATTTAGAAAATTGCAAATTTTTCAAAATTTGGGGTAAATTTGGGATTTTTTCATAAATAAAGGTGACATATATTGACTCAAATTTATGACTATCATGAAGTACAATGTGTCACGAGAAAACAATCTCTGAATGACTTGGATAAGTAAAGGCGTTCCAAAGTTATTACCACATAAAGTGAGATATGTCAGATTTGCAAAACTAGGCCTAGTCAGGAAGGGGGCAAATGGCCCAGATGGGAAGTGGTTAATTAACGTTGACGTGAAAATTTATGCCAGAATTCTAGCAGATAGACTGAAACCTTACTTGCCCTCTTTGATTCACAAGGATCAGACGGGTTTTGTCCCAGGACGGGAATTCAGAGATAATACCATCCGGTAGCCCGAGTCAACGTGACCAAATCTCCTCTTTGCCTTCTCTCAGTTGATGCCGACGACATAGTTTTAAATTAGAGGGGCAAAGGTTTAAAAGTAATATAAGGAAGTATTACTTTACTGAGAGAGTAGTGGATGCATGGAATAGCCTTCCTGCAGAAGTGGTAGCTGCAAATACAGTGAAGGAGTTTAAGCATGCATGGGATAGGCATAAGATCATCCTTCATATAAGATAGGGCCAGGGGCTATTCATAGTATTCAGTATATTGGGCAGACTAGATGGGCCAAATGGTTCTTATCTGCCGACACATTCTATGTTTCTATGTTAAGGTGTTTGATTGTGTCGATTGGACCTTTCTGGGTGAATCTCTGAGGGCTTTTGGACTAGGCCCTAATATGATTTGTAGAATTCTTGCTCTTTACCATGACCCCAGAGCTCAAGTCCGGATTAATGGCTCCCTTTCAGCTCCTTTCCAAATACATAACGGTACAAGACAGGGGTGCCCTCTTTCCCCCCTGTTATGGTTTGGGAGGATTCATACATTAAAAATGAATGTTCTACCGCGTATACTATATCTCTTCTGCACTATCCCCATTACTCTTCCTTGCGGTTTCTTTAGGGCTCTCAGATTATTGTTCCTGAAGTTCATTTGGGCGGGTTCCTCCCCCAGATTGGGTTGGCGTTATCTGGTCCGGCACAAGTTGATGGGTGGCGTGGGGGTCCCAGACCTTAAAAAATACCACAGAGCGGCAATCCTCTCGTATGTGTTAGAATGGTTTCACAGCGGTATATCCAAACGTTGGATTCAGTTCGAGAGGAGAGAGGTGGGTCACCCTACCCAGAATTTGCTATGAATACCTAAGGCTAAAAGACCCCCACGCCTCCCTTCAGGTATACTTCTTTGTGTGGGATATAATTGCTGTTTCATTGAGTCTCTCCTCGTCCCCTGGCCCTATGCCCCCTAATTTTAACAACCCTGACTTCCCCTTAGTAGTCGGAAGGCGTATGTTAGGTCTCCAGAGTGATGATAATACGCGGGTGTCTCAGCTAATTGTGAATAAAACCCACTTGATTCTTTCTTGGAGGGCTATACCAAAGGTGCTTGGTTTAGCTACAATAGCTTGGTAAACTTCATATCTAAGTTGGGCCCTATTGAAACACTTACTAGGGACTTCACTCCTTTTGAATCTCTTTGCCTCCAATCCAATTTTCTGCCGAACAATGGGGAAAGTAATTCGCATTATCACATAAATCGTCCATCAGCTGTAATTTGCAAGAGAAGAATTTTAAGATCATGTCTAGGTGGTATAGAACTCCTGATCTCCTGCACTCTTTTTACCCGTCATGCCCAAGCATTTGCTGGCGCTGTGAGCAAGAGACAGGCACCATGGCTCACATCTGGTGGCACTGCAGTCGACTGATTCCCTTTTGGAAGATCTTAAATGATCTGTATGACCGGGTTAGTGGCATCTCTATACAGTGGACACTAGAAGGGAGGATGAAGGGAACGATGCTAAATTCCTTAAAACTTGAACCCCTTGGATACTATATAAGGATTCTAGTGGTTATCAGATGTGGTTGAGCAGGATAGATGCCAATTTTTAAACTGTTTTTGGTTTATGTCAGCGCAGGTTGGGAATTTTGCAGGTTTGGTTTATGTCAGCGCAGCATTCTCTTGGGTTGGGAATTCTTCTCTATATGGGTGGCCTTTGATGTCACCTTCCTGGCTGCCATACTGGCACATTTTACCCATTCTGATATTGTGCTTTTCTGTTGTATCTATGTCATGTGATGCTAAATCCTGATACCCAAGACACGATATTGTACTGTCTTTGCCCTTTTCTTTTTGCTCTTTAATAAAAGAAATTGAAAAACAAAAAGTCTCTCATTGTCTTCCAAAGGTCTTTCAGTGACCTCTCGGGGACAAATTATGTGGAAAAAAATACCGTATATTAAAAAAAAAGTTTTAAAAAAAATGATTAAAAAAATACTAATTTTGAAAACTAAATAAAAATACACTGTTCAAAAAAATAAAGGGAACACTTAAACAACACAATGTAACTCCAAATCAATCACACTTCTGTGAAATCAAACTGTCCACTTAGGAAGCAACACTGTGACAATCAATTTCACATGCTGTTGTGCAAATGGGATAGACAACAGGTGGAAATTATAGGCAATTAGCAAGACACCCCCAATAAAGGAGTGGTTCTGCAGGTGGTGACCACAGACCACTTCTCAGTTCCTATGCTTCCTGGCTGATGTTTTGGTCACTTTTCAATGCTGGCGGTAGGGGTGGGCGATATGGCCTAAAATCTATATTGCGATATAATTTGAATCATGTGCGATATGCGATATATATTGCGATATATTATTTTCTTCTGTATGTATACAAAAAATGCAAATTAATAAACTTTGCAAGAAATTTTTAATATGTGTATTGTGTAACACATCTTTTTCCAAACAATGTAAAGATGAAGTGTTAGTAAAACACAAATTTCTTGAAAATAAAGTGCAAATTGCAAAATGTAAAATAATAAATAACATCACATTTCTTCCTCCTATCCTGATTACTTGGGCTCCCCTCCATCCATATCACCGTTTCTCCTTTCCGTTCTCCGGCTCGGTTGAAGAGCAGGAGAACGGAAAGGACGGATTTGGCACATAACTGACCATTAACTGAGCGTAACAGAGCCTAAAGACCCCATAGACAATAATGGGGTCCATTCCATGTCCACTCAGAACATGATTTTTGAGCAGAGACAAAAGTAGTGCATGCAGGACTTTAGTCTCCGCAAAAAAATCATGTTCTGAGCGGACACGGAACGGACCCCATTATTGTCTATGGGGTCCTTAGGCTCCGTTACGCTCAGTTAGGTGTGTCAGTTATCTGCAGAATCCGTCCTTTCCGTTCTCCTGCTCCTTAATGGAGCTGGAGAACGGAAAGCAGAAACGGTGATGTGTGAACGAGCCCTTACTTATATTGCACAAAAATAAAAAGTTGCACATATTTGAACGAAAAAGCCTTCAAGTTCAACAGGTTTCTTAACGGTAAACTGTTAAAGGGAACTTGACACCTGTCATCAACTTTATGCTGCCCAAACTAACAGCAGCAAAAAATAGAGACAGGTGAGTTGATTTCATCAGTCTGCATAGTTTAAAAGTAAGTGGTTGCCCGAGAACCACCATCACATTAATTGCTGACTGGGCCTGGAAAAGAGTCCCTGAGAAGAGTCCTGGTTATTCATGAATTCCTGCTCTCCCGCCCACCTGCTGATGACTGACAGGCTTCTACCTAGTTTTCTCCCTTTCTGTCTAGGAGAGAACTGACAATCATCAGCTGATGGGTGAGAGAGCAGGAGATTAGGAATAACCAGGACTCTTCTAAGGTAGATCTGACTCTTTTCAAGGCCTGGGCTGCAATGATTATGATGCTGGTTCTCGGCAACCACTTACTTTTAGTTAATGAGAGACACACCGCTGAAATCAGAATTTTTGTCATTATTTTATGCTGCGGCCAGTGAGGTCAGCATAAAGGTGATGACAGGACAGGTTCCCTTTAAATATATAACAAATTGCAAACTTGCAAATCAATATCTAGTGCGAGTGCGACTGAACATCAGCCTTGCGTGCCGTCATTACATTTAATATCTCCTTATTGGTCCAGAGGACCTGAGCGAGCATTACTTTCGCACACTCACTGAATAGTTTTATTAAAATTCTACTTTATTGATATATCCTTTAAAATCACTTTGTGTTAGACAAGGAACTCAAAAATGTGATTAAAATTACTCAGGGAGGCCACGTCCCTTCCCTATAACCTGAACTCCCTGAGTAATTTTAATCACATTTTTGAGTTCCACTTCCTTGTCTAACACTAAGTGATTTTAAAGGATATATCAATATCAATAAAGTAGAATTTCAATAAAACTATTCAGTGAGGGTGCGAAAGTAACGCTCAGGTCCTCTGGAGTCGCCAATAAGGAGATAATAAACACAGGAGTATAGCGCGCGTTGCACGCCTCCTGAGGGGTCCTGTCATTACATAATGCACTTCAGCCAAGGTTTTTCGCCAGGAACACAAGTTTGTCCACAGTCTCGGGCTTCAGTGCAGATCGGTGGCATGTTACTATATTGGCACTGGTGCTGAATGCCCTTTCTGAAGGGGCACTTGTGGCAGGAATGCAAAGATATTTCTTGGCTAGGCTTGCCACCCTGGGAAAATTAGCCTGGTGCAACCTCCACCACTCCAGTGGGTCAGCTTGTCCTTCTACATCCAGTGCCTGCAGGTAACTCTTAAGCTCAATTTTAATCGCTTCTCTGTCAGTGAGGGCAGCTGGGCCAGGCTGAGCAGATGCATTTTTTAAAAAGCTGCCCAGACTTCGTTTACTCCTCTTGGGTTCTCTCTGGGCTTCTCCAGCAGCTCCTGTGCTTGTGTGTGATGGTGATGATGACTCTGTGGCAGACACAGCTTGCGTCTCTAGCAGTGCCTGAATTTCTGCTGCTGCCTTTGGTCATCTGCTATATATGATGATCTGAAGCGTGGGTCGACCAAGGAGGCCATATCCAGGAGGTCATCAGTTGCAACGTCCGAGTACTTCTCATTTAAATACTTGAGGATGGCTGTCTTCATGTCCTTCGTCAGTTCTGTGTCAATGTCGTCATCAGCTAGAGGAAGAACTGTGGTGTTTAGAAGGTGGAGCACAGGTTTGACAGTCGACACACTCACATACTCTTCTCCAGACAGAGCATCTGTAAACTCCAACAGGGGACTGAGGGTCTTGTTCATAGATTCTAACACATCAATGTCCTGCCAAGTTGGTACCAGGTGCCTGGTTTTCCGGTCTGCTTTCAGGACCTGTGATATGGCCTTCTCTTGTTCGAGCAGCCGCTGAATCATCTGCTGTCGAGACCCCCATCTTGTTGGTGTTTCAGTGATGAGGCGGTGAGGAGGCAGGTTTAGCTCAGCCTGGGCATTAGCCATTTCTCTCTTCCTTTTCCAAGCGTAAGAAAAGGCACTCACTATTTTCTTGCATTTGCCAATGGCATGTTCAACACGGGCGTCTTTCACAGTTCTCTCTAAGGACAAAATTGGAAGATATCATTAGCACATGCACATCAACCCCAGTGCATAATGTAACTAGTCTAGGACTAAAAGAAACGTCTACCTACCGATGGCAAGGTGGAGCCTGTGACCAAAGCACTGCAGTCTTGTCCAGCCGTTAATTTCCACTGCTTTCACAATATTTGCGCCATTGTCGGTGGTTATGCAGACTTGTAACTCTTCTTTAAGTCCCCATGACTCGAGCGCTTCCTTCAATCCCTGAGATATCAGTTCACCCGTATGATCCTCGGGAAAATAAGATGTCTGTAGGCATCTGCTGCACAACTTCCACTCTTCATTGATGAAGTGGATTGTGAGACTAATGTAAGGCTCCATTGTGTGACTTGACCACAAGTCCGTAGTAGTTGCATAGTATTTTATGCTCCGGAGTTCGTTCTTTACTTGCTCACGGACTTTGTCATACAGTTTGGGCATTCCAGTTTGGCTAAAGTATTTGCGGCTAGGTACCTCGTAACGTGGATCGAGTGTCTTAATCATGTTCTGAAAGCCGCGTTTCTCCACTGTAAGAAACGGCACCATGTCCTTACACAGGTATAGGGTAATGGCATTTGTAATATCAATCCACCGCCGATTTTTTTTGTCATACGGAGTGCCTTTAGAAAATGCTTTCACAATATCGGTCTGCTGGTGGGCAGGGCCACCTTTTTTCTTTCCACTAGACTGACTGGCCGTTTGTGGAGGAGGGCGCAGTTTTTGGCTATCTTGGTATTCCAAAAAGTGCTTCATTTTGAGGTGATGAAACAAATTGGTTGTATTCCCTCTCTTTGCTATTATTGTCGCCCGGCTTTGCAGATTATATTTTTCCACATCAGACTTCTTAAACCCAAACCAGGTCCATATGACAGACGTTGCACCGGTCTTCTTTATGAGCACCTCCTCCTCTTCCTCCTCCCCACATGCTGTAAGCTCCTCCATGAAGTTGACCAAAAGAGGCACAACTTAAGTTGATCTTGATGACATATAGGGCGCCTGCAGGAAACGATTATTTTAGCAATCGAGTACTCGTCTCTAATAAGACAAACCGTCTCTTAAACTATTGCTAACGTATTGCTAATTGCTTTTTAAAAACAATATTTTTATGTGGTAATAGTATAGCAAATCATCAGCCCCATGCCATTTGCTGTCAGTCAGCGTCAGACAGACCCATGGCATTTGCCAATTGCCATCATCAGACATGTCATCCAGAGCCAGTGCCATCAGCCCCATGGCATTTGCCATCATCTATCAGACTGTGTGATGATGGCAAATGCCATGGGGCTAATCTGATGGCACTGGCTCACTGCTGGGTGACATGTCTGATGACGGCAAATGCCATGGGCATGGGGCTAATCTGATGGCACTGGCTCACTGCTGGGGGACACATGTCTGATGGCAAATGCCACATGGGGCTTAACTGATGGCACTGGCTCACTGCTGGGTGACACAGGTCTGATGACGGCAAATGCCATGGGCATGGGGCTAATCTGATGGCACTGGCTCACTGCTGGGGACACATGTCTGATGATGGCAAATGCCATGGGCATGGGGCTAATCTGATGGCACTGGCTCACTGCTGGGGGACACATGTCTGATGGCAAATGCCACATGGGGCTAATCTGATGGCACTGGCTGACTGGGGACACATGTCTGATGACAAATGCCACATGGGGCTAATTTGATGGCACTGGCTGACTGCTGGGGACACATGTCTGATCGCAAATGCCACATGGGGCTTAACGGATATGACTGGCTCACTGCTGGGGGACACATGTCTGATGGCAAATGCCACATGGGGCTAATCTGATGGCACTGGCTCACTGCTGGGGGACACATGTCTGATGGCAAATGCCACATGGGGCTAATCTGATGGCACTGGCTGACTGCTGGGGACACATGTCTGATGGCAAATGCCACATGGGGCTTAACTGATGGCACTGGCTCACTGCTGGGGGACACATGTCTGATGGCAAATGCCACATGGGGCTAATCTGATGGCACTGGCTCACTGCTGGGGGACACATCAGACATGCCCCCTCCCCCCTTCAGCATTTGAGCCAGTGCAATCAGATCAGCCCCATGTGGCATTTGCCATCATCAGACATGTGTCCCCCAGCAGTGAGTCAGTGCCATCACACTTGAGCTCAACAACCCCATGTGGCATTTGCCATCAGACATGTGTCCCCCAGCAGTGAGTCAGTGCCATCAGATAATGTGGCATTTGCCATCATCAGACTTCATGTGTCTCCTCCCCTGCTATACATTCAGAGAGCATGGTCTCAGACTCTCAGTGCCATCATAAGATGATCACTGCATGACTGCAGCATCAGCCCCCATGGCCATCCATTCCTTATCCACTCCCCCCCCCCCCCTCCGATCCTCCAGAGTCCCCCTTCGATCCTCCAGAGTCAAGCGTCCCCCTCCCGATCCTCCAGAGTCCAGCGTCCCCCTCCCGATCCTCCAGCAGAGTCCCAGACAGTCCCCCTACAAGAGCGAGAGCAGCTGTTATAAAACTTACCTTTCCTGCAGGGTGCTCGGCAGCGGCTGGCTAATGGAGTCCGCGGGCGGTGTGGCGTCTTCTTCCAGCACTGGCGGGACCTCACTGACGTCACACACAGCGTCAGCAAAGCGGCCTAACGCTGTGCGCACGCCGGCCCTGGCCAGTACAGCGGTATTGCGGAGTCGGGAGGCCAAAAGAAGCTTCTGGTTAATGATTCAGGTGGTCATATCGCACTATGGCGATATAGGCGATATGGCGAAAATCCATATCGTGGCCCAAATTTATATCGCATATCGCCTATATCGCCTATACCGCCCACCCCTAGATGGCGGTGCTTTCACTCTAGTGGTAGCATGAGACGGAGTCTACAACCCACACAAGTGGCTCAGGTAGTGCAGCTTATCCAGGATGGCACATCAATGCAAGCTGTGGAAAGAAGGTTTGCTGTGTCTGTCAGTGTAGTGTCCAGAGCATGGAGGCGCTACCAGGAGACAGGCCAGTACATCAGGAGATGTGGAGGAGGCCGTAGGAGGGCAACAACCCAGCAGCAGGACCGCTACCTCCGCCTTTGTGCAAGGAGGAGCACTGCCAGAGCCCTGCAAAATGACCTCCAGCAGGCCACAAATGTGCATGTGTCTGCTCAAACGGTCAGAAACAAGACTCCATGAGGGTGATATGAGGGCCCGACGTCCACAGGTGGGGGTTGTGCTTACAGCCCAACACCGTGCAGGACGTTTGGCATTTGCCAGAGAACACCAAGATTGGCAAATTCACCACTGGTGCCCTGTGCTCTTCACAGATGAAAGCAGGTTCACTCTGAGCACATGTGACAGACGTGACCGAGTCTGGAGATGCCGTGGAGAACGTTCTGCTGCCTGCAACATCCTCCAGCATGACCGGTTTGGCATTGGGTCAGTAATGGTGCGGGGTGGCATTTCTTTGGAGGGCCGCACAGCCCTCCATGTGCTCGCCAGAGGTAGCCTTGTGAGACCATATGCTGGTGCAGTTGGCCCTGGGTTCCTCCTAATGCAAGACAATGCTAGACCTCATGTGGCTGGAGTGTGTCAGCAGTTCCTGCAAGACGAAGGCATTGATGCTATGGACTGGCCCGCCCAGACCTGAATCCAATTGAGCACATCTGGGACATCATGTCTCGCTCTATCCACCAACGTCACGTTGCACCACAGACTGTCCAGGAGTTGGCAGATGCTTTAGTCCAGGTCTGGGAGGAGATCCCTCAGGAGACCGTCCGCCACCTCATCAGGAGCATGCACAGGCGTTGTAGGGAGGTCATACAGGCACGTGGAGGCCACACACACTACTGAGCCTCATTTTGACTTGTTTTAAGGACATTACATCAAAGTTGGATCAGCCTGTAGTGTGTTTTTCCACTTTAATTTTGTCCAATACGATGGTATATTTTAACTTGAAGTGTCCCTATCACCATGGGAACGCCTCTGTTAGAATATACCATCGGATTTGAGTTAGATCGTAAAACTCAGATCCGACAGTATATTCTAACACAGAGGCGTTCAAATAGTGATGGGGACGCTTCAAGTTAGAATATCCTACATGACTGCTGCCTGGCAGCACCTGATCTCTTACAGGGGGCTGTGATTCGCACAATTAACCCCTCAGGTGCCGCACCTGAGGGTTTAATTGTGCGTATCATAGCCCCCTGTAAGAGATCAGGTGCTGCCAGGCAGGAGGGGCACACCCTCCTCCCTCCCCAGTTTTAAATTCATTGGTGGCCAGTGGGGCCCCCCTCCCTCCCCTGTATTACTGTACATTCATTGGTGGCCAGTGGGGCCCCCCCTCCCTCCCCTGTATTACTGTACATTCATTGGTGGCCAGTGGGCCCCCCCTCCCTCCCCTGTATTACCGTACATTCATTGGTGGCCAGTGGGCCCCCCCTCTCTCCCCTGTATTACTGTACATTAATTGGTGGTCAGTGGGCCCCCCCCTCCCTCCCCTGTATTACTGTACATTCATTGGTGGCCAGTGGGCTCCCCCTCCTAATTAAAATCCCCCCCTCCCCCCCCCATCATTGGTGGCAGCGGAGAGTTCCGATCGGAGTCCCAGTTTAATCTCTGGGACTCCGATCGGTAACCATGGCAACCAGGACGCTACTGCAGTCCTGGTTGCCATGGTTACTTAGCAATTTTAGAAGCATTATACTTACCTTCGCTGTCTTTGACCGGCTGGGCGCTCCTCCTACTGGTAAGTGAAAGGTCTGTGCGGCGCATTGCTTATAGCACAGACCTGTCACTTACCAGTAGGAGGAGCGCCCGGCCGGTCACAGACATCGCAGGTAAGTATAATGCTTCTAAAAATTGCTAAGTAACCATGGCAACCAGGACTGCAGTAGTGTAGTGTGTAGGGTTCGGCACCTGAGGGGTTAATTGTGCGGATCACAGCCCCCTGTAAGAGATCAGGTGCTGTCAGGCAGCAGGGGGCAGTCATGTACACAGTTCGTAGTATATTCTAACTTGATGCGTCCCCATCACTATGGGAACGCCTCTGTGTTAGAATATACTGTCGGATCTGAGTGAAAACTCAGCTCTGAAAAAGCTTTTATGCTGACGGATCTGCAATCCGTCTGTGTGAAAGTAGCCTACGGCCACGGATCACGGACGCGGATGCCAATCTTGTGTGCATCCGTGTTCTTTCATGGACCCATTGACTTGAATGGGTCCGTGAACCGTTGTCCGTCAAAAAATAGGACAGGTCATATTTTTTTGACGGACAGGAAACACGGATCACGGTCGTGGATGAACAACGGTGCATTTTCTGAGTTTTCAACGGACCCATTGAAAGTCAATGGGTCTGCAGAAAATCACGGAAAACGGAACAACGGCCACGGATGCACACAACGGTCGTGTGCATGAGGCCTTACTATGGAGATCAGCCATGTCCCAATGTTAGAAATATCCTATTAAAACATCCAGAGCCCTGGGGCAGTGGGTTAGAATCTGACTGATGGGACGTTTGTATGGTATCTGCATGGGCTTTCTCCGAGGTATGTCAAATTTCATCCCACTCTCCTAAAACATTTGTGTTTTTTAATAGGTTTCATGTCAAATTGGTCCAAAGTGGATGAGGGAGCATGAAAATAGACCTTGAGTCCCAGGGAGGATGATGCTTAGTATTCATACATCACCTCTTCAGTGCTATGTATTGTGCAAGCAAATTGCATTAGGATTCCCACTCACATTATGTATTAATTATGCTAAGTTGTATCGTATTTGTATATTCTAAAAAGATATTTTGAAAAATACAAAGACTCTGTGTTCTCCTTTACCATGCCCATAGCTATTCTCTTTATATTGCATACTATACCTTTCTACAAGTGCATCATTTTGATTGAACTACGCATGTGTATCATAGATTGAAATGGGTAAAGGAATTGCTTCACATCAGATGTCTTTGCTATTGATTTCACAACTGATGTAATTGATCATTTATAGGAACAACAAACAGCTGGTCTTCACTGGCTCACTGGTGTAATATCTGATTATTAGAGCTGACAGAGCCAGCATGTAGCATGAGCGTATGTACTCTGCTCTTAATCTTTAGTCATGCATATTAAAGAAACCTTCTCCAGACCTTTACATCCTTGATTTTCATGTGACCAGGATTGCAGTATGCCGTTCTGTTACTGAAGTCTGAGGTATCAGTAGAAAATCTGTAACAGCCATTTCACAGAAGTGTGTTCAGTCCATGAAATACTCTCTGTGTGACAGCAGGATTTCCTGGACTGATCAGTGCTCCTGTGAAACAAACTCATGGCATTATAATGATTTCTAATGCTGTGTGTTCCTGTCCAACCTCAGATGTACTGAATAGTTCTGGCGGTATTATGTGAGTACAGTTCTCTACTGACGTCGGACAGCAACCCACAGCATTATAAATCATGTTAACGCTTCGAGTTCGTGCCACAGGAGCAGTGTCCAGTCCAGGAAATACTGCTGTCACACAGGGTATTTTACAAACTATATACACTCGTCTAAAATTGCTTTAAAGTTGTACACCACATATTTCGCCCCATATAAGATGCACTACCCCATAGGTTTTAGAGGAGGACAATAAAAAGAAATATTTTCCATTAGACCTCAGATCAGACCCCCAATGTTAAGAAGACCCCAATCAGACCTCAGATCATTTGTTTAGAGAGTGGAGCACCGCACACATATTAACCCCTTTAGGACCCCCACCGTACATGTACGGCGCTGGTGGACATGACTTAAAGACAGGACCAGGCAGTCACTGACATCTGGGTCCCTGCTGCATACGCCGGCATATTAACCAGAGGGTTTGCGGAGGGTATGGGTTGCCCTCCGCATCTCCATCGGGTCCCCGCGATGCAGTGGCGGAGACCCGATGGCAGAGAAGGCAAGCCTGATCGATGCCTTCCATAGAAGTGGAAAAAGTGTTTTTCAAATAAAAAAATCCCAAAATAAGGCTACATGCACACAAACGTTTGTTTCTGTGTCTGTTCCGTTTATTTTTTATTTATTTTTTTTGCGGATAGGATGCGGACCCATTCATTTCAATGGGTCCGTAAAAAATGCGAACAGCACTCCGTAGCCCCGCAAAAAAAATAGAACATGTCCTATTCTTGTCCGTTTCAGGTGTTGTTACAATGGATCCGCAAAAAAAAAAACGGATGGCATACGCAAAACACATACGGTCGTGTGCATGTAGCCTAAAACACATAAAATTGTAAAAAGAAAACCAGACATATTGGGTATTGCCACGTCTTTATCAACCGGCTCTATGAAAATATCACATGATCCACCCCCTCACCTGAACGCCGTAGAAAAAATAAAATAAAAACTGTGCTAAAACAATCTTTTTTTTTGTCACCTTACATCACAAAAAGTGCAACAACAAGCGATCAAAAAGGCGTATGCCCCCCAAAATGGTACCAATCAAACTGTCACCTCATCCCTCACAAATTAAGCCCCTACAATAAACAATCGGGCAAAAAAAATAAAAACTATGGCTCTCAGAATATGGAGACAATAAAACATGATTTTTTTTGCTTGTTTCAGAAATGCTTTTACTGTGTAAAACTTAAATAAATAAAGTATAGATATTAAGTGTCGCCGCATCCGTAACAACCTGCTGTATAAAGATATCACATGACCTATCCCCTCAGGTAAACACCGTAAAAAAAATAGAATAAAAACTGTCAAAAAAGCAATTTTTTTGTCACCTTACATCACAAAAAGTGTAATACCAAGCGATCAAAAAGTCATATGCACCCTAAAATAGTACCAATCAGTCATCTCATACCGAACAAAATGAGCCCCTACATTAGACAGTCACCCAAAAAATAAACTATGGCTTTCAGACTATGGAGACACAAAAAAAATTATTATTCAAAAATACTTTATCATATTTGGTATTGTCGCGTCCGTAACAGCCTGCTCTATAAAAATAGCACATAATCTAACCTGTCAGATGAACACTGTAATAAACAAAAAATAAAAACTGCCAAAACAGCTATTTTTTTTTTGTTACTGTACCTCACAAAAAATTTAATATAGAGCAACCAAAAATCATATGTACCCTAAAATAGTGCCAACAAAACTGCCACCTTATCCCGTAGTTTCAAAAAATGGGGTGACTTTTTTTTTTTTTTTAGAGTTTCTACTCTAGGGGTGCATCAGTGGGTCTTCAATTGTGACATGGCAACTTAAAATTATCCCAGTGAAATCTGCCTCCAAAAACCATATGGCGTTCTTTTTCCTTTTGCTCCCTGCCGTGTGCTCCTACAGCAGTTTACCACCACATGTGGGGTGTTTCTGTAAACTACAGAATCGGGGCAATAAATATTGTTTTGTTTGGCTGTTAAAGGGCTTCTGTCACCCCACTAAACAGTTTTTTTTTTTTTTTGGTTACTTATAATCCCTATACTGCGATTTATGCATACATACTGTAATTAATAATTTTGGTTCAGCAGATTCTGTTAAAAACGTACTTTTAAAATATGCTAATTACCTTGCTACGAGCAAGTAGGGCGGCTACTTGCTGGTAGCAGCCGCATCCTCCTATCCTAAAGACGCCCCCTCCGCATGTTGATTGACAGGGCCAGCGGACGGGATCTTTCTCTGGCTGGTCCTGTCTGCTATCAAGATCTCGCGCCTGCGCCGTAACGGTATTCAGTCGGCGCAGGCGCACTGAGAGGCGGCCGCTCCATCCTCAATGAGCCTGCGCCGATGACATCACATCTACACCCGGCGCAGGCGCATTGAGGAAGAAGCGGCTGAGCGAGCGTCCTCCTCTCAGTGCGCCTGCGCCGACTGAAGACAGGTACGGCGCAGGCGCCAGATTTTGAATGCAAACAGGGCCAGCAGAGAAAGATCCCGTTCGATGGCCCTGTGAATCAACATGCGGAGGGGGCGTCTTTAGGATAGGAGGATGAGGCTGCTACCAGCAAGTAGCCGCCCTACTTGCTGGTAGCAAGGTAATTAGCATATTTTAAAAGTAAGTTTTTAACAGAATCTGCTGAACCAAAATTATTAATTACAGTATGTATGCATAAATCGCAGTACAGGGATTATAAGTAACCAAAAAAAAAAAACTGTTTAGTGGGGTGACAGAAGCCCTTTAAGGCCTTTTGCACACGAATGTTGTGCATCCGTTCCATGCATTAGGGACTGCAATTTGCGGTCCCCAATGCACGGGAAATGTCTGAGCGGTGGCCGGGACGGATCGAGACCCATTTCAACTTGAATGGGTCCGTGATCCGTCTGCACTGCAAAAAAAAAAATAGAACAAGTTCTATTTTTTTGCGGTGCGGAGGCACAGACAGAAGCACTCCATGGTGCTTCCCTGGGGTTCCGATCCGTGCTTCCGTTCCGCATCTCCGTGATTGCGGACCCATTCACTTCAATAGGTCCGCAAATCCGGAGATGCGGAACGGAAGCACAAAACGGAACCCTACCGAAGCACTACGGAGTGCTTCTGTGGGGTTTCGTCCCGTACTTCCGTTTCGCAAAAAGATAGGACATGTTCTATCTTTTTGCGGAAAGGCCGGATCGAGTTTTAATGGGTCCGCGATCCGCTGCGGCTGCTCCACTGTCGGTGTTCGTGCATTGCGCATGCATTTTACGGGCCACAGCACGGCCACGGGGTGCACACGTTCATGTACAGGAGGCCTTAGGCAGTATAAGGATGTACTAAATTTATCAAGGTAGCTCACAATGTACAGTCAGGTCCATAAATATTGGGACATCGACACAATTGTAAAATTTTTGGCTCTATACACCACCACAATGGATTTGAAATGAAACTAACAAGATGTGCTTTAACTACAGACTGTCAGCTTTAATTTGAGGGTATTTACATCAAAATCAGATGAACGCTGTAGGAATTACAACAGTTTGCATATGTGCCTCCCACATGTTAAGGAACCAAAAGTAATGGGACAGAATAATAATCATAAATCAAACTTTAATACTTGGTTGCAAATCCTTTGCAGTCAATTACAGCCGGAAGTTTGGAACGCATAGACATCACCAGACGCTGGGTTTCATCCCTGGTGATGCTCTGCCAGGCCTCTACTGCAACAGTGTTCAGTTCCTGCTTGTTCTTGGGGCATTTTTCCCTTCAGTTTTGTCTTCAGCAAGTGAAATGCATGCTCAATCAGATTCAGGTCAGGTGATTGACTTGGCCATTGCATAACATTCCTCTTCTTTCCCTTAAAAAACTCTTTGGTTGCTTTTGCAGTATGCTTTGGGTCATGGTCCATCTGCACTGTGAAGCGCTGTCCAATGAGTTTTGAAGCATTTGGCAGAATATGAGCAGATAATATTGCCCGAAACACTTCAGAATTCATCCTGCTGCTTTTGTCAGCAGTCACATCATCAATAAATACAAGAGAACCAGTTCCATTGGCAGCCATACATGCCCACGCCATGACACTACCACCACCATGCTTCACTGATGAGGTCGCTTAGGATCATGAGCAGTTCCTACTCTTCTCTTCCCATAACTCTGGTACAAGTTGATCTTGGTCTCATCTGTCCATAGGATGTTGTTCCAGAACTAAAGGCTTTTTTAGATGTCATTTGGCAAACTCTAATCTGGCCTTCCTGTTTTTGAGGCTCACTAATGGTTTACATCTTGTGGTCAACCCTCTGTATTCACTCTGGTGAAGTCTTCACTTGATTGTTGACTTTGACACACATACACCTACCTCCTGGAGAGTGTTCTTGATCTGGCCAACTGTTGTGAAGGGCGTTTTCTTCACCAGGGAAAGAATTATTCGGTCATCCACCACAGTTGTTTTCCGTGGTCTTAGGTGTTGCTGAGCTCACCGGTGCGTTCCTTCTTTTTAAGAATGTTCCAAACAGTTGTTTTGGCCACGCCTAATGTTTTTGTTATCTCTGATGGGTTTGTTTTGTTTTTTTTCAGTTTAATGATGGCTTGCTTCACTGATAGTGACAGCTCTTTGGATCTCATCTTGAGTTGACAGCAACAGATTCCAAATGCAAATAGCACACTTGAAATTAACTCTGGACCTTCGATCTGCTCATTGTAATTGGGATAATGAGGGAATAACACACACCTGGCCATGGAACAGCTGAGAAGCCAATTGTCCCATTACTTTTGGTTCCTTAACAAGTAGGAGGCACATATGCAAACTGTTGTAATTCCTATACAGTTCACCTGATTTGGATGTAAATACCCTCAAATTAACCACTTACCGCTACTGTAACGCCGAAAGGCGTCATCTCTGCGGCTCCCCCAGGCTACGCTAACGCCGATTGGCGTCATCTCGCGTGAGCCGAGATTTCCTGGGAACGCGCGCACTCAGGAGCGTGCGTTCACAGGAACGCATAGTGCACAAGTTCTTCTGCAGCCTGCCGGCCGTGATCATTCGCTGGCAGGCTGTAGATTTTTGAATGGACGAATGAAATGCTTATATCAGACGCTATTTTGAAAATAGCGTCTGATATAACTGCTGCCTGGTCCTCTGGTGGTCCCTTTCGCTTGGATCGACCACCAGAGGACACAGGCAGCTCAGTAAGTAGCACCAAATCACCACACTACACATTAGACATTACCCTGTCATTTATTTAACCCCTTATTTAGCACCTGATCGCCCATATTAGACTCCCTGATCACCCCCTTGTCACCCCCCTGTCACTGATCACCCCCCCTGTAAGGGTCCCTTATCACCGCCAGTTAGTTAGCCACTTGTTAGGTAGTTTAGCGCCCACCGCACCGCAGTCACCGATTAGTCGCTGATTAGCGTCATCGCTGTCGCTAATCAGCACTAGTACTATATAGTATCTGTAAGTGATCAATACTGATCGCAATCAGATCTATATAAGTACATTAGGGTCACCTTAGGTTCTACAAAAAACGCAGTGTTCGTCCGATCAGGCCTGATCTTGTGCCCACACTTGCGTTCAGTCCGCCCCACCGCAGTGACAGAATTTTTTTTTTCTGATCACTGCAAAAACACCGTAAAATCGCTGCGCCGCTATAAAGATCACTTTTGAGCTTTTTGGATCTTTATTATCGATCGCAGCTTTACTTCGCAAGCACTCCTTTTTACTAGGTAGGTTTGCTCTTTTTCCTGGGTAGTCTCAGAGGAATACCCCCTAAATTTAGTGAACCCAAAATGTCAAACAAGGGGTATTCCGCTGAAGAGGCCTACAGGATTCTGGCCCTGATGGATGAAAGCGATGGGGACGACTCACCCGCTGAATCCAGTGGTTCAGAATATGAACCTGTAGACAGCAGTGGCACTCTAACCGCTAGTGAGGATGACGAGGTAGAGGTCCCTGCTACGGCCAGACGTACCCGATCCCATGTCAGGGTTCTGCCTACCCTGCATGATGACCCTCATTTGCAGCAGAGTGGTGCTAGCGCTGATCTTGTTTATGGTGCGGCATACACCAGCAGCGCAGCACATCCTGGACCTTCTACCAGCACTGCCGTATTCCCTGGTGAAGTGGCGAGCACCAGAAGGGCAGTTCCAGCTGGTACGGTGGCACGTGCAGTAACTCCCCTGTCGCAGCCACCGCGTTCACAGGCCCGTAGAACCCTTAGTCTCCCAGAGGTGCTGGCAAATCCCAATTGGCACTCCCCTGCTTCCGCCGCACCCGTATTGCCCCCTTTCACCGCCCAGTCTGGAGTTCGCGTGGAGACGGCTCATTTAGGATCGGCCCTTCAGTTTTTTGAGCTGTTCTTCACCGCGGATCTCTATGACCTAGTTGTGGCAGAAACCAACCGCTACGCCACACAGTTTATTACCGCCAATCCGGAAAGCTTCTATGCCCAGCCTTTCCGGTGGAAACCAGTCACCGTTTCCGAGTTAAAAATTTTTTTGGGCCTTCTCCTCAGCATGGGTCTAACAAAAAAAAATGTATTGCGGTCATATTGGTCTAAAGACCCAATACATTACATGCCCATGTTCTCTGCTGCAATGTCTAGGGCACGTTTTGAGGCCATCATGCGCTTTATGCATTTTACGGACAATAGCACCTGTCATCCAAGAGGCCACCCTGCTTATGACCGGCTCCATAAAATTCGGCCCCTCATAGACCATTTGTCATCCAGATTTGCAGATGCGTATACCCCTAATCAAAACATCTGCATAGACGAGTCCCTAGTACATTTTACCGGGCGCCTTGGCATAAAACAGTACATCCCCAGCAAGCGCGCCCGTTATGGGGTCAAACTGTATAAGCTCTGTGAAAGGGCCACAGGCTATACATATCGTTTTAGGGTCTATGAGGGAAAAGACTCAAAACTGGAGCCGGTCGGATGTCCTGACTACCTGGGGAGCAGTGGCAAGATTGTTTGGGACTTGGTGTCACCCTTACTCCACAAGGGGTACCACTTATACGTGGACAATTTTTACTCAAGCGTGGCCCTCTTTCGGCACTTACATCTAGTCGGAATGCAATGCTGTGGCACCGCGCGACCTAGTCGCCGGGGCTTCCCCCAACGGCTCGTTAGTACCCGACTAGCACGGGGGGAGAGGGCTGCCTTGTGTTACCAAGAACTGCTCGCGGTGAAGTGGAGGGACAAGAGGGACGTTTACCTTCTGTCCACCATTCACGCAGACACGACTGTCCAAATTGAACGGGCAACTGGAGTCATTGTGAAACCCCTCTCTGTCCATGACTATAACCTTCACATGGGAGGGGTGGACTTCAATGACCAGATGTTGGCTCCCTATTTAGTTTCCCGACGCACCAGACGCTGGTATAAAAAGGTGTCTGTATATTTAATTCAATTGGCGATGTATAATAGTTTTGTTCTCTACAGTAAGGCTGGGAGAACGGGATCCTTCCTAAAATTCCAGGAAGAGATCATTTCGGAACTCCTGTATCCAGGAGGGTCCGTGCCCCAAGGCCCTGATGTAGTGAGCCGGCTACATGGCAGACACTTCCCGTCTGTCTATCCTGGTACCCCAACTCAACGTTCCCCAAGAAAAAGATGTCGTGTCTGCAGCAGGGCTGGAATAAGGCGTGACACCACCGTTTTTTGTCCTGACTGTCCTGACCAGCCTGCCCTATGCATAGGGGAGTGTTTCCGCAAGTTCCACACTCAGGTACACTATTAGTGTAGGGATCGCGTGACACAGGACAGGCACACAGGGCTATTAGGGCCCTTTCACACAGAGCTGCCACAAACCTCTCCTTTCACCTGGGACAAAGTGCATAATGTACTTCGCCACATCTCTGGGCGATTTGCGCTTTGCACATTGTCCCATGGGGAAGGAGAGGTTTGTCCTATAAAGGTAACAAAACAAAAAAAAAATCACCGGTAAGCAAAAAAGTTATTGTTCTGTTTCAAAAGTTTATAAAAGTTAATGTTCTCTAAAGTTAATGTTAATAAATTGATTGCGTTGCGGCCTGTTTTTTTTTTTTTTTTTTTTTTTTTTTACCTTCTAGGTGGACCAAGCGATCGACTAGCTGCAGCACTGATGTGCATTCTGACAGAAGCATTGCGCTGCTGTCAGATTGCACGCAAGTCGGTGTATGCGGCGCTGCAAGACGAGATTTCTCCTCTGCAGTAAAAGATATGTTTGCCGAGGCTTATGAGCTGAGGAGGTGGCGGTGTTCATATACTTTGGCAAACACTTTGTATATATAAAAAAAATTAAAAAATCCCGGCAATGATTTATTCATCCACATCGATTGATGTGAATGGATAAATCGGGTTTGCCAGGGCATACGAGCTAAGTGGGTATGGATGTTGGGCGGAGCTCCTATGTCCTGGCAGACGCCTTTCCCCTCCTTTTTCTTTTTTTGGCAGAGATTTTTCCATCCACATTGATCGATGCGAATGAAGAAATCTGTGCCGTTCATTTTTTCTTTCAGCCCAGAGGCTGAACGGAAAAAAAAAATCTCATTACCCGTATGCTCAATATAAGGAGAATAGCAGAAACTCCTAATGCTGGGCATACATGTAATGATTGCGGAGACCCTCAAATGCCAGGGCAGTACAAACACCCCACAAATGACCCCATTTTGGAAAGAAGACACCCCAAGGTATTCGCTGAGGGGCATATTGAGTCCAGGAAAGATTGAAATTTTTGTCCCAAGTTAGCGGAAAGGGAGACTTTGTGAGAAAAAACGAAAAAAATCAATTTCCGCTAACTTGTGCCAAAAAAAAATAAATTCTTTGAACTCACCATGCCCCTCATTGAATACCTTGGGGTGTCTTCTTTCCAAAATGGGGTCACATGTGGGGTATTTATACTGCCCTGGCATTTTAGGGGCCGTAAAGCGTGAGAAGAAGTCTGGGATCCAAATGTCTAAAAATGCCCTCCTAAAAGGAATGTGGGCCCCTTTGCGCATCTAGGCTGCAAAAAAGTGTCACACATGGGGTATCTCCGTTCTCAGGAGAAGTTGGGGAATGTGTTTTGGGGTGTCATTTTACATATACCCATGTTGGGTGAGAGAAATATCTTGGCAAAAGACAACTTTGTATAAAAAAATGGGAAAAGTTGTCTTTTGCCAAGATATTTCTCTCACCCAGCATGGGTATATGTAAAATGACACCCCAAAACACATTCCCCAACTTCTCCTGAGAACGGAGATACCACATGTGTGACACTTTTTTGCAGCCTAGGTGGGCAAAGGTGCCCACATTCCAAAGAGCACCTTTCGGATTTCACAGGTCATTTACCTACTTACCACACATTTGGGCCCCTAGAATGCCAGGGCAGTATAACTACCCCACAAGTGACCCCATTTTGGAAAGAAGACACCCCAAGGTATTCCGTGAGGGGCATGGCGAGTTCCTAGAATTTTTTTTTTTTGTCACAAGTTAGTGGAAAATGATGATTTTTTTTTTTTTTTTTTTTTTTCATACAAAGTCTCATATTCCACTAACTTGTGACAAAAAATAAAAACTTCCATGAACTCACTATGCCCATCAGCAAATACCTTGGGGTCTCTTCTTTCCAAAATGGGGTCACTTTTGGGGTAGTTATACTGCCCTGGCATTCTAGGGGCCCAAATGTGTGGTAAGGAGTTTGAAATCAAATTCAGTAAAAAATGACCTGTGAAATCCGAAAGGTGCTCTTTGGAATATGGGCCCCTTTGCCCACCTAGGCTGCAAAAAAGTGTCACACATCTGGTATCTCTGTATTCAGGAGAAGTTGAGGAATGTGTTTTGGGGTGTCTTTTTACATATACCCATGCTGGGTGAGATAAATATCTTGGTCAAATGCCAACTTTGTATAAAAAAATGGGAAAAGTTGTCTTTTGCCAAGATATTTCTCTCACCCAGCATGGGTATATGTAAAATGACACCCCAAAACACATTCCCCACCTTCTCCTGAGTACGGAGATACCAGATGTGTGACACTTTTTTGCAGCCTAGGTGGGCAAAGGGGCCCATATTCCAAAGAGCACCTTTCGGATTTCACAGGTCATTTTTTACAGAATTTGATTTCAAACTCCTTACCACACATTTGGGCCCCTAGAATGCCAGGGCAGTATAACTACCCCACAAGTGACCCCATTTTGGAAAGAAGACACCCCAAGGTATTCGCTGTTGGGCATAGTGAGTTCATGGAAGTTTTTATTTTTTGTCACAAGTTAGTGGAATATGAGACTTTGTAAGAAAAAAAAAAAAAGAAAAAAAATCATCATTTTCCGCTAACTTGTGACAAAAAAAAAAAAGTTCTATGAACTCACTATGCCCATCAGCGAATACCTTAGGGTGTCTACTTTCCGAAATGGGGTCATTTGTGGGGTGTTTGTACTGTCTGGCCATTGTAGAACCTCAGGAAACATGACAGGTGCTCAGAAAGTCAGAGCTGCTTCAAAAAGCGGAAATTCACATTTTTGTACCATAGTTTGTAAACGCTATAACTTTTACCCAAACCATTTTTTTTTTACCCAAACATTTTTTTTTATCAAAGACATGTAGAACAATAAATTTAGAGCAAAATTTACATATGGATGTCGTTTTTTTTGCAAAATTTTACAACTGAAAGTGAAAAATGTCATTTTTTTGCAAAAAAATCGTTAAATTTCGATTAATAACAAAAAAACTAAAAATGTCAGCAGCAATGAAATACCACCAAATGAAAGCTCTATTAGTGAGAAGAAAAGGAGGTAAAATTCATTTGGGTGGTAAGTTGCATGACCGAGCAATAAACCGCTAAAGTTGTGGAGTGCCGATTTGTAAAAAAGGGCCTGGTCTTTAGGGGGGTATAAACCTGTGGTCCTTAAGTGGTTAAAGCTGGCAGTCTGCACATCTTGTTTGTTTGTTTCATTTCAAATCCATTGTGGTGGTGTATAGAGCCAAAAATGTTAGAATTGTGTCAATGTCCCAATATTTATGGACCTGACTGTATGTTTGGTTCATAGTTGGACATTTTTGTCTCGCTACACCAACTTTTGTTTGGCCTGCATTTTAGCAAAACTTTTTGCACACTTTTGGGGTCATTTAAAAAGACTGGCGTTTTACACAGGTGTTTGTTTTCCCCTTGTGTCACCGGAGGAGTCACTTGATTAATGATGAGGTGTGTGCCTTGGCATAAATTGGGCCCACCTCTGCCAGTCAATGTGCCTGAAGTGAAAACTACTCCAGCCCATGACTCGAGTAGTTTTCACTCCTTTTTTATGTTTCCGTGCGTAAAAAACTTTAAATTTGTTGGGACTGAAGGCCCGGCCCAGCAACCGCCATCTCCCTGAGTGGCAAGTATGGTGTAAAAACGCCCGTGCAGCATGAGGTCTTGCAATTTTTTTTTTTTTCTAAAGCCTAAACCAGGCATGGCACATTGTCACATCTTAAGCTGTGCCCTGTTTCTTCTCAGCAACACATCCCTTTTGAGCAGGGAAACAGAAACAGGTGAGCCAGTGGTGTAACTAGAGGGCAAACTTTGGATCAGGGCCCCGTCCCCCTTCCCACGCACGCACCCTTAATGACTGCGATCGTTACACCTTTGGTCCCTGATTTCCCCCGCTCGATCCCCCAGTAATGCCCCTAGTTAATGTCCTCCACTGCCCCCAGTCTTCACTCACATGTAACAGGGCACGGCACTGTCGATGTACTTCATGTCGGACCTTGTCAGAGCGCTGCGCTCAACTCGCCTGTATCATATGCGCTCCAGGCCTCCAGCATCAGACCCTGGTGCTGCTCTACAGAATTAGTCACAAATTAAATGGGTGGGCGGGGCCTGACTAACATTTGGTTAAGCTCTGCCCACCTGCTTAATTTGTGACTATTTCGAGTAGGGCAGTGCTGGGGCCTGATGCTGGAGCGCATATTAGGCAGATGAGTTGAGCACTGTGACTGGGCCTGGCATGAAGTACAGTGAAAGTGCCGGGCCCCGTTACATGTAAGCGCAGCGGGCCCCCTCCCCACCATCTGCGACCCTGATCGTTACGCCCCTGAGGTGAGCTAGGAGCAGTGTTCTTTTCATAAATTGGTGTTTTTTGTTTTTTTTCATAAATACGTCTAAAAGTCCATTAGACAGAAATGCCCCAAATTTGGGACAATTCTACTGCAAGGTCTAGGCCCAATCGCATATGTAAATTTGCCCCATTGTGTGTAAAACAGAATTGAATCAGTCACATGGTGTGACCTAAAAGCCTTTTTTTTCGTAATCTATGAAAAATGTATGAATGTCTGAAAAAGTGGTATGCTGAAAGCCATTTTTACACTGTATGGTTAGGAATATGGCAAGATTTTTGTTGCACTGTTCATTTACTGAGCAAAACTGTAGGTGTTTTGGAAAATGAAGAGTGGTATTTTCTATAGATGGGATATGTAATATATTAGATATGCTTACTAGTGAAGAAAATTGCATTTTCTACTAAAGCCTCATAATCAAGTGAAGGTGCTTTTTAGTATGAAGTTGTTTGCAAGCCCATGTATAAAGTGGGACCTCAGAAATGAAGCATGTCTTCTGTAGCAGTGTAAGAAGAAGCGGCGTCTCTCTGGTAAATACAGTTTACCTACCTCAGATGCCCCCTACTGCAGAACCCTTTGGGAAGCAGCCATGTCGATCAAAAATGTGTTGCAAGAATTCCTCATAATCTTGAGGGACTTGGACTAGAGAGATTGACAACACATGTTCCCAGTAGGTTCTGCCATGCAGTTGTCCAGCCATATGTGAATGTGTGTGGGCCAGTTAGACTTGTCTATTTTTTTTTTTCTTGTAACCACTAACCAGAATATGTCTAGTCTGCGTGTAGAATTTGCATTCTGCATACATTTCTTATTCAATACAAATTTTCTTTTATGAGGCAGTCAATTCCGTATTAAATTGAAAAGTTTTATATAAAAAGTTTTAAAACAAAATGGTGATATTTTACTTTTTATCTTTTCATTATGTTTCTGTAAAGCCTAACTTGCCTGAACTAAACAAAAATCCAATTCCTTTTGCACATCTATAAAATCTTCTCCAGGGATGGATAAACCTCTTCTCTAGTGAAAAAAAAAGCCTCTCAAGCACTGGTTTAGCGTCCGTTTCCTTGACCCCCTATAATTACAACTAAAGAGGATTTGTCATGGAAACAGAACTCTCAAAATGAGGGCATTAACGGAGTGGCCTGAAGTTCTCCAGGATTTTAGGATAGGAATATGAGATCGGTCAGGGTCCTACTTCTGGCACCACCACTGATCAGCTGTTTCAAGAAGCCACAGTGCTCACTGGCCTCTTTACAGCTCAGCCCCATTAACCTGACCAATGAACATGACAGATGTCTTCCTAGGTCAGTGATAAGTGCTCACAAAGAGCCATGGCCTCTTCATACAGCTGATTGGCGATGGTGCCGCGAATCGTACCCCCTGCTGATCTGATATTGATGATCTCTTCTGGGGATATCAAAATCCCTGAGAACCCCTTTAAGCTAAAAGAAAGCAGAAATGAGCTAGGGTACCATGGATGCAGCTAGGCCAAATCCAAGAAGGACAAGCTAAAAAGGTTGTCTTAGACTGCTTTTTATTTTTATATATTTTTTCCTTAAACTGTGCAACTCTTGCTAATGGTCTGTGACTGTTATTGCAGGCCATCTGGAGTGAAGGGCGTTGGCTGGGATATGAGAATCCCACTTATAGATGAGTGGCTCTGTTTTAGCAAAAAACTTTTCATTTTCAATCTCTGACAACCTTTTTAATCTGTATCGCATAGCAGAATCTACCAGACCTTAACCATTCATTGGGTCCGTCAAAGAGGTTTTGCAGGCCTGTAATATCAGATCAGTGGAGGTCTGACTCCTAACTCCACCACTGATCAGCTGCTTGAATGGGCTGCTGCACTCCAGAACAGCCACTGGAACAACACTGCTTCATACACTGGGTTGTGACTGTGACTAGAGTGCTCCTTCAAGTGAATACCATTCTCTGTCACTACCCAGTGTACAGAGGTGTGATGTGCCTGTTCTGGGGCGTATCGGCCCATTGAAACGTCTGATCACTGGCGTTGGACCCCAACTGGATCTGTTACTGATGACCTTAAGATAGGTTGTAAGTATGAGAGCCCTTTAAGCCCAGCAAATGGCATTTACCATGTGGACAAAGTTAATACAAGACTCTTCTGTATTGTGATTGTCCATATTGCCTGCTTTGTTGGCTAGATTCATCACAATATACTCTGCTTGTATCCAGAGGTTACGACCATCTTGCAATCTATCAGCATTGGTCGTGCATGCACACTATAAGAAAAACCTCCAGTCTCTTTCTGGTGCCTGGGACAGTGATAGTGCACATAGGCCAATACTTTTTCCTATAGTGTGCAAGCATGACCACCTCTTCTGGATTGCAGGGTGGTCACAACCCCTGGATACCAGCAGTGTATAATGTGATGGAAAAATGAATCAAGCCAGCAAAGGAGGCAATATGGACAATCACAATACATTAGTAAGCGCCTTGTATTAACTCTGTCTACATGATTAAGTTCATTTGTTAAAGTCAGACAACCTCTTTAACACAATGTATAAACTGGATCAATCTGTGATGTAAGCAGATAATAAAATATGTAGCATTGCAAAGTTCCCATACTAGGCCCTGAACACCTGTGCATGAAAGGAGCGTGCCACAAAGCCAGAATGTCCCTACTGTTATTAATTTGTATGTGTGCCCGTAAGCTTCATCTCCTAAAATGCTTCCTGAGAGAGAAGCTGGGACAATGACTGACTGCATTGTTGAGAATGAGCACATATATTACAACAATTTACATTCTTTAGTGCCTCTGGGGACATTTTCCTAGCTTCTGCATATTAAAAGCTTTTTGTAGGGCACAGTTCTCCTTAGTGTAGATATGTGTGTGACATTCATCTCTGAACTTTCAAAAATAAAAGTGTTATATACCTTTCTTGTGCCTCTGTCCTAGTTTCCCTCAAATACTTGGGGTGAATGTCTAGGAACAGACATAAAATGGTGCAATATGATCCTTTTCCATGCAGTCTCCTTAATTAGAGAGCTGCTGATGGGAGCTGTCACTCAACAGCTGTAAACCCACAGCTCAAAGACGGCCACCTGTAGACACTTCTACAAGAACCGAACTTCAAGTCCACCCATTAGCTAAAGGGGGAGGTCACCGCTCTTTTGGAATTCTTCAGCACTGCAAAGGAAAATTCAGTAGCCATTCACTTTATACAGTTGCACCAGGTTGTACTTTTACACGTAGTAGTCCACTGTGTAAAGGTAAACCGTATCATGTTAAATGGAAAGTGTATTTTTAATTTAAAAAAGGATTGTCTATTCAGCTATTTATTTTCCCCATTCTTAACATTTAGGTAATCTGTTCCTTGCCACACTCCAAAGAAATACTGATAGAGAATTTAGATTGTGAGCTTCACTGGGAAAAGTGAGTGAGGATAATGTCTGTAAAATGCTGTGGAATATATTGCCGCTATATAAGCAAGAGAAATATAAATATGTAAAGGGAAATAATTACTTTATAGAGGAAGTGATGTGGATGAGAAGCCTATCATACAGGGGCATGGAGAGACATCTATGTAACAGAGGGCATCATAGCTGTGAGAGGAGTATGCAGGGCCGGTTGTAGGTGCAATGGGCCCCTGGGGCGAAAAACAATAAGCCCCCCCCATGACACTTGCTGACTTTAACATCTTGTATTGACTCTGGAGATTTAATTTGTGGACGTTCATACAGAAAAAACTGTATATTGTGTGGCACAGTGTATGCTACATGTGTATAACATAAACCTATTTCATATGAAAACTTACAATTACTTGGCTTGGCCCTTGAGGATCTCGGACGCCACTTCAACACTTTGGCCGGGGGCTCGGTGGAGCTGATGTGTTTTATCCTAATGAGAAAGATTTCATAATAAGGATTTGGAGAAGGGGCAGAGAGATAGCAGAACAGAGAGAGGCTGGTGCTGCTACTAGGGGGTCATACCATGGGGGAGTAATAAAGCCCACCATAATGCCCCCCCAGTAGAAATAATTCTCCTTATAATGTGACAGTGCAAAAAATACCCCCTTGTAATGCCGCCAGGTGAGCTAATGTCCCCATAATGTGCCAATATAAAATACCCCTATATAGTGCCCCCAGTAAATCCCCCCCATAGTGCTCCTCTCCCCCCTCCCCCTCCCTCCTAGTGCCCCCTATAATGTACCAGTATAAAATGCCCCAAATATAGTGCCCCAGTAGATGCCCTCAGTGTCCCCCATAATTTGTAAGTATAAAATACCCCTTCTCAGTGCCCCCTTAGATGACCCCATATTACTCCTCTCCCACCTTCCCCATAGTACCCACCATAATGTGTCCCAGTATAAAATGCCCCTATACAGAGCCCCCATATAAAATAACCGTTCTTTGTGGCCTCAGTAGATGCCCCTATAGTGCCCACCAATAATGTGCCAGTAAGAAGTGCCCCCAATGTGCCAGTAATAAGTGCCCCCATAGATGTCCCCCAATAATGTGCCAGTAGCCAGAGCGCCCCCACCATCAAGTGCCAGTAGCCAGAGCCCCCCCTATATCATGTGCCAGTAGCCAGAGCCCCCCCTATATCATGTGCCAGTAGCCTGAGCCCCCCCCATCCACATGTGCCAGTAGCCATAGGCCCCCCCATCCACATGTGCCAGTAGCCATAGGGCCCCCAGTATAATGTGCCAGTAGCCATAGGGCCCCCAGTATAATGTGCCAGTAGCCAGAGCCCCCCTTATCATGTGCCAGCAGCCATAGCCCCCCCCATCAACATGTGCCAGTAGCCTGAGCCCCCCATCAACATGTGCCAGTAGCCATAGGCCCCCCCTATAATGTGCCAGTAGCCATAGGCCCCCCTATAATGTGCCAGTAGCCATAGGCCCCCCCCCTATAATGTGCGGGTAGCCATAGCGCCCCCCTCTCATGTCCCAGTAGCCATAGCCCCCCCGATCATGTGCCAGTAGCCAGAGCCCCCCATCATGTGCCAGTAGCCACCAGTATTGAAAAAAAAAAAAAAAAAAAAACACTTAAACTTACCTCCTTGGCAGCGATGCGATGCAGGCCTCTTCCGGCCTGTGTCCCGCGCTGTACGGCTCAGGGCTTAGGCATTGCGCCGGCCTCTGATAGGCTGCAGGCACTAGGCCGGCAGCCTATCAGAGGAAGGGGAAGGGACACACCTCTCCCACCCCTGCCCTGCTGCACAGCCATCTGTATCGCTGTCCTGAGGACGGCGATACAGATGACTGGAGATGAGCGCTTCCACAATGGAAGCGCTCATCTCGGTGTGACTGTCCTGCCTATAGTTAGTTGCGGGCCGGTGCGGGGGGGCCCCTTAAGGGCCCGGGGGCAATTGCCCCCCTTGCCTCTATGGAAGCGCCGGCCCTGGGAGTATGTTCCTGGTCTTAGCCTTCCTGCTTCAGGGACAGTGCTGGAGCCTGGAAAGGTAAGTAACCCCCTGGACACCATGTATGTAAAATTAACCCCTTCACTGCCTTGGACCACCAGGGATGCAGGCATCAACCCTTTCATTACCCTAGACCGCTAGGGTTGCAGACAATTTTTTTCTGTGCCCTAGACCTCAGGTATATTATCATAAAACAAATGAACTATCCAAAATTATTTGGTACTATACAAATAGCAATATTTATTTGACGCTGTCTTGGATTGCCCAGTTTAGAAGGAACATCACCCAGGTCCCTGACTTCCCTGCTCGCTAGCTATAAAAGCTTGGAGGAAACTTTAATCAGATCATTGCCATAGCACTATTAGGCCTCATGCACACGACCGTATTTTTTTGCGGTCCGCAAAAACGGGTTCCGTTTTTCCGTGATCCGTGACCGTTTTTTCATCCGTGGGTCTTCCTTGATTTTTGGAGGATCCACGGACATGGAAAAAAAAGTCGTTTTGGTGTTCGCCTGGCCATGCGGAGCCAAACGGATCCGTCCTGAATTACAATGCAAGTCAATGGGGACGGATCCGTTTGACGTTGACACAATATGGTGCAATTTCAAACGGATCCGTCCCCCATTGACTTTCAATGTAAAGTCAGGAGTTAATATACCATAGGATCAGAGTTTTCTCCAATCCGATGGTATATTTTAACTTGAAGCGTCCCCATCACCATTAGAATGCCTCTATGTTAGAATATACAGTCGGATTTGAGTTACATCGTGAAACTCAAATCCGACAGTATATTCTAACACAGAGGCGTTCCCATGGTGATGGGGACGCTTCAGGTTAGAATATACTAAAAGAACTGTGTACATGACTGCCCCCTGCTGCCTGGCAGGTGCTGCCAGGCAGCAGGGGGCAGCCCCCCCCCTGTAGTTAACACATTGGTGGCCAGTGTGGCCGGCCCCCCCTCCTCCCCTGTAGTTAACTCATTGGTGGCCAGTGGGCCCCCCCTCCCCTGTAATTAACTCATTAGTGGCCAGTGCGGCCGGCCCCCCTCCCTCCCCTGTAGTTAACTCGTTGGTGGCCAGTGGGCCCCCCTCCCTCCCCTGTAGTTAACTCGTTGGTGGCCAGTGCGGCTGGCCCCCCTCCCTCCCCTGTAGTTAACTCGTTGGTGGCCAGTGGGCCCCCCCTCCCTCCCCTGTAGTTAACTCGTTGGTGGCCAGTGGGCCTTCTCCCCTCCTTCCCCCTCCTAATTAAAATCTCCCCCCTATCATTGGTGGCAGCGGAGAGTACCGATCGGAGTCCCAGTTTAATCGCTGGGGCTCTTATCGGTAACCATGGCAACCAGGACACTACTGCAGTCCCGGTTGCCATGGTTACTTAGCAATTTGTAGAACCATTATACTTACCTGCGAGCTGCGATCTCTGCATCCGGCCGGAAGCTCCACCTACTGGTAAGTGACAGGTCATGTCACTTACCAGTAGGAGGAGCTCCCGGCCGGACGCAGAGATCGCAGCTCGCAGGTAAGTATAATGGTTCTACAAATTGCTAAGTAACCATGGCAACCGGGACTGCAGTAGTGTCCTGGTTGCCATGGTTACCGATAAGAGCCCCAGCGATTAAACTGGGACTCCGATCGGTACTCTCCGCTGCCACCAATGATAGGGGGGAGATTTTAATTAGGAGGGGGAGGGAGGGGAGAAGGCCCACTGGCCACCAACGAGTTAACTACAGGGGAGGGAGGGGGGCCGGCCGCACTGGCCACCAACGACTTAACTACAGGGGAGGGAGGGGGGCCCACTGGCCACCAACGAGTTAACTACAGGGGAGGGAGGGGGGCCGTCCGCACTGGCCACTAATGAGTTAATTACAGGGGAGGGGGGCCGGCCGCACTGGCCACCAATGAGTTAACTACAGGGGAGGGGGGGGGCCGGCCACACTGGCCACCAATGTGTTAACTACAGGGGGGGGCTGCTGCCTGGCAGCACCTGCCAGGCAGCAGGGGGCAGTCATGTACACAGTTCTTTTAGTATATTCTAACCTGAAGCGTCCCCATCACCATGGGAACGCCTCTGTGTTAGAATATACTGTCGGTTCTGAGTTTTCACGAAGTGAAAACTCAGCTATGAAAAAGCTTTTATGCAGACGGATCTTCGGATCTGTCTGTATAAAAACTAACCTACGGCCACGGATCATGGACACGGATGCCAATCTTGTGTGCATCCGTGTTCTTTCACGGACCCATTGACTTGAATTGGTCCGTGAACCGTTGTCCATCAAAAAAATAGGACAGGTCATATTTTTTTGACGGACAGGATACACGGATCACGGTCTCGGCTGCAAAACGGTGCATTTTCCGATTTTTCCACAAACCCATTGAAAGTCAATGGGTCCGCGAAAAAGGAAAACGGCACAACGACCACGGGTGCACACAACGGTCGTGTGCAGGAGGCCTTAAACTGAGGGTTTCATAGGGGATTTCTAAAACAGGTGTTCCTGGTTATTAAAGGGGGTATCTATTGCCTGTTCATGTGCCTACTCATTGCTTTGTCTATTGTTTATATGGGGGGAAAGTGACGGTTTATAATTAGGGATCAGCGAATCGACTTCGGATGAAACAGCCTTAGTCTATTCGCATAAAACGTTGTTCTAATGCTGTACGGAGCAGGAGCTCTGTACAGTATTAGGATGTATTGGCTCTGATGAGCTCAAGTTATTACTTCGCGAAGTCTCGCGAGACTTCACATAACTTCAGAAATTGATTTATACTGTAAAAAAACATTTCCCGAACTTGGGTTCGGTTCCAAGGTACCGAAGTCGATTCGCTCATCCCTATTTATAGTGACAAATTAATGACCATAATAATGTCACCTATCATCAGGTATATTGTTTATTGACTTAACCATAAGCATGTCATGTGTTATCAGTATGGACGTCTTGTCGTCATGGACAGAAGCATGTTGGGGGTACCCTGAAAGTAATATGAAAAAGTATGTAAGTGCTTCTCATTCGGCTTGCTTAACACAGACTAGCTTGGCATTTGTTCTGGCTTGTTAAAAACATTATAAACATATATATAAAAAACAAGGGAAAAAAACACAAAATGCACAACTTAGAATGGGCATAATATATAGGAAGTTGATACTACATAAATGGTCAATTCACAATGTGTTGTGTTTTATTCACAGTGATCTTGTCAGTAGCCTTTATTCACTTAAAGGATCTATTAATCTGAGACATTCACCTGGCAAAATAAAATGTGTTTTCACTGCACACTATACTTATTACATAATTGCAGTGAAGAAATGGAGTTCGGTACAAACACTTTAAAACCAAGGACAATTTTAGTTTTTGTAAGAAAAAGATCCCATGGCCCCTTCTCAGATCATTTAGTCCCTTTCACACGAGCGAGTTTTCCGCGCGAGTGCAATGCTTGACGTGAACACATAGCACCCGCACTGAATCCTGACCCATTCATTTTAATGGGTCTGTGTACATGAGCGTTTTTTTTCACGCATCAGTTCTGCGTTGCTTGAAAAACGCAGCATGTTCTATATTCTGCGTTTTTCACGCAGCCCTGGCCCCATAGAAGTGAATGGGGCTTCAGTGAAAAACGCATTGCATCCGGAAGCAAGTGCGGATGCAATGCATTTTTCACTGATGGTTGCTAGGAGATGTTTGCAAACCTTCAGTTTTTTTTATCACGCGTGTGAAAAACGCATCAAAATGCATTGCACTCGTGCGGAAAAAACTGAACTGAACGCAGTCGCAGAGAAAACTGACTGACCTTGCTTGCAAAGTGGTGCGAGTTTCACTGAATGCACCCTGAACGCATCAGGACCTAATCCGTCGAGCTCATGTGAAAGAGGCCTTACTTCTGCCTTGCTACACCGAACAACACCAGGTGCGGCTCCAGTAGGGATGCCTCTCGTTGGTCAATACAGATCAGATTAAACCAGTTCTTCATAAAGCCTTCAGTCTTCAGAAATCTGCCCCAATGTGTACATGGCTTCATTTAGAATCATGCAGCAGTTTATACCACAAATCTAGATGATTACTATCCCTCATACTAAATTTGTCTTTTTAGTTAGCTATTTTATAAGACCTTAATAAAAACAAAAAACACAAATTGTGCCTTTTGGGATTTGACGCTATATATGAAAGAAGAACTGGTAAATGAGAGGTTTTCCGTATTCTGCGCTAGCAATGCTTCCTCTGCCCCTGGCATTGAACTCGTTGTGACTGTTGCTATTCCTTTGGAATGAGCACATGGACACTGCTAATTAGCTGCACATTAGACTGGCTTTTTTCCAGAGGTTGTGGCACAAATTAATGAAGGGAGTAGGTGAGAAACATATGGCGTTGCACTGGTCAAATGCTTGGTGGTCTAAAATAACATGACATTTTATTAGATGGAAAATGAAATAAGGAAAGGCAAGACTTGGTTTTGGGATTATATTTCTTTTTCTGAATTTTCTATAGCTATTTATTTTTATATCTTCCGACTACCTAAAATGAGATCCTGGTGTAATGTGAATAAAGCATATGCATTACATAATGAAAAATTATGCTGCTTTCTAGAATAATTTTGGGGGGATTTAGCATAACTAATGCATTAGACACCATTCAAGCCTCTGTTTAATACGTTTCCACCTTCTGGTGTACCAGTTCTGATAAATCTCCCTCTATGTTCTTCTCACTCAGGTGCTCGGTGTGCTGTGTGTATCAGGGCTCTAAACTCTAATTGGCCATCCAAAATGAGTCCAGTTAGACAAGAAGGGGTTTTCAAAAATGTCTCTATTTAGTGATGACAGCTCGCTAGGGAAAGGAATTGTTTCTCACTTTGGAGACTCCTTTTTTAGGGAAGGCCCCATGGGAAAAAGTATGCAAAATAGCTAATACCAGCCAAACTGTATACAGATGGGTTTCCTTGGTTATGACTAGAGATGAGCGAATTTCTGGTTATGAAATTTGTTTGCGATTCGTTTATTGGTAAGGTGAATTGCGTTATGGATTTCGTTACCACGGACCATAACGCAATTTTATGACAATGCATAACGGAATGCCTTTAGAGGCATTCCGTCATAATAGAAGTCTGTGGGCTGCAAAACGGATCTGTCCCATTTCCGTTATGCAGGAGAGGATTCACCTTTTACCAGTAAACGAAGAGTGAACGAATTTCAAAATATGAAATTCGCTCCTCTCTAGTTATGACCTATGTTGCATATTTTTTCCAGTGGAGTGTGGCTGTAAAAATGTCTTTATATAGTGCTATCTCCAAGATGTCAAGCCTGACAAGATGTTAGGAGATGTTGCTAGAATTCTTGTGTAATTTGTGCAAATAAATAAAGTACACACTTTGCACCTCTTCAGATCACCCCACAGATTTTCAATCAGATTCAGGTCTGGGCTCTGGCTGGGCCATTCCAAAACTTTAATCTTCTTCTGGTGAAGCCATTCCTTTGTTGATTTGGATGTATGCTTTGGGTCGTTGTCATGCTGAAAGATGACGTTCCTCTTCATGTTCAGCTTTCTAGCAGAAGCCTGAAGGTTTTGTGCCAATATTGATTCGTATTTGGAACTGTTCATAATTCCCTCTAGCTTAACTAAGGCCCCAGTTCCAGCTGAAGAAAAACAGCCCCAAAGCATGATGCTGCCACCACCATGCTTCACTGTGGGTATGGTGTTCTTTTGGTGATGTGCAGTGTTGTTTTTGCACCAAAACATATCTTTTGGAATTATGGCCAAAAAGTTCAACCTAGGTTTAATCACACTATAACACCTTTTCCCACATGCTTTTGGGAGACTTCAGATGTGTTTTTGCAAAATATAGCCTTTTTCGTAAGAAAAGGCTTTCGTCTTGCCACTCTACCCCATAGCCCAGACATGAAGAATAAGGGAGATTGTTGTCGCATGTACCACACAGCCAGTACTTGCCAGATATTCCTGCAGCTCCTTTAATGTTGCTGTAGGCCTCTTGGTAGCCTCCCAGACCAGTTTTCTTATCGTCTTTTCATAAATTTTGGAGGGACGTCCAGTTCTTGGTATTGTCACTGTTGTGCCATATTTTCTCTCTTGATTGTCTTTACTGTGTTCCATGGTATATCTAATGCCTTGGAAATTCTTTTGTACCCGTCTCCTGACTGATACATTTTAACAATGAGATCCCTCTGATTCTTTGGAAGCTCTCTGTGGACCATGGCTTTTGCTGTGGGATGTGACTAAAATAAAATCAGGAAAGACCAACTAAGAGGGTGTGCACACCTAGGCAACCACACAATTTTTATTTTTTTTGTTTTGTTTTCTTCCCTCCACCTAAAAGATTTCAGTTTGTTTTTCAATTGAGTGGTACAGTTTATAGGTCACATTAAAGGGGGAAAAAGTTCTGAAATGATTTATCTTTGTCTCATTTTTTTTACAGCACAGAAACCTGACATTTTAACAGGGGTGTGTAGACTTTTTATATCCACTGTATATATTGTGACACAGTGAGAGGTTTGGTCTGGAAAAAGTTATTTTTCTCCCAGCATGTGCCAGCATGATTTACAGCCAGGTGAGGTCAAATATCGGACTGGATTTTAAAGAGGACCTTTCACTGATTCTTACCCTATGAACTAAGTATACAGACATGTGGAGCGGCGCCCGGGGATCTCTCTGCACTTACTATTATCCCCGGGCGCCGCTCCGTTCTGCTGCTATGCCCTCCGGTATCTCCGTTCCCTAAGTTATGGTAGGCGGAGTCTGCCCTAGCGCTGGCCAATCGCATTGCAGAGCTCACAGCCTGGGAGAAAATAACCTCCCAGGCTGTGAGCTCTGCGCTGCGATTGGCCAGCGCTAGGGCAGACTCCGCCTACCATAACTTAGGGACTGGTATCTCCGCCTACTATAACTTAGTGAGCGGAGATACCGGAGGGCATAACGGGAGAACGGAGCGGCGCCCGGGGATAATTGTAAGTGCAGTGAGATCCCCGGGCGCCGCTCTACATATCTGTATAGTTAGTTCATAGGGTAAGAATCGGTGAAAGGTCCTCTTTAAATGCCGGTCCGGGTTTTGGCAGCACCTGGCTGTCCTTAAATAGGCAGCTGGGCTCAGAAGCCATGTCTCTGTATTGGGAGCCTTGTGTCTGGATGAAGGCTTGCTACCTGTTTGGCGTGAAAACCCCGGTTGGCGCTGCTATAAGCAAGGACTCTTTAAGGCAGGATTGCCCCATGGTGTGAATTACCACCAACACCGCAAGGTGACTTTTTGTTTGAATATGACTGCTTGTTTTGTCACTTGCCGTAAGTGTGAATAAAACACTGAACTGTTTTATCCAAAGAACTTGTTGCCTCTATACTGCGTCCGCTAATCCTGTCTACCAGAGCAAGTCCCCACTATCATTTTTTGTTTTTTGGGAACAAGCTGTCCACAAAAGATCTTTTCTTCATAACCGTTTTCTAGAAAAGACTATATGAACTCCTTATTTGTTCCTAGGGTAGTTGTTTGAGAAGACAGAGATGCTGTGTGGGGCACCTTTTTTCACAGTCCAAAAGAAAGTCGTAATTGTGTGAACTTCCATAAATTGGGAATTTACTTCCACTTCTGAAAATGATTATTCATTTTATGCGGGTCATTGAGTCAAATCCAACCAGAGCACCTGTATTCTGCCAATGTTGACAGGAAAGAGGCTGTCTTGATGGCCTTCAGCATATCAAAACCTCCTCCTCATTATTGACAAACTGCTGGTGCTATAAAGTCTACCTGTATTCTGATGATGCTGCTGCTAAAAGGAATCTGATTCAAAGGTAAAACCTTCACTTCACAGGACACAAACGCTTCAGATTTTCTGTTGCTGATTTGCCTGTGGAAAATCCTCAGCGCTTTACAGTTCCAGCAAAGTGTGTGAGATTTTAAGAAGCTTAATCTACACACTGCAAAAAACTTTGCGGCAGAAATAGGTGCAGATTTCAAATCTGGGGCATGTCAATTTATGCTGAGGGTATCCACAGCGGATATCGCCCTTTTTAATGTATAGGACAAAATACACCACAAATCCACAGTGAGTTCCGCAATGGAATTTTTAATCCACCCTATGTGGCTGTGCCCTAAAAGAGGCCATTGGACGTCAGTGCCCAAACTAGTTGTGGCTTTTGTATACAGATCAGTATGGCCATAGATCAGCTATACACATCCAGATGTGTACATAGAAATATTAGAGAAAAGTCAGAAAGGCCTTTCTTTTCCTCAAAAAATAATTAAAATTAAAGTGTCATACAATGCTTAAACATCAGTGGTAGGGATGAGCGAATTTCGTGATTTGACATTCGGGTTTGTGTTGTGATATAATCTGAATTGCATTATGGATTCCGTTACCACCGACCATAACTCAATTCCATGATGGAATGCATAACTGAATGACTTTAGAGCTATTCCGTTATTCATTCCGTCATAATAGAAGTCTATGGCCTGCATAATGGATCCGTCCGGTTTCCGTTATGCTGGAGTACTCTCCTGCATAACGGAAACCGTACCGATTCGTTATGCAGGCCATAGACTTCTACTATGATGGAATGAATAACGGAATGCATCTAAAGGCATTCAGTTATGCATTCCGTCATGGAATTGCATTATGGTCCGTGGTAACGGAATCCATAACACAGTTCAGATTATACAACTACACGAACCCGAACTCTAATTTCAAAATATGAAATTCGCTCATCCCTAATCAGTGGCCAAATATCCATGCCGTACAGTACTGAAATATAATTGCAATGCCACGTAATAATAGTGTCCAGAGGGTACCACTTTACCACATTTTATTTAAACACTACAAATGTTCGATGTGAACTCCCTACAGTTGCGTGCCAGCATATTTTTGTATTCAAATCCTGTGACTTTAGGGACAGATACACTAAGGTTACTTTCACACTAGCATTATTTTTTTCTGGCATTGAGTTCCGTCCTAGGGGCTCAATACCGGAAAAAAACTGATCAGTTTTATCCTAATGCATTCTGAATGGAGAGCAATCCGTTCAGGATGTCTTCAGTTCAGTCTTTTTGCCTTTTCAGGACGGAGATAATACCACAGCATGCTGCGGTTTTATCTATGTCCAAAATTCCGGAATTCTGCATTTTTGCCCATTGAAATGCATTAATGCCGGATCCGGCCCCGAGTGTTCCGGAAAAATGGATCCGATTTTGCGGTCTGCGCATGCTCAGACCGCAAAAAATTTTAAAAATAAATGCCGGATCCGTTTTTCCGGATAACACTGGAGAGACTGATCTGGCATCTCAATGCATTTGTCAGACGGATCAGGATCCTGATCAGTCTGACAAATGCCATCAGTTTCCATACGTTTTGACGGATCCGGCAGGCAGTTACGGCGACGGAACTGCCTGCCGGAATTCTCTGCCCCAAGTGTAAAAGTACCCTAAAGCAGATTTGCTGTTAAAAATGCGCCACATTGTGCACCGAAAAACTGGTGCATGCTTAGCATCACATTTACTGTTTTACACACTTTTCCTATAATAAATGCTATTTGCTGAAGTGGCAAAACCCCTTTAAACTACGCCAGCAAGGGAGCCATAAACTGGTGTGGAAAATGATGAATGAGATCGGCTGGCCGGCCTGCTCTGTTCCCCGCTCACACAGCTCCCCCTTTTTCTTCCGCTTCAGAAAAGTGGCATCAGCGAGGTAAAGGCACAGATTTTGTCGCAAAACACCTTTGCGACAAAACCTGCGACTTTAATATGCCACAAAGTGGCATAAAACAATATATATAGGCGGGCATTTCTGCGTGTGTGTGTTTTTAAATACTACAAAACTAAAAATGCCATTAAGGTCCCTGCGAACAATCGAGAATTCTTTTTTACAGTAGAAAAAAGGCAGAATAACCACTTGCATTTTTTTATTTTATTTTTTTGCCCAACTTGTCTTTTTGTGGCCCTTTTATTTTTTTTTTATATAGGATACTGCATTTTTTTATTTCTTTTTTTACACAAACTCCACCTAACGAACAAAAACTCGGGGAGCAAAAAACGCTTGTTTCCTGCCTTTGTTTCCCATACAACTTCAGCTAACATCTGGAGATGGGATTTGGGGATTTTGTACTGCAAAAAATGCCACTAAAAACACAAAAGCGCAGAAAAACGGCAGCGTAAACCTGCGTGTAAGCACCTTCCAAAAATATTTGAAGTACAGGCATTTACAAATGTTGTTAAACACTGTGAAGGAGTTCACATCCCCGTTATTTTTCCGTTCTTCTGATCTGTCAGAAGAACAGAAAGATAAAAAAAAAAATTTAAATAATGATTCTGTGTAGGGATGAGCGAATCGACTTCGGATGAAACATCCGAAGTCGATTTGCATTAAACTTCGTTCTAATGCTGTTCGGAGCAGGAGCTTTGTACACTATTAGAATGTATTGGCTCCGATGAGCCAAAGTTATTGCTCCGATGAGCCGAAGTGGTACCTTGGAACCGAACCCAAGTACGGAAAATAGTTTTTTTGCAGTACAAATTAATTTATGATGTTATTGATGTTAGACTTCGCGATGTTAGACTTCGCGAAGCAATAACTTCGGCTCATTGGAGCCAATACATTCTAATACTGTACGAAGCTCCTGCTCCGCACAGTATTAGAACGAAGCCTTATGCGAATCAACTTCGGATGTTTCATCGGAAGTTGATTCGCTCATCCCTAATTCTTTGCATCAGTTGTGCACGTTTGGCATCCATTTGAGCCATTTCCATCAAAGATCCGTTATTTCAGACGGAAGAAAAAGTACTGCATGCAAGACTTTTTTATTTTTTTTTTCCTTCTGAAATAACTAATCTCTGTCTCAAACAGATGCGAAATGTGCATAACTGATGCACAGAATCCATTTTTTTTTTTTGTTTACAGGATCCGTTTTATTTTCTTTATTTTTCTGTTCTTCTGACGGATCATCATAACTGATGTGAACTCCCTCTGCAATGACCTGCAATCGTTGCGAGCATGTTAACAATACACAGGTGTACACGGTAGCTTTTTTTCTATCTACAAGATGGCTTCCAATGTTCTCTTCTATAATTAGTTCTTAGTATTCAACCTTTTGCAAAATTGCTTGTATCCCCTAAATCCAGTAATGCGGTTTCCAGTAAGTTTAATATAGAGTAATGCCAAATTCTTGTAGAAGGTGGAGGAGAAAGATGACTTTCTGTCCTGGTTACTGTGATGACTTCCAGATCATCCATTGCTTCAGGCACAGTTTGGTCACCCTTATGTCTCTGTGACCCTTCCTAACCTGCGCTGGTCAGCAGGCTAAATCTGGTGTCAGTATTGTTTACTTGGCCGAGACTGATGGCATCCAGGTGGACCCTTCTGTGCTGCTACTTTGGAACTCTTCTTGTCTGATCCTAGTTTGGGACCTTTCTGCTGTAGTAGCAGTTTCTTGCAAATATCCTAATCTCAGTGCAATTTCTGTAGACTTGTGCACCTAACTGTATTATTTATTAATTTACTTTTGTGGTTTAGGCTGCATCTTCTTGACATGACGCAAAGGTCTTTTTTTTGCAATTCTTATGCCCCAGAAAATGTGAAGATTTTTTTTGGTCCTTCTCATTAGACATCATCCTTGTCCTTGGAGATTTATAGGACTTTCTTTGTAAACATTATTCCATTAATTCCATTAAATAGCTAGTCTGTTCTAAACCTCTTTGACCTTGACAGTCCTGTTGAAGATGTTGATGACTCTGAGTGAACATTCCTACCACATCCTACATAACATGTAGTACTGGCCACATCACAAATTTGCTACTATGAGAGTAATTGTAGAGAGCATATAATGTTTTACTGAATAGATAACTACACTTAAGTGGGTCACCAACACTAAGGCATTTTAATTACAGCTGGGGCTACACAATCAAAGTTTTCAGAAAATGTAGTTTTTATTTATTTAAGGAATTGTGCATCTAGATTCTTTATCTTGGAAGTGACATATAGAGCAACATATACTGTATATGGCAAAGTGATAAGAAATGGAAAAAAAAATTTGTTTAGAGAGGGGGAATTTCAGATATGCAACAGCCTGTCTTCTTTGTAACCCAGGAGGAGATTGTCCCGTTCTGTGCGGATGCTGAAAAGCTAGGTCATTTGCTTTAAAAGAAAAAAAAAGGTATATATTCATTATCATGTAAATGTAAAAGGAGCTATATGGATGCCATATGTACAAATCTGTACTAATGGATTCTTGTGCATATGGCATAGGATGGTGCATGTCACTCAACCTCTGTATGCTGCTGTATGACATTGGAGGCATGTGGAGGAACAGTAAAAGGCTTCATGGGGAGACCTACTACAGCTACATACAAAACTGAACTATAATACAGCCATGTACATGAGATATGACTTATCATTGATTTGAGATCTTGGGTAACAGCACTGCAAAATCCAATATAATCTCCCAGCGACCCTTCCTATTCTGCGTACTTAAAGGGGTTCTCCGGGAATTAAGAAAATTAAAATACTTAAATAATACTTTATAATAAATATATTCCCAAATACCTTTCATTATTTATAATGGCTCATGTTGTATAGGGAGCAATCATCAGGGGAAACAGAAGGGGGTAAACAAAATGGCTGCTCTGTCCTGTTAGTACATACTAATCACACAGCAGTACAAGTTAAGCCTTATTCACACGTCCGTGTCAGCGCGCAAATCCGTGAGCAGGTGGTGATGCATCCATGAAGGATCAGTGTTGGGTCCGTGTGTCCGTTTTTTGCTGTCCATGTTGGATCAGTGTATTACTGACACTGAACAGCTGAAATATATAATTTTCAAAGCATCTCTTCTTAATGATCCATGAAACACATACAACACGAATGACATCCATATTGCATCCGTGATTTTCACTGACTCATAGACTATAATTGACGCGATTGATCCATGAACACAGACAAAATAGAGCATGCATCCGTGCTAAAAACACTGACCCACGGACCGTGCTAAAACACTGGTGTGTGAATACACACATGAAAATGAATGGGGACGTGTGCTGTCCGTGGAGAACACAGACATGTGAATGAGGGCTTAACTTCACATCACTGAGCTAAAGAGCTGTCCCATCTCTGCTCTACCTGTCAGGGGTTATGATCCTGAATACAGATAAGATCTTCAGCTGAATCTCTGTAGGAATAAAGTTCATGAGGAGACATGAAGTATGGACAGGACAGATTGTGGGCTGTGGTAATGGAGACTGCATATAAGAGCTGCTGCTCATTATCCACACCCTCCCCTCTGTACTTAATTTCTCCTCATGAACTCCATTCTTAGGCCTCATGCACACGACCGTTCTGTTTTTTGCGGTCCGCAAACCACGGTTCCGCAAAAAACAGAAGCCGTCCGCGTGCCTTCCGCAATTTGAGGAACGGAACAGGCGGCCCATTGTAGACATGCCTATTCTTGTCCGCAAAACGGACAAGAATAGGACATGTTCAATTTTATTTTTGCGGGGCCACGGTGCCAAAACGGTGGCTCAGATGCGGACCGAAACAACGGCCGTGTGCATGAGGCCTTACAGAGATTAAGCTGAAGATCTTATCAGCTCTATACTGACAAACAGAGCAGAGAGGACGATGAGGCAGCTCTTTAGCTCAGTGTTGTAAAGTAACTTGTCCTGCTGTGTGAGGACAGGTTTTGTGTGCACCAATAGGACGGCGGCCATTTTATTTCTTCTAATGATTGCTCCCTAGACAAAACGAGCCATTATAACTAATGAAAAGTATTTGGGAATATATTTATCATAAATTAATATTTAAGTATTTTCACTTTCTTAATTGCCGGAGAACCTCTTTAACTTGGGCAGCCTCCCAGTCACCATACATATGGCAATAGTCAATTATTCCAAGGCACTGGAATTTTTATAAAAGATGCTTTAATTGAAATCTCCATTAAAGCAACAAATATTGCGATGTTTTGGCCACACTCAGCCTTTATCAAGCAAAACTAGTGATGTTATATATCAAGTTGAAACAATTACTTGGATAATCCACAGCTTGACACAAATATGTTCCCATGACTGCTTGTAAACATGTAAGATATCTATTATGTCCTCCACTGAAACTACACAGCTCCAAAAACTGCACAGTTGATGTCAATGGGAACCGCGCTGTAGTAAAGAGCGTCATCCACTACAAATGTTGACAATGCTATGTAGTTCAGGCTCCGACTTCTAGTGACAGAGCTACACCCAATCTTCTGGTCGGCAGGGATATGGGGTGTCGCCAATCTTTTTTTTTGTTTGTTTTTTAAATCAGATAATTTTTATTGAATTTTTTGTAAATTGCAAAAATACAGAGAAAGAAAATAGTCTGTACAATATACATGCAGCAGTCAATAAAAGTATTACCAAAGCATTACATGATCGGTCATAGAATTAATTCCATGAATACAATATGTATCATCAAGCCTATTAGAAGACGTACATAAGATCAAGTAATATTATTACACAGTATACCTTGTACAAACCAAATTTCCCACCCAATACGGTTTATAAACAAAAGACCGTCCCTCCCTACCCAACTAAAGCCCATTCACCCCCCACCCGAGCGATGGAACGGGTCCGACCTCCAAAATCGGTTACATTATCAATACTTCCATTGGTGTACTTCTCTTATCCGTTTAACAGGCCACTTCACACCGATCTTATGTTGTTCTAATCACCTTCAGACAGCACATATCCAAAGCTCGCCAATCAGTTTGTGATGGCCTATCTTGAGGATAACCAATTTCTGACATCTGCCGTACATGTACAGCAGATATCTTGGCACCAAAGCCACTGGGTTTTTGCTATTTTAAACAGCACACACTCAAGGTTGTTTAAAACTCCTCAACTGCCGTGGTCAATTGTGAACACGGCATCTGAGAGGCTCTTCAGGGACCCAACCGACTTCCCCGAGCTGAGATTGGGGAAGCTGTCCATTCACTGTGGTAGCCTCTGTCCCTCTGAAGGATTCGAGGCTACCACAGCAATAGTTCTTATGGAGTCCTGCCCTTCATAAGAACGTATTGAATGTCCCATAGGCTGCAATGGTAATTTATTACAGTCTGAGATTAGTGATCTAACGATCGCATGTTCAAGTCCCAGGGTGACGCTAGGAAAGCTTGTTCCCGTTGCGGCCTGCTATTGGCTGCAGCCCCATTGCTGGATGTTTTCATCTACACGACAGGGAGATGCGGCGGCTGTGCCGGCATCAGAAGCGACTCGGGTAATGGGGAGCGAGGTAAGTACAATCTGTGTGAAGGGCATTTTAGGTCTTGGATAACTTCTTTAATCTATATGTACATTTTATCTATTATTTTTAATTTTAATAAACAGCTGATGATCATCATTTCCCGCCTAGACTGCTGCAACATTCTCCTCTGTGGCCTTCCATCTAGCACTCTCGCACCCCTCCAATCTATCCTCAACTCTGCTGCCCGACTAATCTACCTCTCACCCTGTTACTCCTTTGCCTCTCCCCATTGCCCAGCAAATTCAGTTCAAAATACTAACAAATACATACAAGGCCGTCCCGAACCTGTCCCCTCCCTACATCTCTGAGCTACTTTCCCGATACATCCCCACACGCAATCTCCGATCCTCCAAGATTTTTCCCGTGCATCCCCCACACTCTGGAACTCGCTACCCCAACATATCAGACTCTCACCTACAGTGGAATCCTTCAAAAGAAACCTAAATACCCACCTCTTCAGGCAAGCCTACAACCAGTGACCCTGCTGCCTCTATACCGCCATGACCAACTTCACCCGCACCTACTGTGTCCTTCTCCCATACCATGTAGATTGTAAGCCCTCACGGGCAGGGCTCTCTCTCCCTCTGTACCAGTTTGTAACTCGTCTTGTTCATGCTTAGTGCAATTGTCTGTATTATGTATGTATGCCCTTATCATAGGTACAGCGCTATGGTATGAATGGCGCTTTAATAATAAATAATATTAATAATGATCTTGTGCAGCTGAGAGTGAAAAGGTTAATGATATCAGTAGATTGGGCGAGCACTGAGCCTTGCTTTCCTTGTGAGGACTCTGAATGCTGCTCCAGTAGTTTATTTTCTGTTCCTCTGAAGACGGCTCTGGCATGATTAGTGCATCTTCCTGTTTTCTACCTATTCCACCCTGCTATCTGCACTTCTGAAAACATCACTGAAGTTGAAACATGACTTCAGGAATGTTCTGTTTATGTGTACTCTTGGCCTATAGGCTTCTTTTAATTGGATGCAACAGAAAAGGGATCACCAAGTAGATGGATATCTTTGCATAGCAGAGAGAGGTGCTTCTGCTCACATGCATCGCTCATAAACCATTAGGAAAAATAAGAGACCTTTTTTTGTTAATTACTAAACTCCTGGTGACAGACTAGACGTGCCTGTTAAAACTTGTGTGGCAATTTATGGATTAGACGCCACACCTCTGGGGAACATCCGTACCAGGACTGTTTTTGTTGTTGGAGACAGTGCTTGTTTAAAATCGGTGATTTTCTTTACCAGACTAAAACTGCGGGTGACATACAGTTAACCCTACAACATATGTGTTAGCAGACCAGATGGGGAGGAGGGAGGTCGTGGAGCATCTGAGAGCTTCACCACTGTAGAAAACCACAGCTAAATGATGGATTGAAAACATGACATTGTTACCTGCGACAGAAGGAACGCCTGAAAACGAATACATTCGGGGTGGATTCATACATGCCATAATGCTGCGGAGATGCCACAGTGGATTTCCATACAGCAAATCTGCAGTGTTGTACAGTACCAGCAAAGTGGATGAGATTTCAAGAAATCTCATACATACAGCTTTAAAAAGATTGCTATGTAAACTGACCTGCGGTGCGGATTTGCAATCTACACTGTCAATTTATGGTGTGGAATTCCACTGCGGATTTCACCCTTTGCAATGTAGAGGGTGAAATCCACAGCCATTTGCATGGCAAAAACCACATGTGATTCTTGTGATTTTCTCTGCCCTTTTTGCCACAGATTTATGAGATGTTAATACCGATGACCGATCCAAAGGATAGCCGACATCCGGGACCCCCGTCAATCAGCTGTTTAAGAAGACACCGGTGCTCCTGTTAGCGAGGCGGCCTTCTCCAGCTTTTCCTAGGCCAGTGATAACCCATTCATCGGTCATGTAGCCTTGGAGCAGCTCAGCCCTATAGAAGTGAATGGGGCTGAGCTGTGATACCAAGCACAGCCGCTCTACAGTGTACGGCGCCGGGCTCGGTAAGCTGCGAGAAGGCTGCGGCCGCTGCCTTCTCAAAGAGCTGATTCGTGGGGGTTTGACACCACACATTTTTAGAATTGCATTTCGGCTCTAGGTGTCAAAATGTACAACCTTTTCACAAAAGCTTTGCTAAGTGTTTAATTTGAACTTATTAAATTCATATGGCAGCAGTGGTTTGAATTAGTAGTAAAGCTGACCACACTTTGACTGTATTTACATCTCTATTTCTGAGATCCGGCGCAAATGCCAGCTTTCGGCCGGACAAAAAAACATGTATGCAACAGTTTTTGTCTGGCTAGAACTTGACATTTATGCAAGAAATCGGCTGGATCCCTCCTGGACCTCATTGCAATGAAGTAGAGGATCTGGCATTCTGCTCTGTGCTGGAACAGCCTGCAGGATTTCCGAATGGAGATGTGAACGAAGCTATACACATAAGGCCTCATGCACACGACTGTTTTTTTCCACTGTCAGTGATTTTGGCTTCAGTGGTCCGTGTCCGATTTTGCTTCAGTTGTGTTTCCTTGTGTATTTCTTTTTTTTTGTTTGACAGGGGGGAAAAAAGGAAGGTTAATGAAAAGTGTAATTTTATTGCACCAAGGTCTTGTAGAAAAAAACGGACGCGGACACAGATGACATACCAGTTGTGCATCTGTTTTTTTCGACAGACCCATTGACTTGAATGGGTCCGTCCTCCGTTTTCCACTGACAAGAATAGGACAGGTTATATTTTTTTGACGGACTGGAATCACAGATCACGGACGCGGAGAAAAAACAGAGGACTATCAGTTTTTTTTCACAGCTCCATAGAAATGAACTGTGAAAAATGACGGAACGGACGCGGATGCACACAACGGTCGTGTGCATGAGGCCTTAGGGTCCATTCACACGTCTGCAATTTCGTTCCGCATTTTGCATCTTCCGGGTCTGCAATTTCGTTCCGCATTTTGCATCTTCCGGGTCTGCAATTCCGTTCCTGAAAAAATAGCGGACAAGAACAGGCATATTCTATTAGTGCCGGCAATGTGCGGTCCGCAAAATGCGGAATGCTCATTGCTGCTGTCCGTGTTTTGTGGATCCGAAAAACACGTTACAAATGTGTGAATGGACCCTAAGATGTGGTTAATCAATTGTAGGTAGGATAGTTCTAGGCAATTCATGGCTTCAAGCTAAATAAAATCACTTAGACCTCTTGCACACGACCGTGTGTCCCCCGTGGCCATAATGCAATACACGGGACACCGGCCGTGTGCATTCTGCATCACTAAATCACTGATGTGGACCCATTCGCTTGAATGGGTCTGCAAATTCGGAGATACGGAACGGAACCACGGAACAGAAGCACGGAGTGCTTTCATGGGGTTCCGTTCCGTGCTTCCGTTCTGCAAAAAGATAGAACTTGTCCTATCTTTTTGCGGAATGAATGGATCGCGGACCTCATTCAAGTGAATAGGGTCGCGCTCGGCATGCGGCTGGCCCACGTTCGTGTGCAAGAGGTTTTAGGCGCCTTTGGTTCCTGAGTCTACGCATTTGGGAGTCAAAAATGATAATGCACCTAAAAATAAAAATGTCAGATTGCTGAAAAACTTTTCATGTAGTTATGACTCAGGCAGATATGTAAATAATAATGGGTGTGGTCTGATTAGACACTGGGACTTGCCAAAAAAGGGCCTAAGAGTGCTTCCCCCACTGCCTTATTAAAAGGCTCTCAGAGGCTACTTTGGGTAGTATACCTCTTGGTGAAAGGTCGTTGACTGCTAGACATGTCTCTCTGACTCGCTCAAAGATATTTTGCTCAGTTGACAGACTTTGAGAGGAGGCATATCATTGGACTGAGAGAAGCAGTGTGATTGTTTTGACGAATTACAAGCGATCCAAGGGTACTTTCACACTTGCGGCAGGACGGATCCGACAGGCTGTTCACCCTGTCGGATCCGTCCTTCCGCTATTTCGCCGTGCCGCCGGACGAAAGGAGGTTCTAGTACTCTTTTGGTCCACCTCTAGCCTAGATACCAGAGGAGACATGATTGGGCATGGAGACATACAGGTTCTGTACAGTATCCACTGTCTGGCACGTTAGGAGCCTGTACACCATGTGTGCATGCCCTCACGTAACCACTGCTCCCAAACCTAACAACTAGATTAGAACGGCTAAGGGTACTTTCACACTTGCGGCAGGACGGATCCGACAGGCTGTTCACCCGGTCGGATCCGTCCTTCCGCTATTTCGCCGGGCCGCTGCTCCATCCCCGAAAGGCCGCCGGACTAAAAGTTCTGCACGTCCGACTTTTTAGTCCGGCGGCCTCTCACCGCGAACTGCCGTACTGCGCCGGAGCTCCGCCCCCGTCCCCATTATAGTCAATGGGGACGGAGCGGCGGCACGGCGAAATAGTGGAAGGACGGATCCGACATGGTGAACAGCCTGTCGGATCCGTCCTGCCACAAGTGTGAAAGTACCCTTAGCCGTTCTAATCTAGTTGTTAGGTTTGGGAGCAGTGGTTACGTGAGGGCATGCACACATGGTGTACAGGCTCCTAACGTGCCAGACAGTGGATACTGTACAGAACCTGTATGTCTCCATGCCCAATCATGTCTCTTCTTGTATCTACGCTAGAGATGGACCAAAAGGGTACTAGAACCTCCTTTCAAACGTTATCTTTTCGCTCTAATATTATAATAATCATTTACATCTATTATCATTACATTCACACATAGAAAGTTTAACTAGATTTCAACAATTCCTTCTTGGTGCGTGATATTTTTTTTATATATTTTTTTTGGAACTGAATGTATTTAATAATCAACATTAAGTGTAAAGTAAAATAAATAAATGCATGTGGGCTGATCAACTGCAGCTTTTAGAGAGGACCTGTCATTTCTCCTGGCACCAACCGTTTGCATTCCCCATGAAACAACAACTATGGAACATCTTGTCTTATGACTCTGTTGTCCCATTCTTTTAATATTCCTACTAAAAGCTTATGAATGAATTGCCAGTTGGGTGTTACCAGTTGGGGTTTCCATGCACGTCCTGACACTGGCTGTATTAACCAAGCAGTATCAGACCATGCAGGGACGCAGCTCCTTTAAGATCTTTGCTTGGAGCCAGGGAAGGGAACATAAAGGGTTTTTCCAGGAGTTTAATACTGATGACCTATCTTCAGGATAGGTCATCATTATCAGATGGGCAGGCGTCCAACTCCTGGTACCCCCACTGATTAGCTGTTTGAGGTGATGACACTCCTGTGAGCACAATTTACCAAGCACAGCATCATACATTGGATAGCTTCTGTGCTTGGTATTGCAGTTCAGCCCCATTCACTTGAATTGGACTGAACTGCACCTAGGCCATGTGATCGATGAACGTGACGTCGCTGGCCTAGGAGGGGGCTGCAGCACTTACAGGAGCACCGCAGCCTCTTCAAACAGCTGATCGGCAGGGGTCTCAGGAGTCAGTTCCCCACTGATCAGGTACAGATGACCTATGCTGAGGATTGGCCATCAATATTAAAATCTTGGACAACTCCTTTAGGAAAAGGTGCCCTAAAATGTGCTTCTCACAAAGTTGTACAGGATGCATAATCGGCTTTCCATTCATGGCCAGCAAGCAGAGATATTAAAATGGGGAAGATTTAAAACACATTATCATGATTTCCATTTTTATAACATGGGAAACTTCTTGTATATCACTGCAAAAATGTCTGTGTTGTATAAACAAGAGGCAAATTCATATTAGTTGCTTAAATTCCTTGATAGGACGTCCTCCGGAAGGAATGCAATACATATATATTTTTTTTTTCTCTGTGACTACCTCCATATGACTCTGCTGACCAAATGATGTCCTTTGAAGGACTGTTTGAAGAGGTGCACAGAAGGCTTTCAAAGGTACAAGTATATGTGTCCTTAGGTTGTAATCCAACTGTCGCATATACCCTTCAATTTACATAGCCTTCAGCAACGCTAAAGTGCCCCATAAATCCGCTGAATGGCTCACAATGCGATGATTGACTGTGTGGGATACCGAAGCAGCACCACCAGTGTACAAGACAGGCAACCCTGCCATGACCTTCTCCTAAAGGGTATTAAGTGGGGCTTTCTGCTGCTCTCCTGGGCTATTATCAGCTCACTCAAAGTGAAGATTTTTGTCTCTGTTTACCTTTCCTAAAAGTGACTGTTTGCCCCCTTCTGATGCCTGTCCTCAGTTCATGGCTATGTGAGGGGACAGGGGGATGTGTGAAGCCAAGGTCAAAGTAGATTTGCTCTTTCATGCATACACGTGTTTTTTCTTTTGCACATGGACATTTATTTGAGATGGACTTTTCTTGCAAATTTTGTTTATTTATAGTAACACATGCAAATATAGACATTAAAATAAATCATGTCATAATAGAGTTAACTAACTCTAAGTAAGGCTACTTTCACACTTGCGGCAGAGTGATCCGGCAAGCAGTTCCGTTGTCTGAACTGCCTGCCGGATCCGGCAAAACGTATGCCAACTGATGGCATTAGTAAGGCCTCATGCACACGACTGTGCCGTTTTTTGCGGTCCGCAAACCGCGGATCTGCAAAAAACGGAAGCGGCCCATTGTAGAAATGCCTATTCTTGTCCGCAAAACGGACAAAAATAGGACATGCTATATTTTTTTTGCTGGGCCACGTAAGGGAGCAAAGGATGCAGACAGCACACAGAGTGCTGACCGCATCTTTTGCGGCCCCATTGAAGTGAATGGGTACGCACCCGAGCCGCAAAAACTGCGGACATGCGGTGCATGAGGCCTAAGGCCTCTTTCACACTTGCGTTGTCCGGATCCGGCGTGCACTCCACTTGCCGGAATTACACTCCGGATCCGGAAAAACGCAAGTGTACTGAAAGCATTTGAAGACGGAACTTTCAGTGTTACTATGGCACCCAGGACGCTATTAAAGTCCTGGCTGCCATAGTAGGAGCGGGGAGCGGGGGAGCAGTATACTTACAGTCCGTGCGGCTCCCGGGGCGCTCCAGAATGACGTCAGAGCGCCCCATGCGCATGGATGACGTGATCCATGTGATCACATGATCCATGCGCTTGGGGCGCCCTGACGTCACTCTGGAGCGCCAGGGGAGCCGCACGGACGGTAAGTATACTGCTCCCCCGCTCCCTGCTACACTTTACCATGGCTGCCAGGACTTTAGCGTCCCGGCAGCCATGGTAACCATTCAGAAAAAGCTAAATGTCGGCTCCGGCAATGCGCCTGAAACGACGTTTAGCTTAAGGCCGGATCCGGATCAATGCCTTTCAATGGGCATTAATTCCGGATCCGGCCTTGCGGCAAGTGTTCCGGATTTTTGGCCGGAGCAAAAAGCGCAGCATGCTGCGGTATTTTCTCCGGCCAAAAAACGTTCCGTTCCGGAACTGAAGACATCCTGATGCATCCTGAACGGATTTCACTCCATTCAGAATGCATTGGGATAATCCTGATCAGGATTCTTCCGGCATAGAGCCCCGACGACGGAACTCTATGCCGGAAGACAAGAACGCAAGTGTGAAAGAGATAAATGCTACGGTTTTATCTTTTGCCTGATCAGTCAAAATGACTGAACTGAAGACGTCCTGATGCATCCTGAACGGATTACTCTCCATTCAGAATGCATGGGGATATACCTGATCAGTTCTTTTCCGGCATTTAGCCCTTTTGACGGAACTCAGTGCCGCAAAAGAGAAACGCTAGTGTGAAAGTACCCTAAATTGAAATAATAATAGTAAGTGTTATAAAGCAAGAAAAATCCAGTGTATGACTTTACAAAAACAGTAGCATATATTCTAGTGATATAAGGACTTTTCTAATGAGTAGTAACAGCTATGGAATTATAGCATCTTATGACTGTACCAAATAAAAAATTGGCAATTTCGACTTTTTCACACATCTTTGTCAGTGATGACGGCCAGTGTTTCATCTGTGAAGATGTCTGTGAAGGGTACGTGTGTCAGTTTTTTTTTTTTTCCCTCAATGTGTCATCCATATTTCACGTGCCCTACTAGGCTGAAAAAGGGATTTCCAGAGTATCTCCTAAGGGCTCATGCACACGACAATGTGCTGGCCGGGCCCATGCTGCGGACCGCAATGCACGAGCACCCGCATGCGGATCGCGGACCCATTCACTTGAATGGGGTCCGCGATCCGCATCTGACGGTTAGCACTGCGAAAAAGTAGTGCATGCACTACTTTTTTTGTGGTGTGGAGGTACGGACAGAAAACCCACGGAAGCACTCTATAGTGCTTCCGTCGGCTTCTGATCCGTGCCTACGATCCGCACTGCATCTCCCAGATTGCGGACCCATTTAAGTTAATGGGTACACATGCCTGTGTATTGCGGACGACCCGCTGCATGCAGGCCGCAATACGGCAGCGGCCGTAAGCATGAGCCCTAACAATGGTCACTGACAGAACACGGATGCCATAGTTTTCACTCGCCCATAGACCTTAATTGGCATGTTCATTCCACATCATGGACCAAAGTAGTGCGTGTTTGTTGGTTTTCCAGTGACTTGTATTAATGAATATAAACATATTAAAATCAATGGATCCATGTACACCATTAATACTTTCAGCCATTAGCAATGTAGACCAACTAAACAGTGCGGTCTTCATTAGTTTAATTAGAGCTCATACTGCCACGTGCTACTCAACCGTAATAGGGAACGGCCACATGGTCACGTTTCCTGATGCAGTAAAGGTCCAGCTGGGTGTTACCAGTTGGGGGGGGGGGGGTCCCTGCACAGTCTGACACCAGCAGCACTGATTGGACAGCATTAGACTGTGCAGTGAACACTGCCCACTTGGTAACTTCCAGATTAGAGGAGTAACACAACGCAGTGATAAAGATGGATGCTCCAGAATTGTCATTTCATGTGGAATACAATCATTTGGTAAAACAGACATGTCAGCAGAGGCGACAGGTCCTCTTTAAAATCTGCACCGCGTGTCAAGTGAAGTACAGATTCAGACGTTGACTCTCTGTGCAGCATGTGGATGACAGTTGTTAAAATCTTCTCCGCTTCACTGCTACTGTAAATGCTGTGGATTTTCTGCACTCCGTACCCTATTTGTTCTTGTGGATCAACCAGAGCACAGAAAATTGATTCTTTTTCAACGTTTCGGCTTTCTAAGCAGCAATGTGAAATCAGTAGAGGGTTGTGTTTCCAGAACACATATCTGGGGAATGTTGGACAGTGCACTGTGAAATTCAAATTGTCCTCACAGGTGCTTTATATTTTCACGTGGAACCTTTCTGGCTCCATATGATGAGGCTTTAGTTTGTGCACTTCACAAAGTTTGCTTCTTTTCAGAATAAAAGTGATCCCTCTGGAAACAGAAATTGGCTTCCTATAGGACCAAGCTGAAAGGGCACTTTTCATGTGGTACCGCAGTCTGAGCCATGGACAGCATGTTATAGAGCAGAAGGAGGTGAGACTATCCGTACATAGTTTTCTGGAGACTGTTCTGTATAAATTCCAGTCTAGTGGGTAGTCGCATTCAGCGCCGTTAGAGTTGGAGCGCGCTCACAGAACTAGTCTAAAATGAACAGCGTTTTAGATTAATAGATGGCAATTTATACAGAATCTATATATCAGTCTTTATATCTGTCCAGCTTCCCGTGCTCTGTAATATGCTGGCTGCAGAGCAGACTGCATCTTCACCATGGCTTGTTCCTCTGGTGCAGTCTCTCTGGCCATCTGTGCATGGTACTCTGGTAACAGGTAAGTTAGGCCTCATGCACACGACCGTTGTTTTATTCCGTGTCCGTTGTTCCGTTTTTCGTGATTTTCTGTGGACCCATTGACTTTCAATGGGTCCGTTGAAAACTCGGCTAATGCACCGTTTGTCGTCCGTGGTTCCAGTCCGTCCAAAAAATATAACTTGTCCTATTTTTTTCACGGAAAATGGTTCGTGGACCCATTCAAGTCAATGGGACCGTGAAAAAACGCCGAGGCACACAAGATTGTCGTCCACGTCCGTTTTTTTCCTATCATTTGCATGGCAAACTTGACTTAGACTTTTTTTTACTTTCCTTCATGTCTGGAACCCCATTTTGCAGAACGGAACACAACAACGGTCGTGTGCATGAGGCCTTAATGGAATATTAAGCCCTTCACAACCACCACTGTACATATACGGCAGAAGTCTGTGGTTTAAAAATGAAGTCAGCTCGTGAGCGGAGCAGGCACAACGGTCGCCAGAGTTCTGTTTTAAAAAGCAGACACCCGTCGTTAATGTCGGTGACAGCGTTGATCACAGACATTTAACCCCTCAGGTGCCATGGTCCATTGTGAACACACCATCTGAGGCGGCATTCCCTGGGAGCACTGTGCTCTCAGGGCCCAAATGGCTTCCCTACTCAGATCGGGGAAGCCAGGGAAGTAGCTATAGGGGAAGTGTCTGATTTGGGGCCCAAACTCAGAAGGGACCCACCCAGGGTGAGGGCTAAATGATGATATTGTCAGGGCCCCCACAACCGTATTATACAAAGACATTATATACAGTGACACTGTAAGAAATGGACTGAGAGGCTGCCGGGTCTCATCTGAGAGAGTGATCTTAACTAGCCACTGGAGTGGGGGTTGCACAGGAGTAGGGAATTGAAAATACATTTCTGGGGGGGTGCTCCTTTCAAATATTTGCTGTGGGGCCCAGTCATTTATAGTTAAGTCACTAGGGCAGTGCTTCTCAATTATTTTCTGTCATGCCCCCCCCCCCCCCCCCCCCCCTAGGAAGAAGAAAACATTTTGCGCCCCCCGCGCGACTGTAAATAGTATCATTTGTCTATAAAATTGTTATAAGTACACCTCTGCATAACACTGTATCCTTATTAACGTATAAGAGAATAAAAAAAGAAAGAAATGTGGATCGGACACAAACTTATGGGGGGATCTGTGGATGACTGACACTTATGGGGGGGATCTGTGGATGACGGACACTTATGGGGGATCTGTGGATGACGGACACTTATGGGGGGATCTGTGGATGATGGACACTTATGGGGGGATCTGTGGATGACGGACACTTATGGGGGGGATCTGTGGCTGGCACTGTTACAGGGGGATCTGTGGCTGGCACTGTTATATATGTGCCATCCACAGACCCCCCACCCCATAACAGTGCCATCCACAGTGCCCCCCCACCCCATAACAGTGCCATCCACAGGGCCCCCCCAGCCCATAACAGTGCCATCCACAGATTCCGTGTGCCCGCCGCCGCCGTTTAAAGTTATTAAACATGCCCCCCTCACTCCTAATAGTACCGTATATCCGAATTTCTTCTGTATAATGCCGGCAGGCGGGCCGGCGCGTCCCTCAGTGACGTCACTTGTCTGCGCCGCCTGCTTCATTCATAAAGCAGGCGGCGCAGGCACGTAACATCACTGAGGGACGCGCCGGACGCCCGGCCTGCCTGCCGGCATTATACAGAAGAAATTCGCACACCCCAAAGGCCGGCCCTGAACAAGCCCCCCTTTACGGAGCCTGGCGCCCCACTATTTGAGAAGCACTGCACTAGGGGAAGCAGTTAATTCTCTGTTACAGGCAGGGTTCGATAGGAACATAGCAATTCTCCCATACACTGGTAATCTGTTGCAGTGTAAAGCCTCATTCACACATCAGTGTTTTGGTCAGTGATTTACATCATCGATTGTGAGCCAAAACCAGGTTTGAGTACATAGATTGTACAACGCAAATTCCTATGACTTAAGGAATAAAGAGATTCTATTGATTGCGTGAAACTTGCTGTTGATACATAAATATATATCCATGTTGGATGTTAGCGACCTTTATGACTTGTATCACATACATATTATTGCTCATATGTACTGATATACCTGTTTTTATTTTGTGAAAAATGTAAAATTAAAATTGTTTCACAAAACCAGGATTGGAGCCTCCACAGACATAAGGTATAAGGAAAAGATCTGCACCTGTTCGGTCTATAGAGACGCACCTGGTTTTGGCTAAAAATCACTGACCGAACACTGACGTGTGAATAAGGCATAAGGGCAAAGCAAAAAAAGTCGGGGGTCAGAATATGGCGATACAAAGAAAAAAATAATTGTTTTCCAAAGTTTTTTTTCTCCCCAGTATTAAAACACAAGAAAAACTATACAAATGTGGTATCATTGTAATTGTACTGACCCAGAGAATGAAAAGAACATGTATATTTTACCGCATAGTGAAAACCACAAAAATGAAACCCATAAAACTATTGTATTTTTATCCAATTCCACCCCATTTGGAATTTATTTTTCCAACTTCATCATATAAAATATTAAATGGTGCCATTAGAAAGTACAACTTGCCCCACAAAAAACAAGTCCTCATACAGATATGTGAATGGAAAAATAAGTTGTGGCTCCGGGAAGGTCGGCAGTAAAAAAAAAAAAGCTAAAACTGATAATCGCCCAGTCCTGAAGGGGTTAAATTGTCATATGGGTCAAGACCAGAAAGTCAGTGGAGAAGGAATCCAAATGTGTTCTCTGGGCTAATTGTGTACCGTTAGTATTTTTATACTGGTCTATTGGATATGCAGTAATTCTCTTAATACAGCAGGATCTGACAGGTGCAGGAATGTCCCATGGACATGTACATTAGGTACCACGTTGCTTTGGCATAAATGCATTGTAGGAACGTTACTGTTCGGATCTATAGCATTTTGTAAAATTAGTATTCAGATTGCTATAGATCTAGAAATCTACAGTATGTGTTAAATACTTAGCATTCCTGAAAGTCTGATGCTCTTCCACATCTAATTGTAAGATTTCCGAAAACTGGTGAAGAAATTTCAGTTTGGGGACTTAGTTTAGGTGGGGTTAGGTCATTGGTTTGAACAAGTAATCCCAACCTGAAATGAGCCTGGTAGTTTATACACAGATAGTTCTGTTTTCAGGGGGGAAAAATGGTAAGTGGCCTTAGGTCAGCTGCATTGATTTAATGCATTACTTTGGCTGCCAGAACTGAGGTAGAATCTTCTTAGACCGCATCAGGAGTGCCTCAAGCCTCTGTGATTCCTTTTGATCAAATCTCTGTGAAAGATGAGTGTCATGCCCTCTTCAAGCCAGCTGTGAGGGGACTGCCCTGTGACTGAGAGCATGCTGGAACAGAGCACACCAGGGCACTGAGGTGAGAGCATGCTGCAGAGGTGAGCGAGGCAGACACAAACTTGGAGGGCCCACAGATCACCAAGTGGGAGGATCTCACTCCACTCCCCTGTGCACAGTCTTAGTATTCATCAGACCTTGAGGTGCTCCTATTCAGACAAGGCTAAGAAGGCGTGTGATGTTCTGTCTTAGTACTTGTACAGACAGGAGCGCGCTTAAACTACATAGCTGGAGTACTCATTGAGGGAATGAGGAACTGCCTGGGACATGAAATCTCCTTAGCAATGGACAAAGTAAGGAAACTTTTTCTATATTAAATTCTTTTATTCTGGTCTTAAATAACATTGTTGCAGTTTTGTTATTGATAATAATAATATACCTAAAATGATATTCTGCTCCGTTACTAGCCTAAGACCTAATTTTTTTTCGAGCATAATTGTGTCTGCATTCTTTTCACTCCGCATTTGCTAATGCTGATAAGTGACAATGTAACTTTAAAGGAGTCCTGTATAAAGTGCTTTAAGCAAGTACATTAATGTCCGTATTATGATGCAGAAAGGCTCTTTAGAGCAGGCAGTAAAACCCATTTTCCTATAGTCGTTCTTAGTGTTATTAGTGGCCGGTGATCAGTGTCTGTAAATTATGCATACAATCCTATCCTTTTATTGAAGAGTGCTATTGTCCTCCCTCGGAGCACACTTAGTCCTGTAGCCCCATTGAAAGCACTGTGGTAGTGGTGCTGATGAAGATTATGGGGATGACACAATTATGGGCTCACCGTTCTATTCAGTCCTAATTCCACAGAATATTCTCAATGCATTTTATTACCGTAACACTTAGTAGTCCAAATATATGCTCCTTACAAGTGCGCTTTATACTGTTTTAAAAAGCAGCTATTGTATGGGGAAAGCTAGGCGAGATTCTTTTTTTTTTTTTTCCCTCTTTTTTTACGTTAAGCTTTTCCTGTAGTTGTGGATAGGAAACCAATCTTTCCACTGAACTTGGTACAGAACAATCAATACACTGATAGATGGCTTTAACTATGCAGTATCCATTAAGATAGGTGTGCCCAGCCCATTTTCTTAGTTTGACGTAATGCTGGAGATGGAAAGTGCAATCTAGAGACAAACTGTCCTGTTTCGCCTGCACAGAGGTGTCTTTATGCTCTTATGTTAATCTGTGATTATCTGCTTTTACAATGCTCTCCTGCACCGCCTGGAATCATGTAGCTGCGTTGGCTTCATCAACTGGAAAGCTTATTGTTGTTTTGTATCTTTTGGGTGAGCTAACATCTATGTTGCAAGGACCTCCAGGCATGTTGTGCTGCTTCGTGTTTCTGCAGTCTACAAGTGAAGTCAGCTTCATTAGTTTCATGATGGCACATCAGTACAGGGCTGGTGTTACCGCTTCCTTCTAGCAAGTCCTGGAGCATGATCTGGGCTGCCTAGGTTTGGATAAGCTTGTAAGGATTTGTCAGCCAGATGTGACACGATTGTCAAGAGGCAAGTAAAGGAGGAGATCTGATATTAATCAGTGCATAGCTGGAAGCCAAACTTTCTCAAAGGCAGTGTAGAAACATGTTCTTCTCGACTGCTCCTCTTTTCTTACCATTGAGCTGCCACTGTCTCAACTTCTGGGTTTATTACAGACTAGAGTGGATAATGGTGTGCTTTTCTCTTTCTTTCTTTTTTTTCGCCTTGCATGTCTGTCTGCGAACCAATGTCTAAAATCGCCTATGTTTTTTTTTCTTCTTCATAGAATGCCTTAATTTTATCACAATTCCTAAGCATGCATTATTTATCACTGCTTTCAAGTCTCTCTCCTATCCTGATATTGGAGTTAACATGCTTTTTCACACGAAGACCTAGCATGTATGTAATTCTCCGCACAATGCTCGTGTTTGGTCTGCAGCATAGTTGCGCAGGTCAGCTCCTTCTAATTGTCACCTCATTAATCCTGCCAGTATGTGTGGTGCTATTTTCGGTTATGGATTTAATAGTGACCATCACCCTATTTTGTGGGTGTGTTGTGTCTCGAGAGGGGCAGATTTTGTTGCAGAAGTTTTCTGTGCCTAAAACTCTGTTCCATTCATCTGAATGGGGCTTGCAGAAATCCATGCGCTTGTCACCAAAACAACCCCACTAAAATGAAAGGAACTTATGTTGCATCACAGAAATTTCAGCAAAAATCTGCTGCTTGTGAAGGCGCCCCTCCAGGAATCCTGACAACTAAATAAGTCTGTCTGGACAAGTGCTACGTTATATTAAAGAGTTTCAACAGGCAATGTTTTATGGTTCCTCTTCAGGCATTAAAACCTTATATTTCGTAACCATTTACCAGCAGGTTCTGCAATTTGCAGATCATAGAATAATCATGGAGATAAAGTTTGACATCTTAGGATCTTTACTTCATGCACCTTGTGAATAGGAGCATTAGATCTCTGTAGATATCGACATTCTTACAGGATTTAATGATGCATGGACCTAATTGTCTGGTGTTCAGACACCAGGTATCAGCAATGGTCCAACAAGCGGGGATCATGTGATGGATGAGCAGTTAACTGTATAGGCATCAGTAAGACATGCAGCATTGCTAATTGACAGGCTCTGTCAACTGTTCTTTACGTGGCCTGAAGTCTGTGACCATGCATCTCTGCTGGCGTTTAGAGAGTCCTCGTCTCATATAGCAGAGTTATATCTTTTAAAATTCTTAGTCTGCATTGAGTTGCATCTGCATTGACCTTTTAAGTCAATGGGTTGCAAAGATGTGAAGTTCGTTTTTGTTTCAGGTGTTTTCTAAAATATGTCTTACTATAGTACTACACGTTGCCTGTTTTTATTATAAACATCAAAAAACCTGAAAAGTTATGTACAGATGCAACAGAGTGGAGTTGTCATTCTGGCGCAATTTATTGTGATTTCTGAATGATCACAGTGACTGAAGGCCTTCATAGCTAGTCTGGGGAACCTATTAAAAAAAGGTGTGTTGCCAGTATTGTCTTTTGGTGTAGGTTCTCATTGTTTTAACGTGTGACAATGCCTGGAGAGAGAATTGCCAAAAATGATCACAGCTGTAATTTCTTGAGGATTCTACTTGAGTTGAAGCATTGCTGTGATAACCTGTCAGTAGAACCACTGAAGGTTTCTGGAATGGGGGGTTATGTAACGGTAACATAGCACAGTTAAGCAGCATAAGGTAAATTAAGTTGTCATGAACATGGATGTCCCTGTAAATGAACCACATCTACTACATTTCACATTATTATTTCCTGTATTTGGCTTCTGGGAAAGAAAATGAAATAAAAATCCACACACTTGATTAAATGTTAGCAGATATGAAATAAATGTTTAACTCTTTGTATTGTAAACTTCAGTAAATCTCATGCCTTTGATTGTTGGCGCTTGCCTTATACTGAGTGGCTTATAGAATTATTAGCGTTCTCAATGATGAACTGAAGTTCCTAGGAGCCAAACCCCCTCTCTGTATACAGGACTTGTGCCCTTTTAAGTAATTTTTGTTATCATTGCATATTCAGAACATATCTTCTATGAGGTTTAATAGGATCTCTGAAGGTTATTGGTTTCAAAGTCAGTTCAGAGTTCTGTTCTGCTAGAACTTAGAGGTCCTTTATTGAGTCAGAGTTTGGGCCACCAGAGGATCCTCTGATACCCTGTTGGGGGGGAAAGACAGGTGTCAGTCATCTACAAGTTTTAAAGTTATGGGGAACAGTTTGGTAAGTGCATATTGCTTATATCTTAAATGTGTGGTGGGCTCCTGAAAAGGTGTTCTGACATTCTTGTATTATACAGCACCTCCAGCTCAGGCCAAGTATCAGAAATGACTGTCTTATAATAATCCAACTGGAGCATGCACATGCCAAGGTTGATGTCCCCCCATATGTGAAGTATAGCTGTAGAAAGGACTAAATCTGGACCACGTAAGGGTTTGTAGGGCATATTTGTTGCAAAAATGTCAATGACTGTTCTATACTGTACATTTACAGTAATTGGGGTTTGTATAAATCCTTGCACATGCTGTAGTAAAACTCCATTTATATGTATGGGATGGATATTGTCAGACTTTTCTTTTTTTTTTTACAACAAATGTACCATATTTTAGCATGTGGATATGGTATACTAAGAAGTGTGAACATGCAGCATCTCCACATGGGTGACCGTTCCTTGAAGCTTCAGTAATAATTTTTACTGGCTGAACAGATTACTGTATGTAATCGGGAAATGAGTATACAATGAAATACACGAAGGATCATACAGACATGTAACCACATTCTAACAGCAATGTATTCAGAAGTTTTATACAATTTGATTTATTGTACTTGTGGTATATATTTTGGCTGAGAAAAATGGATTGTGCAAGTAGGTGTATGTGGTAGGACGGTCTGTGTCATGACCCTGCAGGAGTTCTAGTGGATATGACTCAGGCCCTAATGATGAGCTCATCCTTTCCTGTCTTCTGGCCTCCCATATCACCTCTATTGTGTCATTATTGTGTCTGCACCAATGTTTTGGGGGTTACCTGACTACAGCCAAATGTTGTTACTTGAGATGTGTAATCAAGACATATTTGCCATGTTCTCAGATCGTCTTGATTGTCTGCTCATTAGTCATGGATGACAGCAAATCTTTTTGTCTTCTATGCAGTAGGGTCCTACTAAAAAGTATGGAAGGCAGATACTGAATATATTCATGATTACAGGGTTATTACCACTTTACATTTATTGTGTTGCAGCTTTTAAACTGCCACAAGAGGACTTAAGAGTACGATCACACATGGCAGTAGACCGCACCATACATGCTAGGCCTCATGCACACGGCCGTTCTTTTGGTCTGCATCCGAGCCGCAGTTTTGGCGGCTCGGATGCGGACCCATTCACTTCAATGGGGCCGCAAAAGATGCGGACCGCACTCCGTGTGCTGTCCACATCCGTTGCTCCGTTCCGTGGTCCGCAAAAAAAGTATAACATGTCCTATTCTTTGCGGACAAGAATAGGGAGTTATAATAAAGGCTGTCCGTGCCATTCTGCAAATTGCGGAACGCACACGGACGCCATCCTTGTTTTGCGGATCCACGGTTTGCGGACCGCAAAACGCACAACGGTCGTGTGCATGAGGCCTAAACAGCACAGCGGCCTAGACACTGACAAATCTATACATACAAACAGAATTTGAGCCTCTGACTTCATCTTCCAATAGGGTATATGAATGAGAGACTGGACCAGGCTAAAAGCTTGAGTCTTTAGTATTGGTAACATCACTTAGACCTTCATCACTCAACTAAGTTATTACACAGCATCACAACCTGCCCCTGTAGTAGCGTCCGGCTGCAGCAGCGTACAGCACTTATATGTCTGTCTCCTGTATACCACACAGATATCACATTGGTAGTGTTTTACCCTCATGTAATGGGCTCTGGACCATATTATTCAGTGTATCGATGTCTGGATTACCATTTATTATAATTTTATATGCAGGTACCACAAGTCTTTTGTGATGGTTCCTGTAAATGTGGTTTTTGTGCTGCATGTCCCGACGCTGCATAGTCCCAAATTGCATAGATCAGGCTACACAAGGAGAGATTGTAGTAGCTTTCACAACCAAGTTTTCTCTACCAGAAGCATGTGTACCCCCCCGTTTTTCATGTCAATTAGAACAAAAATGAGTAAAAAGTTGACATGTTAGTTTTGCACACAGTAGTTATGTGTAGGCTTAAAGGGCTTGTTCAGGATTTTGATACTGATGGCCAGTCTGGATGGAGCTAGTAACTGCAGCACTGCTTCCGTTCACTTCAATGGGAGAAGCACTGCAGTAACCAGCTATGTCCAGAGCTGTCTAGTTCCTGCATGGGAAACTGTGGAGTTTGGAGTGTCAAACCCTGGCCAATTTGATATGGATTGTCTATTCTGAGGATAGCCAATCAATATCAAAATCCTAGACAACTCCTCAAGCTGCCGAAACACAGATAAATGCTGGAAAGAGCAGTCAACAATTTATATTTAAAAGTATTTATATTCCTTAATGGGCCCAAAGTACCCCAAAAGGCAGACGGTATACGTCACATTACTTTTTTTAACCTCTGTAGTAGCATAATCGGCTAATTAAGTAAATGAGATTCTTTATGGAATACAGTATGGAACTGTGTGGCTTATAATTGTATACAACGATGCTAAACATTTGGTATAGAAGTTGCTCACATGTGGGGCGAACAGATCCTACTGTATAAAGTGGATACTCTGAGAGTGAAGACAGACATGCTGGTTAAAGTGTGCCCCTGTTAGTTTTTATCCCTGGGTGGTAAGTGGGTGTCTTGAGGTGTCAGGCAGTGGCTTTTACCCCTCTTCTCATACAAATAAGCATGCAGGTTTGGGGGAGTCAGAGGAGAAGCTGCTGGCTGCGTGTGTGGCCACATTAAGGTAGAGAACAGTCTATAATGCAATGCGGGATTCTTTACTTTTTCATTTGCTGTGTAAACAAGCTTCATAAGTAGGTCCCGAAAATGATATATATGTATCTTATTGATATTGAACAGAAGTTGTAGCTAGTGGATATCTGTAATGAGGGTGGTAGCTGGTTTGGGAAGCATTGCCAAGAAGTGTTTTCAGAAAGTAACTTGACCTTCTGTTTTGTGTGTTAGTGAGTGCATTCCAGGGAATGAGATTCAGCTGTTTGCGGGGACCGAACCAAAGCACAAAATGAATGAGGTAAGTTTAGTTTTTTTTGCATATTTTAACACTTTACCTTCAGCAACTTCATACAGAAGATTTCAGACATTTATTTTGCCATCTGCTTTCCAGGAATGTGTTGATTGTTGTTTGACAGTAATCAAGGACTTGTGCGTTGTGTAATTCAGTCAATTTATAATATGATAGTTTTCTTTTTAATTGGCAAGAGGTGCGTTACTGGAAAGGCCACCAGATGTCACAAAACGTTTCTACCCACATGCAACCTGTGAAATACCAATGGATATCAACCTGTTGTATGTTATGTTGTCTCCAAAACTCAACTTTGGCTTGGTCTCCGTTAATGAACTTGTATAAAACCAACTTCATGAACTAAATCCATATGAATTGATGGAGAACATGAGAAGATAAAGGTCTGCTACTAGATGAAACAGATTTGGCTGAAGCCTTTGGAAATTTTGACTACCCCAGTATTACTTTAGGCTTGGGTTAGACAGTAACTTATATAGGTTAACTGGGGGGTCTTCCAATGATAAGTATATGTCACTGCTGGGACCACCATCGAACACATGTCATCTATGATGAACCTGGCAGCGAGTGAATCATTTCCCTACAGCGCCATTACCAGGGAAATAAAGAGTTAGGCTATTCTCATTGAAATCAAAAGGCAGTCTGCATAATGCGTTAATGGTCCAGGCTAAATTCCCTAAACCAGGCTACTCCTTGAAATTGTAATTAGTCCTAGCCTTAGTGCAACATACGATCAAGCTGAATGTCCAAGAATTCTTATTGCCTTCATACCCCTCTTTATAGCATTTCATTTATTGTATCAGTTTATCAGTTGGACACAAAGTTTCAGCAGATGTCACTGACCCCTGTAGGAAGTCTTGCTGATGAAATGCTAATAGGGGTAACTTGAGACTGGTTTTCTTAGGCTGCCATAATCTGTTTTCCACTCTGTACAGCAGTGGTCTCCCCAGGGGATTAATATACGTCCCCAGCCTTGACTCATTGTTACCTTACAGCTGGGTGTAGTGCCCGCAAATATAGGACATTTCTGTTTCTAGACACAGCAATTGATGCAACCAGTGAGAAAGTCAATCTGTCACCACTTTTTAGATCCATGGATCCCAAATTCATTCATCCAAATTTAAACAGAGTTGTGTGAATGCAGCTGCCCAGCAGAGTTCATAAATCGGCTATCTAGGATTGATTTCTGAAAAGCTACGTGTTTGGCAAATAGTTTTATCACCTTTTTCATCTTTTTTTTTTCCGTATAGATGCGACCCCACCTATAGCTTATAGAACCATAGGTTACGTCTGTAGGTTTGTGTGTCTGACTTTGAAACCCACCATACTGGAGATTATTTATGACCTGCATAAGGCATCCAGATGGATAACTTGTTCTACCACGATTAAAAAAGGCAATCATTACATTGTACCTGGAAGCTATAAAAGTATGAGCATACACTGTAATCTGTCACCGATGTCTATTACATATGCAACTGATCTGGATGGTACACAGTGTCTGCATGGGTCTGTCTGTATTTGATATTAGTTCTATCAGTTTACCACAGTTGTTGCCTACTTAGAGGAAATAATGGGGGGTGTAGCAGATACAGGATGAATATAAAAAATGTGGATTGTACTTTTCATCTTCATTCAGTCTTAGAGCATTCTGCCTGTGTTGCGGTATTAATTCTTAATATTCAATGTGTTTATATTGCAGGCAATAAGATGTACATTGGTAAACTGCATCTGTTTGGGATTCAAACCTGGCAAAATAAATCCCCGTCAGTGCGAGCAGTGCAGACATGGATGGGTGGCACATGGTAAATGTTATGACTACATTCTGATCATTATCCCTGTTGAATTACTATTCTTCTAATACATATTTTTCTTCATATAGCATTGAGTAAGCTACGGATCCCACACTTTTACCCCACCAGTCAAGTTGAAATTGTTCAGTCCAGCGTAGTCTTTGATATCAGCAGCCTTATGCTCTATGGAACCCAAGCCATTCCTATTCGACTGAAAATTCTGCTTGATCGACTTTTCAGTGTCTTAAAGCAAGAAGAGGTCATACAGATCCTTCATTCACTTGACTGGACACTCCAGGACTATATCCGGGGTTATGTGCTTCAGGTACTATTGCAGTAGTCATGCACAAAGTTTTATCTGTCTGTCTATCATATATGCATATACTGTATGTCTATCATATATGCATATACTGTATAACCTATCTATATACCATGTATGTGTATACTGTATCTGTGATATATCCATCAATCATTATTACTCTATGGTTATGATATATGTCATAGATTTATGATAGCTAGATAATATATGCATATATCATATATATTATTTTATCTATCTAGTATTAGTATTGTATCTTTATTTTTGTAAACCATTGCCTCCGGAAAGCAAACCTTCTCCTCTTTATAACATACCTTGTAAAGTGCAGGGAGTGCTTTTAAGCTGCAAATGAATTAAAGGGGTTATCTGGGAGTACAGTATTGATGACCTATCCTAAGGATGGGTTATCGATATAAGATTGGTGTGTGGGCCCGACTTCCAGTACTCCCGCTGATCAGCTGCTTGAAGAAGCTGCAGTGAGTTGATCAGTGGGGGTTCTGGTAGTCAGACCCCCACCAATTTGATATTGATTACCTATCCTGATCATAAGAATTCAATATTGTACTCTCCAAGAACCCCTTTAAATTAAAATTCTAAGCAAGTCTCTAATACAGGACATGTTAGTGCCACTTAGTGATTGATTGTCTGCCAAGTAAAACATTTTCAAATGTCAGAATGTCATAAAAAAGGCAAAGGGGTGATACCCGCCTACTTGCCAGTACTCCACCACTCCTGTTCTGGGCCTTCCTGGATCCCCTCAACAAACAGGAAATAACATCTCAGTAAATCTTGCCACACACCCACCTCAGTAAGTGATTGCCTGAGTGGTCATTTTTTGTCTGAAGGTCAAAGCCAGAAAAAGCACATAAAAGAACAAACAAATTCACAAAAACCTACCAGTGATCAGTGTTTACATTCTCAACACACAAACATTTGTTTAGTCTTATTATGACAGATCCAACATGATACATCTTGTATAAATCCACTTCTCTTTCACCTGAAGTAGGCGAGTTCACATAGTTCCAGACTTCTCCTAAAAAAAAAAAAAACAAGAATGAAAATGGGACCTCTACAATTTAGATCAATTTGGATCTGTCAGAATAAGATTAAACAAATGTTTCAGCAGCTTCAGCCATTCCTGTGTTCCTCCTTCTCCTCCCAACTCTTCCAGTGGTCTAGACCCACCTCCTGCTGTCTTCTCGTGGGCCTGCTCTGTTCCTCCATGCAGGCTGCAGCCTGCTTGCCAGCAAGCCCTCTCCTCCTCCTCCCATAGGGTGCAATCCCACTGGTTCTTAAGGGACCATTACACACATACTTATTTTCACCAGCCAATGGCTGGCAACACTGAAGTGCTTAAGGCACCTTCCCTTTTTGGATGGTGCCTGAGCAATAGGTTCTATATCTGCCGACTGTGTACCAACTTTCTGCCCACTTACAGGATTTTGACCCTCTGCTGCCTGACCTGACTTGTTCCTGTGTGTTGACTCTTCACGGCCTGCTCTGACCTCAGAACATTTACCGTATAGCATGTATTCCACCTTCACTGACCTCGGCCTGTCGATCTACGATTTTGCCTGACCATTCGGTGCATTGCATCGGTGTTTCTGCACCTCATGGGTCAACTGTCAATCACAAAGACTACTACAGGAGGTAGCAGCCTGGTGGTTCCCCTCCAGCGATTTCCAGTTCTCAGTACAGTGGTTAAAGGGTGAAAACTGTGGATTGCCAGGATAATGTCCTTAGGAGTTGCCCTAAGCTAAATCTGTTGGTTGATACAGTGGTTCGTGTTTAAGGTGTGGAACGTAGCAAGAGAGGAAATGTTAAAGGCAGATATAGCTTCTCCACTTTATTCAATCTACTCCTGGTTTTGGCTTAAAAAACAGCTTGAAAAAACCTAAACATGTGGCAGCACCCTAAGCGATCTATGCTCAATTATGATCAATCCAAAATGTATTTACTTCGACCATAATTAAACTTGGATATTTGCTCAGGAGAGAACACTGAAAACCGAGCAGTTAAACAAGCTCTTCAACAAATTAACAGCATTCTGCACCCTGCAGAATGTAATAAATCCTAATTACGAAAAAGATTTTTAGCCAAAAATAAATGCATTTTAGTAAACAAAATGCCCCCAATGGTGGCCATAGCCTTTAAAACGGTTCTACTTGCAGTACCTCTCACAATCAGCATTGCGGTGGTGATGTCTTATGGGTAAAGATGCATGTTCAGCCCACTTGCATCCTGTTTTAGTTGTCATTTGCTTGTGCTTACAAACTCCAGTAATAAATGTAAATCAGTTGAAAGTTATTTAGTTTGCGGTCCATTATGATCATCTTATAACAACTCTTTGTACCTCGTAAGAGCACAATGGACCTCCGTTAAGTTATGCTAATTAAACGGCTTGCAAGATCCTTGCTCTTCCTGCTGCTTGCTACAATTATGTTTTTTATGCAAAGTTCCATTATGGTCTTATATCATGACACAGATCAATATTTAATGATCTGGATAATCTTGCGTTTTAGTGTTGGGATTAAAAATATGGAATCAATTATCTCAAAGCCTCTACAGCATCAAAAAAATATGATGATACATTCTTCATCAACCTGGAAAGTCTTTCATGGACTGAAAAATCTCAGTAGGCTATCAAATACATGTCCTGTGATAAAATATTTATTATAGTTATTGGGAAAAGTTAGACATGGCCAGAGTTTGATATAACTCCAACACTCAAGTGTAATTACAGCTGTGCTTTGTGGACGCTGGCTATAGATCAATATGCCCTCATTTATTCCACGATCCTTACATGCTTGCAACATTATTAAACTTACAATGGGGGTGAAAATTGGACTTGACTAAAATGAGCAGCTAATCTGAAACTTAAATTGCATGGCTTTTTATCCTGATGTTAATTCATCCACTTAACTTTAGATGAGAAATCCCTTTTATGTGTTATCTAAGTGTAAAAAAGCAATATTTACAGTTTGCATTTTAATACAGAAAGATACTTGTAGATATTTGCCATGATATCTAATAACCCATCAGATTTCAAGGATTAATAGATATTCTTAAAACAAAGTATACAGAGTGAAGATATAGATAATAGTGGTGTCCTAACCAGAATAAAGTAATTACTAGAAAAAGAACAAGGACCCTTAAAACATCATATTTTATTGAATCAGTACTAAAAACGGGACCTATAGTTGAAGGTCACCAATAGGACAACCCATGTGCCCAATCAATGAAAAACAGGTAAGATATATATCCGATTCCACTAGATACCAGATCAGAGTATCGCTACCAACAAAACCAAACGAAAACAAAAAAGTGGGAGGGATAATGGGCAAAAAGTGAAGGCATAAATGGGTGAGGTATAGGTCTGGGGGTATTTTCCCTATAAATACCCTAGTATAGCTTCAGCCCGGAGACAAACCCTAAAGGTGGGATTACTCCGTCCACATGCCTAAACCTGATGGGCCCTGGATATCCTACCCCCTTATAGGGAACCTGTCATCAACTTTACGCTGACCTCACTGAGGGTAGCATTAAATAGTGACAGAAATGCTGATTTCAGTGGCGTGTCACTCATGAGCTAAAAGTAAGTGGTTGCTGAGAACCAGCATCATAATCATTGCAGTCCAGGCCTGGAATAGAGTCAAATCTACCTGAGAAGAGTCATGGTTATTCCTAATCTCCTGCTCTCTCACCCGTCTGCTGATGATTGGCAGTTCTCTCCTAGAGAGAAAGGGAGAAAACTAGGTAGAAGACGGTCAGTCATCAGCAGGTGGGCAGGAGAGCAGGAAGTCATGGATAACCAGGACTCTTCTCAGGTGTCCGGGACTCTTTTCCAAGTCCAGTCTGCAATGATTGTGATGTTGGTTCTCGGCAACCACTTACTTTTAACTTATAAATGACAGACCGTTGAAATCAACTTACCTGTCTCTACTTTATTCTGCCGTTAGTATAGGCAGCATAAAGTTGATGACCGGTTCCCTTTAACTCTATAAAGATAAATCACACCAACACGTTTCCCCCACTGTAGGTTCATCAGGGGGTTGGTACAAATTGAGTAAGAGGTCAAACAATAGAAACAAAATGATAATAAATTATATTATAATTATATTATATTATAATACTTATGGTATACGATCAAGCAGGCGCATACAAAGGGACCTTGGTGATATCCGATACAGCATTTCACATGTTACCAAAGTGGATGGAAAATACTACATGTAAAATGGCCCCATAGTGTCTGCTGCCTGACCTGCATATGATTGATTAATAGACATTCCATTGGAGCACACTTTCAGACTGATTTATTTGATAAAAATTAAGCAGAAGCACAGCTTTCCTTATAGTTCCTTTCTATACTTGTCATGCTCCGGTGGATGCCATATGATAACGATATCATCCTATAAAAGTCAATGAACATGAACTTCCAATAGAGCCAAAATTGTCTAGTAACTTCAAAGCACTGGATACATTTTGTACAATTAGGATGCTAAAACCGGAAAGGAACAGGTTAAAACGCTAATTTAAAGGGACTGTCTGTCAGAAAGGGGTATTTTTAACTTTGTAGTCATGGAAAATGTTTTATTTTTTTTGCATTCTGTGCAATTAAGTTGCATACAAAATATTGTACTCCTATAGATACAGCAGTCAGGCTTAAAAGTCTTGCACACCAGGGGAATCTATTGCCAGTTTACTGCTGCTGGGTCTCCTTATACTAGCAGGTGGTGGTTTACAATGATACAGAGTATTAAAAGGGTTGTCCAACCATTACATGTCATAATAAATTTATAAATGATAAAAAATGAAGCATATTTACCATTTGGAAGCTGTTAACAATGATCCAATGAAGTTATCACATTTCTTACGTATTATATTGCTACCTGGTATTTAAAGTGCATAGCTACATGTACGTCCATTTACTGAGCTGAGTGGGGCTGGTCGCACATGCTCAGTTGCTCTCCCCACAGACAGGTCTCTGTATAGTAATCTTTTATTCACCACAGCGCAGCTAACAGAAATAACTGTCTTCCCTGTGTTCACAGAGATGCAGAAAGCTATTTATTTATGCAGCACCCAGCTCAATGCAAAGATGTACACATTGCTGTATACTATGAATACCAGGTGGCTCCATGCTATGCCGTAAATGTCATAAGTCTTTACTGGATATTTTATTTTTACACCCTGTTAATGGCAAATATGCTTCATACTTTATCAACTACCGGTATTTAAATGATTGACATGTAATGGTGGGACAGCCCCCTTTAAGTAAATCCTGGCTTCCGTGCTATCAGTGCACAGACAGGACAGGAACTAGTTTGAAAAGTATATCACGAAAACAGACCATCCATTTTTTTTTTCTTATTACGGTACATACTGTATAATACCTTTTTGGTTTAGTGGGTCAGTACAATTATGGCCATACTGCTTTTTCTTAAATTTTCGGGGGAAAAGGGATAAATAAATAAAATAAATCTGTTCTGAATTTTTGTTTAAGGCCTGTACCGTGCAGTATGACTGCCATGTTATATTTATTCTGCAGATCTATACGATTATGGCTATATTAAACTGATACAGTTATGGTTTATTTTATACTTTTGATCACTTTTTAGGTTTTTCTACTTTTGCATAATAAAACTGTTTAAAAAAGTGTTGTGGCTTTGTAAAGGCCTATAACCTTTTTCTTTTTCCGCAGACTGAGCTGTGTGAAGGTTTGTTTTTGCAGTAGTAGTTTTTATTGGTACAATCACTGGGTTAGGGAGCACTTGAATGATTCCACTCGCAGTTTGCTTGGTTGTTGCTAACAAAAACAGTGGTTAGCTCTTTTCTTACCAAATTGCCTATGGTATGTTAGGAGAAACGTTGGCCACGATGTGTCTCCACTAAATGGTTTTTGTGTCAGTATCTTCATGTTCTCACTGCTTTCCATAGGAATTTAGCCTGATTAGTATTTATCCATTTGAATTTCATATACCTTAAAGCAATAATAAAGTACTGTATGTTAAAGTGTTTGTTTTTTTTTCTTTTCTTTTTGTTTCAAACAAAACTATCTTTAGGATGCATCTGGAAAAGTCTTGGATCACTGGTCAATAATGACTGTTGAAGAAGAATTAGCCACATTGCAGCAGTTTCTTCGATTTGGAGAAACAAAATCTATTGTAGAACTTATGGCAATCCATGAGAAAGAGGGGTACTCTGTGCTTATTCCTAGCACTCGGACAAATTCTGACATCAGAACATTTATCGAAAACAGCAACCCCAGGAGCAGTCCTATTATAGTACCTAACCCACTGGAGAAATTGTCTCCACCTTCCATGCATCCATTTGAGAACATGATCAATAACATGGCCTTCACATTACCATTTCAGTTTTTCAGCCCTGTGCCTCCCCCTCTTATAGGCTCACCACCTGAAAGGCCACTTACTGAAAGAAGCCAGGATAGAGGGAATGAAAGCAAACAAGATGCCCATATATCATTCTCTGAAAGCAGCTTCTTGACTTCTAGTTCTGCATCATTTAATTTAGAAAATGAGTCCAGCATAAGTGCTCAGGATGTCGTCACCAAAGCAGAAGATGATAGCCCATTAAGCGATACCAGTTCACACAACACCTTGACAAACTATGAGATGACTTCAGTCTCTCCTGAAAATAAACTGAAGCATGCTGAACGAAATGGCATTGGACCCAGAAAGGGCCGTGTATTTTGCACTGCTTGTGAAAAGACCTTTTATGACAAAGGAACATTAAAGATACATTACAATGCGGTGCACCTGAAGATAAAACATAGGTGTACTATAGAGGGTTGTAATATGGTATTTAGTTCACTACGTAGCCGAAATCGTCATAGTTCTAATCCCAACCCACGACTTCATATGCCAATGAATAGAAATAATAGAGATAAAGATCTTAGGAATGGACTTATTATCTCTGTATCTGAGGATCACAAAAGGATGGGACTCAAAAGTCCTTGCTTAGATAACAGATCTTCTAATAACTATATAACTCACAGCACTGACTCAAAGATGCCAACAGGTCTGCCTAATGTTGGACAGTCTTGTGTACTCATTCCTAACTTGAAAACTGTTCAACCAGTTTTACCTTTCTACCGATGTCCTGTTACTCCAGCTGAAATTGCCAATACTCCTGGCATGCTTCCTTCTCTACCAGCCATCTCTCCTTCTATCAGTGATAAGATGGCTTCCGCAGATGCGCTATTGGATAACATGCCAAAAAAGAAATCTCGAAAATCCAGCATGCCCATCAAAATCCATAAAGAATCTGTGGATGCCCCAACAGAAAGCACAGAAAACATGAGTTCTGAAGAGGACCTCTCTCCAAACAAAGATGATTCCTTTGTATTTGATAACTCTGATAGGAATGTACAAACTCCTGATGAAAGTCCAGGTGGACCTGAGAGGGATACTGTGCATTCTTCAATTACTTTCCACTCCCAAAATGGAGAAGGACCAAATTCTCACTCTATGGATAAAAGTTATGACAATACATCTTCAGACTCTGAGAATGAATTTCATCCCTTCACTCAAGAGCCGGCATTGAGAGTGGATTCCAGTGAAAATAAATATGAACGCCCAACCCACTTTAATGTTGTGAGGCAGCTGGCTGACCCTTCTCTGTATAACAGAGAGCAGCCAAAACTCGCTGATTCTGAGGACAGTATTGAATTTCGGCATTTCCCTTTCAATGGGGGCACTTTTGGTGCAATATCTAACAAGGGCCCTGGTTTAAGTGACTCTATAAACCTAGAACGTGGAGATCAGCACTTAGATTTACCCAAGGATGAAAATCGTTTCCACTGTGAGATTTGTAAGAAGGCCTTCAAAAACGCATACAGTGTTAAAATGCATTACAAAAATGTGCACCCAAAAGAAATGCATTTATGTACAATTGATGGCTGCAATGCTGCTTTCCCTTCCCGAAGGAGCAGAGACAGGTAAAGAACTATTTAGTCAATATTACGTTTATTTTATGTTTTTTTTTTTTTTCCTTATGTAGTTTACTGCTGCTGTAGAAATGCATTTGTGTCTCTAGAGATATGATGTTAGGGCTGATGGTGCTATTCATCAGTGCATCATTTCATCCTTTCTGGAAGTATTCATGACAACAGATATTGCTATGACTTAAGACTATATCTCCCCTCTCCCTCCAGTGGCTATATGGGAGGGAAACAGTAGTCTAAGACTGTACTGATGCTCGTAATAGATGCCACCACTCTCTGGATGGGCAGATGCTGGTGAATCAACTTTGCTACCCTACACCAATCCCCCACTCACTTCTGTAGGAGCTGGTATTTAACACATGCTATGGTTGCTGACAATGAGTGACCGTTTCTTTTAAATTCTTGCCTGGTTTCTATTAAGGCTCCATTTACACGTCCGCAAGTGTTGTCCGCACCCGTTCCGCAATTGTGCGGATCGGGTGCGGACCCTTTCATTCTCTATGGGGACTGCTATGTGCTCTCCGCATCCGCATTTTCGGAGCGCGGCCCCGATCTTACGGTCCGCAGCTCCGGAAAAAAATAGAGCATGTCCTATTCTTGTCCACAATTGCGGACAAGAATAGGCATTTCTATGGGGGTGCTGGCCGGGTGTATTGACGATCCACAATGCACTACGGATGTGTGAATGGACCCTTATATGTACCATTAAAATACATTTAATTAAATAGTTTTAAGAAGGATAAATGTGGATTAGGGCTCTTTCACACTTGCGTTATTGTCTTCCGGCATAGAGTTCCGTCGTCGGGACTCTATGCCGGAAGAATACTGATCAGGATTATCCTAATGCATTCTGAATGGAGAGTAATCCGTTCAGGATGCATCAGGATGTCTTCAGTTCCGGTACGGAACGTTTTTTGGCCGGAGAAAATACCGCAGCATGCTGCGCTTTTTGCTCCGGCCAAAAATCCTGAAGACTTGCCGCAAGGCCGGATCCGGGATCAATGCCCATTGAAAGGCATTGATCCGGATCCGGCCTTAAGCTAAACGTCGTTTCGGCGCATTGCCGGACCCGACGTTTAGCTTTTTCTGAATAGTTACCATGGCTACCGGGACGCTAAAGTCCTGACAGCCATGGTAAGTGTAGCGGGGAGCAGGGGAGCAGCATACTTACCGTCCGTGCGGCTCCCCGGGCGCTCCAGAGTGACGTCAGGGCGCCCCAAGCGCATGGATCACGTGATCACATGGATCACGTCATCCATGCGCATGGGGCGCTCTGACGTCATTCTGGAGCGCCCGGGGAGCCGCACGGACTGTAAGTATACCGCTCCCCCGCTCCCCGCTCCTACTATGGCAACCAGGACTTTAATAGCGTCCTGGGTGCCATAGTAACACTGAAAGCATTTGGAAGACGGTTCCGTCTTCAAATGCTTTCAGTACACTTGCGTTGTTACGGATCCGGCAGGCACCTCCGGCAACGGAAGTGCATGCCGGATCCCAACAACGCAAGTGTGAAAGAGGCCTTAGACAGGTTGGAGTGCACCCCTCTGATCCCGTTGTTTCACTGCTAAACAAGCAGTAACACTGGTGTATGGTAGAAACTCACCTCTCCCTACACAGTCAATAGCTGTTGGCTGAACAACTGTTTTGCTTACGACTATCTCTGCCAACCCCCCAAATAAACATATTTGGTTCGGCTGAGCGTGTATGTTAGTTGGGAGGGTGAGGAAAGCTGTTGCCAAATAAATCTGGCAGCAGCTCATCCCCTGGGAGAACAAAAGAATGATTTATTTATTTTTTCTCCTGACCCTTCTCTCCCCTGACATAATCTGCCGGTGGTGGGTCGTTGGGAGCTCCCCATTTATATATTAGATTGTTGGCTTCGGCTGACAATACAATAATCTATATTGGGACCTTAAGGGTGTCAGTACACATTCAATAGCTGTTAGCCAAACAATATACTTCGTAAAACCTCCTGACTGCTTAGTTTGTCCGGAATGGGGATTAAGCTACTGCCATACACATCCACAAGTTATTGAAAAATAAAGAATCAGGCACGTAGAAGTCATCCTGGTCCTTTTTTCCCCATGACAAAGGCTGAATGAACATTGGCCGAATTTCGAATGCACATTAGATAGTTGGCCTGTCCGGATGAAATTGCCAGGTTTGCCAACGTTGGCCTAATGTGTATGGAAACCTGTAGGGGTTACTTAGAAAAAAACTCCACACTTGAGGTATCTGCCATGGCAACTATTACAGCAGAGCCCTCTGTGCTACTATACCACCTGTATATTTCTCATCATATGTACAGAATGACTCTCAGTCAGATAAGCAGATTAA